>NC_134569.1:46348609-46686942 GCF_050947875.1 Dermacentor variabilis | reverse complement strand
CCTTTCTTATGGATTAGGATTATGTTAGCATTCTTCCAAGATTCCGGTACGCTCGAGGTTATGAGGCATTGCGTATATAGGGTGGCCAGTTTCTCTAGAACGCTCTGTCCACCATCCTTCAACAAATCTGCTGTTACCTGATCCTCCCCAGCTGCCTTCCCCCTTTGCATATCTCTCAAGGCTTTCTTTACTTCTTCCGGCGTTACCTGTGGGATTTCGAATTCCTCTAGACTATTTTCTCTTCCATTATCATCGTGGGTCCCACTGGTACTGTATAAATCTCTATAGAACTCCTCAGCCTATCTCATCCATATTAGTAATGATATTGCCGGCTTTGTCTCTTAACGCATACATCTGATTCTTGCCAATTCCTAGTTTCTTCTTCACTGTTTTTAGGCTTCCTCCGTTCCTGAGAGCATGTTCAATTCTATCCATGTTATACTTCCTTATGTCAGCTGTCTTACGCTTGTTGATTAACTTCGAAAGTTCTTCCAGTTCTATTCTAGCTGTAGGGTTAGAGGCTTTCATACATTGGCGTTTCTTGATTTGATCTTTCGTCTCCTGCGATAGCTTACTGGTATCTTGTCTAACGGAGTTACCACTGACTTCTATTGCACACTCCTTAATGATGCCCATAGGATTGTCGTTCATTGCTTCAACACTAAGGTCCTCTTCCTGAGTTAAAACCGAATACCTGTTCTGTGGATTGATCTGGAATTTCTCTATTTTCCCTCTTACCGCTAACTCGTTGATCGGCTTCTTATGTACCAGTTTCTTCCGTTCCCTCCTCAGGTCTAGGCTAATTCGAGTTTATTACCATCCTATGGTCACTGCAGCGCACCTTGCTGAGCACGTCCACATCTTGTATGATGCCAGGGTTAGCGCAGAGTACGAGGTCTATTTCATTTTTAGTCTCGCCGTTCGGGCTCCTCCACGTCCACTTTCGGCTATCCCGCTTGCGGAAGAAGGTATTCATTATCCGCATAATATTCTGTTCCGCAAACTCTACTAATAATTATCCCCTGCTATTCCTAGTGCCTATGCCATATTCCCCCACTGCCTTGTCTCCAGCCTGCTTCTTGACTACCTTGGCATTAAAGTCGCCCATTAGTATAGTTTATTTTGTTTTCACTCTTCCCATCGCCGATTCCACGTCTTCATAGAAGCTTTCGACTTCCTGGTGATCATGACTGGATGTTTGTCATGACCTTCATTTGTACCTCTTATTAAGTTTTACAACAAGACCTGCCACCCTCTCGTTAATGCTATAGAATTCCTGTATGTTACCAGCTATATTCTTATTAATCAGGAATCCGACTCCTAGTTCTCTTCTCTCCGCTAAGCCCCGGTAGCACAGGACGTGCCCGCCTTTTAGCACTGTATATGCTTCTTTTGGCGTCCTAACCTCACTGAGCCCTATTATATCCCATTTACTGCCCTCTAATTCCTCCAATAGCACTGCTAGACTCGCCTCACTAGATAACATTCTAGCGTTAAACGTTGCCAGGTTCATATTACAAGGGCGGCGTGTCCGGAGCCAGGGATTCTTAGCACCCTCTGCTGCGTCGCAGGTCTGACCGCCGCCGTGGTCAGTTCCTTCGCAGCTGCTGGGGACTGAGGGCCGAGGTTTGATTGTTGTATTCATGTAGGAGGTTGTGGCCAAGTACTGCACCAGGGTGGCCAATCCTGCTGTGGTGAGGGAGTGCGTTACCGGTTCTGGTCACCGGGATCAGGCCACACTCCAGGCCTGTTTATGCAATTTTATCAACACGCGGATTTTTTTTTAATCCGGTGGAAAATTACCGGCACCGGGATTCGAAACACGGACCTCTTGCACGCGAGGCGGGTGTTCTACGTATACGCCACCGCCAACACGGCCGATAAAACTACTATCCTTACTTCGTATAACTGTGCACTAATTATCTATTCATCACCATTCGGTGATGAATAGATATGTAATTGTATGTGGCTGCGATATTAATATTGACATGCTATATAACGAAACTTCTAAACATGAGCTGACGAGTTTGATAGCTTTGGACTTACTCAGCACAAGTAACATGCCAACAAGAGTTACTGCCAATTCATCCACATTAATTGATGTCTTTGTCACGAACGTTAACGCTGACGATATTAGAGAAGGAACCGTTTCATGTGTTATCAGCGATCACGTACTTATATTTCTAGTTACTAAGCAACAAATAAAGAAAAAACGACTCTCTATATCAATGCGTTCTATAACATCCCCTAAGCTCGAGAATTTGCGTCAAGAACTAATTCACTTTTCATGGAATGACGTTCTAACTGAAGACAACGCACACTTTACGGCAAGAACATTTATTGAAAAGTTCAAACAAATATATGATCGTAATTTTCCTCGAATTACCCACTGCCCACCTACAAAATTGAGGAAAGCGCGGATCACGCGCGACTTGTTGCAAAAAATTAACGAAAAGAATGTAATGTAGAATATATCTTTAGCTTGTCGCGACCCACAACTATTTAGTGCCTTTAAAAAATTTCGTGATTCCCTAAATAAAGACATCCAAAAGGCTAGACAAAACTACTTTGATAACATTTTTATGTACTCATCTGGTAATTGCGCTTCCACTTGGAAAAATATTAATAAAAGTCTAGGAACACCCAACTCAAATAGCGTAATTACAGATCTTACAATTAACGGCAGTGTTGTTAGTGGGAGCCAGTTATCTAATACGTTTAATTATTATCTCGTTAATTTAATTTTTGCTAGAACATCTGATGATGCCACGTCATGCATCAAGGACAAATGTCCAAGTACTAGTTTGTAAAGCATACTTCTGAAAACGAGGTCTGTAAGACAGTCATGCCACTTGAAAATAGAAACTACTGTGATTACTTTGATTTTCAAATCAAACCAATTAAATACGTTGCTGACATAATCGCGGAACCTCTTTCTGATATCATTAACCTCAAACTGTCAAGAGAAACTTTTCCCTGAATATTACAGACAGCTTTTGTGCAGAAAGGGAGATAAAAATAACTGAGCAAACTACAGGCTGATATCGATCTTGCCGATATTTTCTAAAATAATAGAAAAAATTCTTTATTCACAGTTAGCGGCGTATATTAATAAACATAACCCATTATGTGATGCACAATATAGCTTTAGAAAAACTCGATCCACTGAACTTGCATTACTTGACCAGAAAGAGTTTAGTCTAAATTGCATAGAATCTAAACAATTAGTGGTTGGTATTCCCGTTGATTTCAGCAAGGCTTTCGATTCTCTGAATAGAAATTTGCTTTTACAAAAGCTAGATTTCCACTGTATATACGGTGTCGCATTAGACATTTTTAGATCATATCTAAGCGAAAGGAAACAATATGTATGTATAAATAATTTTGGTTCGACGATTAAATCAAACTTTCTCGGTGTTCCTCAGGGCAATATATTAGGCCCCTTTCTTTTCAATATATACATAATGTTATTGTAAGCATAGATTATTCAGAAAAATTTATCTTTTATGCTGATGATACGAGTGTATTTTTTGCTCATGAGGACATACACCAGTTAATTCAAAAATGAAATCATATATTACAGAAGTTGCACGACTATAGGCTTGCTCAAATGGGCTATAATTAATGCAGAAAAAAACCAAGGCAGTTATTTTTCGAGCAAAAGGCAAGCAGGTGCATGTAACCTCTTCTCTATATTTCAATAATAATACTATCCAAATTGTGGATCACGTTAAAACTTTAGGTCTCATATTTTCAAATAACATGTTATGGGACACGCAAGTAGAGCAGGTGGTAACAAAAACAGCACGTATACTCGGTATAATTTATCGCAACCATTATCTACTTCCGTTGAAAACAATACTTATTATCTACCATTCATTGTTTCTATCCTGTGCTCATTACTATTTCCTAGTATGGGGTGACACAACGCTAAACAAACATTGATAAGCTTACAAGACTTCAAAATAGATTTCTTAAAATTGTTGCTTAAAGGAGTCTAATCATTCTGTTAGTTACATACAAGAAAAATATAAATTGATAGGTGTGCAGAATCTTTACAATTACAACATTTGTACGGCGATAAAAAACGAACTTAAACAAAGAACAATAAATGCTGAAATGGCCAACCTTAAGCACACTGGAAATAGATATGATACTTGCCAGCATAATCGCTGGTTAGTGCCTCGATCACGCACTAAGCATGGCGGCCAGATGCTATGCTGTCTTATTCCAAAGATTTTAAATTATCTTATTGGAATTGATGTTAACATAGAAAATATGTCGTCAACAGATGTTATAGCATTGTTTTTCTAGCCTTAGAGCTAATTTATAGCAGCCATTTATTATTCGTGTGATTTATCCAATTGTATCACAGTAATCCAATTCTATGTGTTTTCAACAATGCGTGTCTATTTTACCTTCTATATATATTTTTAATGCTTGAGCAATAACTATTGTATCCTGGTAAACTTTGTTTTGGAATTATTCTGAATTATTGCTGTAATAATTATTCAATCTCATGTCTGATATCTTTTGTTTACTATTAAGTGTCACTGCTTTGCTGCCCTTTTGTAGGTATACCTACAGATGGGTCGCAAAGCAGTTATATGACAGCTAGTTAAGCTGCTTTTGTGCAGTTTTTACTCCCGCCATCCTTCATGTACAACACATGATAATAAAGATTCCATTCAATTCAATTCAATTCAATCGATGCTTCGCCTTGGGGCGAAACTGCGACTTTTTTTTTTTTATTCAGCTTTCTGACAATTTGTGTCTATACTAGTTAGCGCATTTTTTGTTTCATAATTCAATATAAGACAGACGGCATGAAAAAATTAGATCGTCATAATTCAGAACTTGTTTTGGTCCTAGCTGCTGCTTAATAAATGACATGTGTACCGCCCGCATCGTCGATTTCGTTCCTGCTTTGCCTTTTTAGCGATGAAGGTGATCCTTATATCATATTTCACAGTGGTGTATTAGTTACGTACTAGCTAGCATCTAACAATTAAATATCAAGTATGATAAAGTAGAGAAATGGAACATAGCTGCTCCCCTCCTAAAGGTTACCGCACCTTTAATGACACTATGCTATGGCTCGTGGTAAGGCTGATAAAAGTTTCAGGAGCCGTGTACCTACTGTGTAAGCGGTGTGAAATACGAGATAAGACTTTCGCATCGCGGGCACAGTTTCCCCGACCCAAGAGGCTATATTATGCTTATGCCAACGCCTTCTCGCTACAGTGTACGCCCGTGAGCAAAAGTTTATGGACCGCAGGGTCACCGAAAAAACTGAATTTCTTCGTCGTTAACATGCATCAACTGAAATTGACGAGTGTCCTGGAAATTTCCCAATGCGAAGTTTGAACTGCAGCGTTCAATTTCAAATTGCATTCATATGGAGATGAGAAAATAAGCTTTATCGCGCAATCCCTGGTCCGTATACTTTTGCTCACGGGTGTACATACATGAACCAGCGAGTCAGGCGGAAAGATCACCTCCGTAAGAAGAGGAGCTTTATGCGACAAGGAAGATGCGGCCTGGGCCACGTGATGCGCACGTATTCGAAACGGTGCATCCCCGCTTTCAACGAGAGGAAGCAAGAACAAAACAGGGTCCGTTTGCAGTGGGCGTGTGCGCGCTTGCTGCCCGCATTGTCAGACGAGTGCCATTTGCGATAACAGACATGGGACCGCGGCCAGAGGCGACGCTGGAGATGTTGACTCCCTCCTCACTATCTCGGGAAAACCTGCTTCTAAACGCCCCCGTGTACTGTTGTCTCGCACGCCTCGACGACGAAGACAAGGGCAATGTCTCGCTGTGCGTGTCGAGGACGACGTCTCGGTTGCTTCGGCAGTGCGCAATCACACCGACTTCCGCGGATTTTCCCTAAATCGGTATTGGTTACAGAAACAGTGCCCGAAATAAATATAACGGCATACGAGGTCGATCTTTGTTGACTGTTTTCTTGCTTGCGAGCTACATTTACCTCTTCCGTCCGCGAAGAAATAGGGAACAGCGAACTTCCTTCCCGTGAGCCTCTGCGTGATACATGAGCGTAACCGACATTCGAGCATTTTTTTTTTGCCTTTCGCCCCAGTCGTATGCAGCCGCCGCAGCCGGGATCGAACCCGCGACCTCGAGATCAGCAGCGCTATGCCATGGCCACTCCATGGGCTACCGCGGCGGGTTAAACGGAAGGTTTAGTGAACGCTAGAGAGAGCCTTCCCTTGCTTCACGCCCGGCACAATGCTCCAGTTGAGGAGAACAGAGCATGCGGATACATTATACCAAATCAGCGGTTTTGCCTTTCACGAGAAAAAAGTTAGAAATTTCGGTTTTTTAACAGACGGCCATGAGACCGAGCTGGTTCGGAAACATCGTTTTCTCGGCGTGGTTTTAGACCACCAGCTCCGATAGACTCATCATGTGACCACCCTGGAGGACCAAATTAGTTGTGTTATAAATGTTCGCAGAATCGCATGTACGAAGCGGGGTAGGACAACTGCATTCCTTCTTCACGTTCAGTCATCACTTTTCCGTGAAGGAATTGCTTTCTTCCCCCCCCCCACACTAATCAGTACTGAGCAAATTATCTGCGACGTCCATTCACCGTCTACAGCTTATGCAGGCTCGGAGTTTAAGAGCGTTTTAAGTCCCGCAAGATACACCCAGACACCTCACTATTGCAAAAGCGCGGGAACCACATTTTACCGTAATTCGCAGTCTGGAAACGTGCCGGAATCTCTTCAGAATTTCTACCCAGCATTCTGCGCACCCACTTATTTCTCTGATAGAGCACCGTACGGTTGCACAGATACACGCCATCTTTCAAGAGCACGGGCCATCGATTTTTTGGCACTCAGACCTCTGCTACAGGCACCGAAAATAGAAACGTCAATCAGAGGGCTTAAAAATAAAAGCGACGTTTTCGCATTATCAGCGAAACAAGTAGCTTTACTTCAGATATTTGACAGGTACCAGGAATCTACTCACGTCTACACGGACGGTTCTGTAATCAAAGCAAGTGCGACTGCAGCTTGCGTTATTGCAACTTCACAGGTAGAGTACGCTTGTCGACGAGGACGGACGTCGTCACCAACAATAGCGGAACTAGTGGCAATTGTCCAAGTCAGTTATTTTATCAAAAGATATGAGACACTAAAAAAGTGGGTGATTTGTACGGACTCCTTATCGGCTTTAGCGTGTCTTGAAGATATTGATAACAGCCAACCACACGCACGAATAACATATGCAGTACTGAACTGTGTAACTCAGGCTAATCACAGAAAACGTGAAGTGATATTACAGTGGGTCCCAGGAAATGCTGGTATAGCAGGCAACGAATTAGTGGACTCGTTGGCAAAATCGGCCCATAAAAATACAGAAATTCAGCTCATCCCTTTATCACCAATGGATACGCAACGCATATTAAGAGTACTACAGAACATGTGTATGTCAGCCTGGTTCAATGAAAATATCAAAGAACTGATTCTTTACGAAGTGGACCTTCAACTCAAATACCAGCTGTATATGTAAAATTTCGAAAAGTACTGACACTAATTCATCGACTGTGGCTTGGGACAGCATACACCAAATATTTTCCATCTCGCATAAAACGGGCTTTGCACTTATAACACTTATATCGCACTTATAGTCACGCAGTGTAACTACAACTTGCTTCTATTATTTGTAATTATTAGCGTTGGATATTACGTGTTATACTCTTTTGTATTCTGTGTATTCTCATCCGTTTATGCGCTCATCACAGTCTACGTCACGGCAGCTTGTGAGTGTTTGTGACTTTGTTTACAAACTCATTGTGGTAAGACTTGTCTTTGCCTTTTATATTTATGTGTTCGAGGATGTATGGGACTGCGTGCTGTGAATTTCTGACACTATGACGTGGTTTCTTTTCATTTTCTTACTACACATTTTCTTTACATTGTTGTTTCTGCTGAGCGAAAAGGAGTAGCCGTCACCATTATGGGTTCACTACATCTCTTTCTTTTATTTTCATTTCAATAAAAAAAATTACAAGTGAAATAGAAGGGAAAAAGTAATTGAACGTGAGAAAAAGAAGAGTCTCACAGACATCAACCGCAGACTCACAAGCAATGTTCCCTAAATACCAGTGCAGAAGAGGCGAAAATTTAGAAGAATATGCCCTCTTAATATTCTAAACTATTAAGTTATATTATATTAAGTTATATTAGTAAATTACGCTCATGGCACAGCAACAAGGTCACTGTTACTGTGACAGCGGGCCTGGCAAGACAGAAAAGACGCAAAAATTAAAAATTGGTGGCGGCGCCCGCGCCTCCCTGAAGTTCCCGTATCACGTTCGCCATTACGTCATCCAATTTGACAGCACCTGCTGGGGCCTAGGTAATTGTCCATCGGTGAAGACGGACTATATTTCATTATAAAGGTGCCATACACTTAGCCTACAGCAAGTGTACAGAACGTGTTCTGCTCATTAAGGCGACCCAAATGCTCGAAGAAGAAATTACTCTTTAGAATCATTGACGTCACACTTGTGTACTGGCGCTTGTAGGTTTCGCAACGAAGTTAAAAAAAGAAATTCAAGTTTGTCTTAAGAGACGTAGATGGGCTATAGTTGGTTGCTGGCTTGATGGAACATGGTTATAACGGCGCGTTTTGAGGACGAGACACAGAAAGATTGCGCGACTGTCCTCTGCGCGTTCTTTCTGTGTCCCATCGTCAAAACACGCCGTTATAACCATGTTCCATGAAATCAAGTTTGTTCTTCATTTTCTCCAATATCTATCAGCCTCTTTGCGGCCGAACGAATGAAAACAGCGTTTTCAACAAATGCTTTAGCAGCCTTTAAGGTTTGTTAAAAGCACCGTACGCAACGTGTTTGCCGTGAACGCGAAGAGTTCAGTATATGCATTCCCATGGATAAGTGCCAGCCTGAAGCCCTGACGTCCTTCGAGGACTCCAGTCACGGGCACACGTGAAAGAGACATGATGAAGTCGTTGCGGCGCAAATAAAGCAGTCGCCAAGAACACATTACGGGTGCTACGCTCACAACTGAGTTATTAGTCGCCCTATAGAAGACTAGAAGAAATCTTACAATAAAATGCGCATGCGCACAGGTTCAGCACGAAAAATGTATTTTCTTTTAACACACACATCTCGCTTCCAAACAGACACAAAGAAGTATTGCTGGCGCAATCTGTGCCTCTTTTCCTGATGCGAAAGACTTCCAAAAGATCGCGTGCAGTATTTCCTGTGTATGTTCTGTGCAATTTTGTCAAAGCGACACTTCACTATTTCACTTGCCGCTACTGGCCTTCTATATGGCATTCAAGCAGCGCAGAATTCAAGCGCAAGAAAAAAGTGGGACATTGACAGTCGAAGCTGAACAAAGGTCACGGAACACGATATTGGCTCTCCGGCCTGAAGCTCTCTCTCTCTTCTTCATTTTTTTTCTTCTGTGGCACAGAGAGATAGAGCGCGACACGTAGCCGCAGCGACGCTGTCGTAGAGGAACGATGAAAACGCAGCTGCGTTCTGAGATGACTGATCGGCCGACGCATCGCTGACTGAGCAGCTTGGTCAGCGCTGCGTGTGTCACTTCCCTCCGCGGTCTGACCTGTCGCTTGTGCGAGCTCTTCTATAGAAAGTTGTGTGCACTCTGCCTCTGTGGATGAATGAGATTTGCAGTTATAATTATCATTTATTAAGTTGCGCTGAATCGCATTAATAAGTTTACAGTTAATTCTCATTACTTCAGTCTCATATGCATCCAGTTAACAGCGATAACACGCTATGTGGGCTTTTAACATGAGAAAAGCCGTGGCTCTTCGTTTAAACAGCCACTGATATAACTGAAGGTTTGTGTGTTCGGTTGCAGTGAAGAAAGGCTTGATTATGTGCTTGTTAATGCTTTGTGCAATAAAAATGAGAAATAGGAAAAAGAAAGGAGGTGTACGAGATTGAAGGAGGAGGCACCAAGCTCAACAAAGGCCGTCAAATAAGCTTCTCGACTTCACGTATACATGAGTCAATAGTGTACGTCAGTAACGTTGGCGTGGCTTCTTGGCAGCAGAAATGTCAGTTCATAGTCCGAGCACCTCTGCTTTCGTAGAACAGGCATTTAAAAGCTGCACTATATAGTCGCAGTCAGATATTCCAGCGATGAACGTAATATAGAGAAGACGAATGAAGAAAAGGTTAGGGGGGAGGGGGGGCGAGTTCGTACAGGCCGGCGTGAAGTCTGCTACGTAACAAGGGGAAATAAAACAAAAACAAGATCCGGTAGAAAACATCCGTAATCAGTGCCAAAAGCAGCGTTAGCTTCATTGAAATACGTTGGAATTCATTTGAGCTACATTTTAAATAAACCACCTAAAGGACGAAACAAGGACAAGCGCGTTACGCATTCGGGAAGATCGAGAGTGGCGCGATGCGGTGACTCCATCACGTGGCCCCCACCACGTGGCTTCACCACGCGACCCACTCGACGGCGAATTACACTGCCTCAGAGATATAGGCCCAGTTTTGATTACGGCATCTGTGGGATCGACCAAGCTTACTATTATACACTGCCTTACCTTACCTTACTTGGCGAGAAACTGACGGAGCAGACGCGAACGCCGGCGAAGCAAGCTTCGTCTTAAAAAAAGAAATTATGCACTTGACGGCGTGTTGTTTGTTGCAGGGAGGGCATTTAGTTATCTTTATTTGTTTCTTTGCGAAATACCGTAGTGGACAGAGCCTGTCACTGACACATTTGCACACGTATAGTGCAGGTCGATGGCCTTATCAGCCGATTCATTACATGCGTCCATTCGCGGTCAGAGACCAACCAACCGCCCATTGATTGAAGGATCCTAAGATCTCGTACTACATGCGATAATTTTCTGGGGGAAAACGGCGAATGTCGTAACGCGGACAGAGGCCCAAAGGATAATCAACAGTCTCCTCGCATCCGCGACGGCTGCATGCTTACTACACTAAAGCGCCCGCTTGTATAGGCTATTCGCGGTGCGACAACCTAACGTAACAGGGTCGCTTTAACTTTGCAAATTTAACGAGGTGTCAACGGTATACGCATTTCGAAGTCCAAAGCTTGTCTCCAAAAATGACACGCGAAGAAAGCGCGTTAAAAAAAAACGGCCACGGGTATCGTCTTACAGCTGCGTGGACGACCGCAGCGTTGGCGTCAGCAGCAACGCTGTTCACAGTCGTATACACAACGTGTCTCAATGCGCAGTTGCTCGCGCCTTTGCTGACCGCTCCAGATGACTCGGTGGGCACCGTTCATAATACCCGGCACGAGTTTCGACCGGTACCCTTGCATGTGCATGACAGGCCGTGTGCTACGCTGCAGTCCTTTTCCAACTCGTTATAGCGAACTTCATTCGCGCTATCGCAGCGTATTTCGGCATGAGCAACATTTCGGTAAACGGAGGCCTAACCGTTGCTGCCTCGCGCAGACGACCAAAAAGGAAGTGCAGATATGATTGCAAGCGACCTGCTGCTTTGCAGCTGATATGAGGCGGCTGGGGCGGTTCGCGCTGCCTTGTAAACAGATGTGGCCACATGTGTTTACGTGCTGGCGTTCCAGTGCAGAGTCAAGCGATGGCGCGGTTTCTGAGAACTATAACGTGCGCCACCTCGAGTGTAATGCACACTTTTCGTTTTTGCTTGAATATGCTGTTTATACGCAAGGCAGTATCACCGAATGACTCCGCGACTTATCTTCTTTTGTGCGCGAGTGTACTGTGCGATTAAATGAAAACACGGCAGTACGATCGGCAAATCATGAAACACCAGAAGGGCGTTGAAGATCCAGTTTTCATTCATTCATTCATTCATTCATTCATTCATTCATTCATTCACAGTGCTCAGCAAGGAAAAAAAAACAAAAAAAAACATTAATAACAAAGTAAAATAAAAAATTAATCAATGCACTATTTAACAGCGTTGTTTATTATTATAAAGCTTGCATCCGATATCCCTGTCATACGTGCGACTGAGGCCGAATGGCTAGAGCATCGGGCTACTACATATTTATCCCTGTCAACCAGAATTTTTTGAAGAAGCATGTAGGCGACTCAAGTGGGCGGAAATCGAGATTTCCTTTTGAGCTCGACTGTCGTGAGAACGCGAATTTATCATCGACGAACGGTAGCGATCAGCCGCGTGATGACACATTAGCCACTGCTGTTAGATGTCGAAAGGTCTGAAGATTTGCTTTGGGATTTGTTCGCAAAGAATGCACCTTCCAAAATTGGTTCTCGCTCGCGATATTTACGCCGGTCCCCAAGGTGCTATGCATACGGAAGCCAAATCACTCTGAAAAGCTCGCGCATTGGCGATTCGCTGCCCTCCCGCGGAAGCATGTCGACCGGTCTGGCCCGTGCTTAACACGGACGCTCCCGCGTGTACGCATCTACATAGGGCCGCCCTAGCAGCCTACGCGTTCCCGGAATTTCGAGTGCGTCAATGCATGCAATGTCGCGCTTCTTGCCGGGACTTTCCGTCAACGTTTCCGTGTACGTCGCTCAAGAGCATAAAGCTTCACTCCTTCACCTGAGGGAACATGAACAGCCGGATGCGCATGTACCACGTGTCTCAGTTACAATGGATTGCGTTAAAAAAGAAAAGAAAGAAAAGCCCTCCGATGCCCATGAAACCAACTGTATTCCGGCTATATATATATATATATATATATATATATATATATATATATATATATATATATATATATATATATATATATATATATATATATATATTCCATTAGTTTGTTGTTTCTTTATTTCATTTATTAAGCATAAGTAATTTCCCCTATGTTGTCCTTGGTGTCAGTGTTTGTTGGCTTCTTATGATATATATATATATATATATATATATATATATATATATATATATATATATATATATATATATATATATATATATATATATATATATATATATATATGTATGTACACTGGAAGGTTTCCTAGGAGTTTGCTAAAAACGTACAGTTGGTTTTGTCCGAACAGTAGTAGGCTTCGCCTTTGGAAACATGCTCAATGTTAGATGGCGCACCCTTACATACATATACAGCGGAATGTTTCGGAACTCAATGATGCGCTCCTTTTCTCCCTGGTATACTTGAATAAACAGAATGTGCAGCTTTTGCCGAAACGAACTAGTTATATATGACCGTGAGTATCACCGATTCTTGGCCGCGCCTCAAAGTGACCAGATGAACTTATGATCCAATATGCAATGTTTCCCATGTCCCGGGGCTCACGACATGTGGTTCACGAGTCCACTGGCGGGATTGGACACCGTGTTCGGCTACATAGAACCGTTACAAAATATACCTCCGACTTAAAATTAAAGCTAAAATTGCCACTGCGCCCTGGGTGCAACGTACTCGAAGATATATAACTGAATTTGCTTTTGTTACGTATTGACATAAAGTATAACCGCCCAAATGTCCGCACTGAATGTACGGCAAGGACTGTATCATGCCTTGTGATCCGACATAGGCTAGCGCTTCTGATACAGATAACCAGCAAGCACGGAGAATTAGCTTTTAGCGATTTAGTGAAAGCGTGAAGTTCAAATCCGCTAACAATAGCAAAATTGGTCAACTTGTTGTGACGTGCAACTTCTATGGAGCCCCTTGCACTAGAAAACTCAGTACAGCTCTGGATGTCAAAGTGAAGAGTTTACGTTCCTGTACTGCGTTTTCAGAGTGTGCTGAAGCAATGGGAAACCGACCGGACTTCACGATCGCGGAGTCAGGTGCGTGTTTTCTTCGTTTCATTCGGCAGAGACTGTATACGTATCGACTGTACACAACTGTACGTATCGACTGCAACGTATCTTTGGCTTGATACAGTTAGTAAACCCCCGTGTTCACGAGCCGATAACGCGGACAGTACTTGGAGTAACAACAACGACCGCAGCATGTTTGTCTTTGGTGCCCAATTACTTGTGTGCATTTGTGTGTTCTTTCCAGAAGGTAAGCGTCGAAAGTAAGGTAATGCCTCTAGCCAACATTTCTCTTGCTTACGAATCCAAATTTTCTCGCATGTTCGCACCGAACGCCCGTTTGACATTTCTTGATGTGTTCCCGCTTGGCCATGAATGCACGCGGAATCCGCGCGCATGTGGCAGACACTATTAATTCCATCTATACTATATAGATGTAACGGCTTGTCAGGTGGTCCGGCTATTCTTCGAGTTTGCCGAAAAGCAGCTGCTACACTATGCGCGCTCTGACGTAACGCGTAGAAACGAATAGAGATAAAATAAGCGGGCTTACCACGGGGGCGCGGTAGGACGATTGCTGTGCGCGCGCGTAGAGTTATTTCACAAGGACCCTCATTTCCGCATGCCTGAAACGCTTCCGCGATGTGCTTGCCGCGTGCTTTTTGCAACTGCGAATGCCAAGCGCGACAGCCTGGTGCACTGTATACACGAGGCATTCAGGTGCGCCTGCACTTGTTTGCGCCAGCGGTACATTCGGAAAAGAAAAGCACTAGAACTTGATCGTACATACGCCACCTGCAAGCGCAGCCGGCGCGCACTTTCGCTGGGTGGCACTGTACACGCCATCTACGTAGCGCACATGCACATCAGAGCTGAGCGGAGGAGAAACGCCCAGCGTTTGCTTACGGAGGCGTAGACGTGAGTATACGCACATGATGCCTGGCCACGTGGTTCAGAAAAAGACAAAAAGGCGTTCTGTCACTGCGGAGAGGCATCTCGTTTCGATTCCACCACGGTGATTCAGCTTCTTTAATGGCGACTTGCTCCCGAGCACGAAGTTACGGGTGCGGTTTCCGGCCACGGCGACAGCACTGCGGTACGTGCAGTGTGTGTAAAAGTGCCCGCGCGCAAATATTTAGGTGCACGTTGAAGAACTTCGCGTGGTAAAAGTTACAATAGCATAGGTATCACCAGGCGCGTAACCCTGCAAGAGGGGGAAGGGGGGAGGTTGTGTGTGGAGGGGTGCATACCGGGCACGTGCCAACAGGTCCGTAGGCTGCCTGGAGGCGAGGCAATATTATTTAAGACTGAAATTGGGTTGGTTTACAGAAGTTGGCTTTTTCATGCGTTCTCTCAGCAGACTCATTCGGAAGCTTCGGAGTGCGTCGGATCTTTTTGCCCCCGGGACTCAATAACTGCTGTTATACCTAATATTCGAACACAAACGAATATTCCACCATTTCGATTAGTACATTCTCTTATCGAACACGAATCATGTAGCAACGTCTCTTCGATCTACATATATTCCAAACATGGACTACTCGCACAACTCTAGCATTTCGCATATCTGCACTAAACTGGCGATTTATGGGGCACGTGACGAAGTGTCAAACTTTACTTTGAAATTTGGGGGTCTATATATACAGCATTTTTGGTGACCTCGCAGTACCAAGCTTCAGTGACGCTATATCAGGGAAAACGTATCAACAAGAAACACGCCGCGGCGGCTCGAGCACGAGGTTGCCTGTTTGCTTCTTGGCAGCGATGGCCGCATTCGAGTGGAGAGCAAAAACTCTAAAGTGCTGAGCTCACTGAGCTTCGGGTGCACCTTTATTAAAGAACCCCCGGTGGTAAAATTTAATGCGGAGCACTGCACTTGTGCGTCTCTCAATGCCCCTGTATTGATTTGATACGCCGATCTCACTCACTCACTCACTCACTCACTCACTCACTCACTCACTCACTCACTCACTCACTCACTCACTCACTCACTCACTCACTCACTCAATCACTGGACAAAAATTGTCAGGCTTCTTGCAAGGCATAACGAGCCGCAGTGTGGAGTGTACGTGTGGCGCTTTAGCGCGACGACCTCAACGACATATGCGAACACTTAATGCACTACCTAAAGGTGCAGCCTGCTTGCCGCTTGTAAGTGTGTGACAAATGTGTAACACAAGCCGAACACAATTACGCATCATCTCAGCAGGACAAAACAGCACTCACGGTCAAACGCCTTGCTGCCGCCGCTTCGCACGTCGCACCTCGTTTCTCGCTTGCCGAGCATCCTCAGCCGTAGCGTACTTATGAGGCCTACCGCGTAATCCATTAGACCCCGGGCGAACGTACTCCATCGCCATCTCTCTCACTTCGCAGTCGACTGTCGCCACATGCCGCCGCCGCCGCCGCCGCGTGACGTCAGTGACGAAGCACTTGTTTTCAAGAGAAGCTTGCATTGGCTCACACGTTTCGGTGGTGATGTGGTCACGCCAAAGCCCAGTTGCTCCCAGAGCAGAGCAGCTGCTGGAAAGGGCGGTTCGATTAGTTGACAGCTGCGCCGGCGCCGGAACGTGGGTCATTAGCAAGGATTCCAGCTGCAGAGGCGCGCGCTCACGCCACGCGCACAACCAATCAGAGCCGTTTCGCTTCAGCCGGGGATGGAAAGGGTAGGAAAGGGTGTCGCGGGCGCTGCGCCAGCTTCGTTTTCGTGCAGTCAGTCTCGGGAAACGGGTGGGACGGTCACGCGTTGTGCGTTCCCCCGAGGAACGGGCAGCGTTCGACGAGCGGCGGCGAGAACTCGCCCTGGAAGGGTTCCGCCCAAAACCAGGCAATCCGACAGCAACAAGAAGATCCCGAGCTGAGGGAGCGGGAGGCCGAAGCAACCTGGCACTGTTACCTGTGGGTTACTTAACCGTGACGAAGGTCACGTGCACACAGGACAAGCTTCGCTTACCCCCATTTTCCGGTAGGGGAAGGGTTGGTAATTTTGTGCTGTCTGCACACTGTCGTTCCTCTGTTCACCCGCCTCTTCGCTCGGAGAAGGTCGCGTTTTTTTTTTACCGCTCGACTTGACACCGCGTTTTTTCAAGGCCATCTCAAGGACGGGGGTGCTAGTCCAGCGAAGCTAAGATACCGCAACAACAAACAGGTAGGAGGGCAGGTATGTGTATGGTCCCGAAATCCACGCATAAACAAAAATATAGGAATGTTAAGGGGCGCTGCGCCGTTCAACAAACCGATGAATGTTGAGGAATGCGATAGTGACTAACGGAAAATAAATTTATGGGAGTGGGGTCATGTACATCAGAAGGGGGGGGGGGACGCGCATAAAAGGCGTCAAGAACGAAGTTGGCGAATAATTATGAACATAGAGAGCATCTCGTCACTGCCCGATCGCTCAACGCCAGACGGCCATGGCCATTCGCCTAGCTGGGGCTCACCCACCCCGTCGTAACACGTGCTGCTCGCTGCGGCAAGCCCATCCTAACGAAACGTCTCGGCAATTTTCAGAATAGACGGGCATCAGTAGACACGATACTTTCGAACCTCTCGGAGCTACTGGGACTTATTTTGCTGCGAACTACGCTTGCCGTAATTTTCACAAGGGCTACTAAATAGGAAGCAGCCCTGCTTCGGACTGTCTGCCTCATCAATTCCCATGCGTGATCAAATAAAATATGCGTCGCGTGATGACTGCAGTACCATGATCTCAAGTTGCTTCCAAATATCTCTTCAAACAAGTCGGACAGCAGGTCACCGAAAGGGAGTGAAACTTACATCATATCATACTATTGAAGTTCTTGCGCAAAGCTTCGTTCCTGTATATTATTAAATCTAGAATAGCATACCCACAATGCCGAAAGTACGATAAAGATAGGCGACTTGCAAAATAGTGCTCGCCATTTTCCGTACGTAGCCATGGCCGTGCCACTCCCTTAAGATCTGGCTGGAAAAGAATGGTTATCTCCGCTGTTACCTGGGCTGCAACTAGTCTGGCCTGCAAACAAGAATACACACGATAGTGTGCAGTCTTGTTCTCGTTTGCCCCGTTTTTAGCGCGCTGTTCGTTTTTCCAAGTCACGTATGCAGAAAACGTGCACATTCTTGTCTCCGGGGGATGTTAAGAGTTTGTCTTTGAGCGTTGCACAACCTCCATATATATATATATATATATATATATATATATATATATATATATATATATATATATATATATATATATATATATATATATATATATATATATATATATATATGTATGGGGGGGGGAGAGAGACGAAGAAGGGGGATGAGTAAAGGCACGGGCTTTAGGGATGAGTGGTAGCTGTCGGCGCAGAATCCCCCCCCCCCTTCCCGAAATAGATGGCTACGCCACCGATAGCGCAAAGATTGCAATCGTACACAGCCAGTAGAGAGTGCTTATTAGAGGTGGTGTCTCAATAGATCGAGTTACTGTATATATCTCCCGCAGGGACCCATGCGGGAGCCATATACAGTAACTCTAGCGTCTCAACAGCGTGCTGATCACGTGTAATCAGAAATACTAATCTGTAAATAATCATGCAGAAGTTTGCAGCAAAACTTATTTCATTGGTCCCATGTTCGCAATTAATATATCCACTATGGAAAAGTGCGGCTTTCATGTCCGTGGAGGAATGAGATCGAGTGTGTCATATCAGAAGTACGCGCAAACGTACAGTGCAAATTATATCAGACAACCGCTTAGATTTGACGGGAATCTGACTGAGAACCAGATCTCGATTTTAACCAGATCTCGATTTTGGCCACTTAACAAAGCCGTGTAAGCGTCATGACTATAAACAGATTAAGGCAGAGAAGGTTGGTCAAATATATATATATATATATATATATATATATATATATATATAAATATATATATATATATATATATACACACACACACTATGTAACGAAGGTTATATATTCGGTTGATTGAAGTAGCAGTAAATATTGTAATGAAATGCCAAGGTATATGATTGCGTCTGTCGGACGCACCATCTCGGCGGCCACGTCACAAGCTCTGGCAGCTCGGCGCGCGCTGCCCGATCTTAGAGGCTGTGCTGATTGCGTTTCAGTTTATATAGTCACCGCTGCGAACGCTGCGCGCGGAAAAAATCTCTGTTCGGTGTTCGGAGGTTTCGTGAGTTTCGTTCCTGACTTCGCGTACGCCCTAGCGCCTTCGCACCTCACGCAGCTGTTGCGGACGGGCAGCGGTATGAAGGGTGCTTCGCAAACGTTACGGCAATGCTAGAAATTTCTGCCGGAGCTTTTATTTGTTGAGGAGTGCCGGAACTTTTGTGTGCTGCATGTGCGGACAGGCCTTCAGGTGAGTCACATCACTCATTGTGCGCCTCTTCTCCCCAACCCCGCCTTTCTCTTTCTGTTTTCTCCCATGTGCAAATTATGCACATGTCATCGATACCGGTGCCACCGTCCACTGTGTTGGTGTAACGCTGGCGTTTGTTATGGGGAACACTATTGCCGGACTTCTCAATCGGGAATTTCAATAAGCCCAGGATGCTCATGTGAACATTTGCTAAGATTCTGTCAAATGTTGACAACCGTATTCCTCTGAATTCGGAACTCACCTAGGCGGGATCTCCCTCTAACCGACAGCGTCGTTACAATATATTAAGAGCGATGACACTGTAACGACAAGCTTGCCGGCTAAGTGCGAGTAGCTCCGCTAATTTGCCAAGCTGCGATTGGTATACGGTTGCAAAAATTAGGCAGCTACATAGTCATGCGCTTGCGCAGAATTGGTCCTTGACAAAATTCATGGCCAACCACTTTGAGTTTCTGTTCCCTTCACGACTGGGTCAGTCTTATTCGTGGCTATCACCAGAAGCCCCTGGAACCGGTCAGCGAAGCGTATTACACCATTGATTATACACGTACTCCTCATTTTGACAAGCACTGTAAAAGCGATGTCGGCACTATAAATGCATTAATGAAGCAGGTAGACAATGGGGGTGCTATAATGCATTGAACCAACGAAAATTTGACGGAAAAACCGAGTTTCAAGCATGAGATCTCACTCTAGACGTATGTCGTGTATTTCTTAATGTAAATTATCATTATTATTTTATTATATCAGCTGCAAGGCAATTTCTGACTGTACAAGATAATGCTTCCTAAAGACGCTTGACTGTGCGAAAAATTCTTATCGTGCCGTCGTGATCATATCGTATACCAAGTAAAGCAATAAATTTTTTCTAGCGTTGCTTTATTTAAGCAGCTGACAAACGAAGCGGCAGCTCATGCATGGATACTAACTTCTCTTGCAGAGTTTGCAGCAAAGTGATCAGAAAATTGTGAAACACCCGTCTCATCTCATGGTCTGTGATGATATTTTACCCACTTATTCTTATATTATTCAGTTTAGGTTCTTGAGGTTATTCTGGTTTTGTTTGTGCATTGTAGTACACAGAAGAGTATAAAAGATGCAGAAAGCAAGTGTACATAACAAGCAACATGAATCAGAATGTAAGCTTATTCATCCACATGGCCTGTCAATGTTGGCCATATTTTGAAGCATATATAAGCTTACAGTTTTTGTGCCCTTAACTTATAATTATGTATGTGTGATGTACAAGTCACTGGAGACGTATTGCTATGCACAGCACTGTTTATTATAATGAGCTTTCTAAGTGCATACAGTTAAAGTGCGAATTCTGCGCAACAACAAATTTGTTTTCACTTACTGAAGTTATCGCTGCAGAAATTTATGTGTAAGTAACATCATATATTATGAGTGCAGCATGCTGTGCTAATGCATCTTATTGTCATAGCTGTGAAATGAACCATGAGGATATGTAATTTTTCAGGGCTGCGGAGTTATGAAATTGGGAAGACAGTCTCTGAGCCTAAAATAATTCTAAGGCACCTAGCTCTTTTCATAAGGTTTGATGTTAGTGTCGAGTTGTAACAGCTCGCTAAATGATTGATTAAAACAAGAATGTTAGTTATTTATTGTAGTTGCACAAACATTCCTAAAAATTTATTTATTGATTTCCACGGGTGTACAAACGTGGCACTCAAACAGTACAGTGGAGGAACTTCATAGTACTGTGTGTTGCTTGATTTGGTAGCATTAACTGAATGGTGCATTATACGAAGGTAAATAGCTGCACCTGCTGCAACTTATGTAGTGATGTCAATTCCACAATCTTATCTCATAGTTGGGAGTTCTTCAGATTGGCTGCATGTGGGTAAAAAAATAATGTTGTTTTTGACTGACCCACTTGTCATGTGAATGCCTAAGCACTGTACTTTTGACATAGTTCATTCAAGCCAAACCGACATTGTTGGTAGATTCAGAACGGTAAAATTTCTGTAAGGCTAAGTGAAAAGATTGACGATCACACGATCACACTATGGTTTTTTTAAAGGTGTGCTAGAATTGCTTGTTATGTTTTTGTTTAGTTTGTAAGTTGCTCTCTGCTTCCATGGTGCTGCTATGTCACTGTGATTTACACAATTCAGGCCACAGCTGTTCCTGCTGTAGATAGGCAATGTTAGCAAACTGGACAGTCTTGATTTGTATGCTTTGTGCCTTCCTAGTTTCTGTTAAATGTTTGCTGAAGCTGATCGAATGTACAAGATAAGGATATAATCAGAACAAGAACATTTTGCTGATGTGCTGAAACGTTAACTGTAATATTGGTGTCGCATTGTTCCAGCGTGAAGACCTGACTTCGGCATGTCACTACCAGGTGAATGTCCTCATAATTGCTTGTTTTTCTTCATGTTTAGACAGACATGCTATTGATAACAAAACAATGAAGCACATCACATAGATTAATGCAGTGTTCTATAAGGTTACTCATGCATTGTGACACATGTTTCATTATTTCAGGAGCATACGAGACTAGAGAAACCTCATATGAAGAAAATGCACCCAGCGCACACATCACTCATGGTATGTGTATGCAGAAATAAGAGATCTACAGAAACGGAAAGCATGTGAAGAATTTCTAGAACAATGTCAAAGTTTTGTTAACCCCTTTTAGCCTCTGCTACTTCACTCAAACATGACCATCACTAACCATTGCTGAAACTTGCTTCAAGGATGCTAATAACTACTGTGCCTTGCAAATGCTCTGTGACGTATAGGACCTTTTGAGGGTACTTCCTGTGCCATTCAGCAAGTAAATGACATAGAAAATAAACAAAGTAAAAGGCAAAAAATAAAGAAGCTGTAAACAGTGACTGGGCTACAGCTGGACGAAGGGGGCCTGATAAAGCAATTGTGATTGCAAGGGTGTTCTTTGGGGAATATGCAAACATTAATCCTTTATATCAGAAACACAAAATGGCCACCTCACTGGAGCAGTGGCAGGAACTTCAGCTGAGTGTACCACATTATACTGTTATCGTGCTTGTGCCAGTTTTAGAGATTAAAAATAACTTACCTGGCTCTGTGACAAGGATTTGGTAATCAAGGGGCTCATTGAAAATTTGAAAAGGCCAAGAAACAGTATAACTGTAGTTCTGTTGTTTTGTTTATAAATTTCAGTTTAGTATGATACTATACAAAAGAAATTGCTAGTTCATTTAGCCAGCATTTTGTCCACCTATTTATTTATATATGTGTGCTTAAGCAGCCTTAAGACATTGCCAACTTTTGCTGCTCCTTACAAAAGTGCTAAGCAAGGCACACTCATTCTTGCAAAGAAGCTGTGCTTTATGATGTAAACATAAAGCAAAGGACACTTAGTTAAGTCATTAGCAGGATTGAAACTGCTGCTTATAAGTTCTGTTTATCTCTATATTTACACCTTTCATTCAGTTTTCAGACACATACATCTTGCTCTTATCCTTCATATGTATGAACAAATGGACAGTGTGCCATGGTGGCATTGTGACTTTGGCATTACTCCGCTAAGCCCGAGAGCACAGGATTGAATCCCAACTGGCCCGCCCATATTTCGATGGTGGCGAAGTGCAAAAATGCCTGTGAACCTTGTGTTGGGCGCACATTAAAGAAACCACAGGTGGTCAAACTTTTTCCAGAGTCCTCCACTACAGCGTGCTTTATCATCGTATCCTGGTTGTAGCATGTAAAACCCCAAAAGTTGAATAATTAATTAACAGACTGCAATTTAAAAGTGGGAATGACCCTTCATTGCTACACTTGACTCGTGTGCTTCTCATTCAAGGCATGTACTAGTTGTATTTGTGTGTCAGTGCTCTAGGGCCATTTGCAATGTTTACTGCACCAACCATAAAGCAACTTGTATTTTAAGAACCTGGGTAATACAACAGCAGGTATTCATCATGTACCACTATTAACGAGTACTCGCATGTGCATATGGGAAATATTTTTCTGCAGGGGACCAATCAATGCGGTCATACAGTTCTATTGAAGGCCTTGGAAATGGCACTACGAAATCAAATCAGAAGATATTTGAGCCCTCTGACCAAGCATACTTCCAACAGAAGATTGAGGTTCCATATACAGGGGAGGTGAGCAAGCGAAACCTTTCTTCTGCTTTTTTTTTGTAATGAACTTTTTCTAGCTTGTATGGCAATAGCATGTGTCTTGATACCTTAATTGCCAACATATAATCATCACGTAACTGTAAGTGGAACATAAAGCAAGTCCAACTAATAAATGTTAATTAGAACAACAATATATAAGCCATTATTTTTGTTTTTGTTTTTCTCTTTGTGAAGCATAAGCTTTCTATTATTAAGTTTGGTCACTTCACAAAGGGTGCTGTCATCATGCTAGGACTGTACTCTGTGAAGAATTTTATGCGATAAGGCTGGTGTCATTCCAACAAATCTCTTTCGTTACTCAGGCAAGTGTTGCTGAAAAGCTTTCTGTCAGACCATACAGAGCAAAAAGTACCCCCTTTCTTTTTTATGCAAAAGGTATACAGTAGACGTCAACTAGTATATAGATTAATGCTTGAAGTATTTTCAAATACTTAAGTAAAATCTGTCATCTGTACAATGCTGGATAAAGGGTTGGGAGTTCTATAACCAGTGGCTCTCTTCAGCACTCCCTCCCACATAAGAGCCTGGCTTCTCTAACATACTTGTTAATCTGAATTCTTGTAGGCAGGTGAAGGCATGTTTTTCTATGCAAGCATACGCCATAGTGAATGGGAAATCAGTGACATGCCGGAGGAGGCATGTTGTTAAATATGTAGTGTATGAAAAAGCATCATGTGATGTTTGGAAGTTAGCATTGGCAGCCCACAGTGGCACAGTATTTGCAGAGGTAAATGGATGCTTTCTGCCAGACCGTTGGCATAAAATACTATGATAAACAGAGGGTATGTGGAAAGGCTGCTTTGTGTGTGGTAAGTAGACATTGAAGGTGAGCATTACTTGATACATTGGTATTCCTATTCTTCAGGGGGATGAAGATGTACACTTGTCAGATGGTTTGTCACTTTAAAGGCACCCTGAACAATCCTTCGGTCTTAGTGAAATAAGTCCACGGGCACCATACGCTGCTGCGAACATCTCGGCCAATTTTCCCTGTCGTACACGGTATGTGGAGCTCGCAAGTAAAACGCGAAGTCACCCTTCTTTCAAACGCACTTTTTAACAGAAGCTTGCTTCTCATTCTCTTCTAGACACTTTATTTCGTAATAAAGCGGATTCTTATATAGGGCTGCTATTGGTAGCTGCAGTCGGCTACGTAGCATAGATGCCGCAGCTGACGTGGGGTGCCGCCACGAGTCCACTGGCTAAGCACACTGCTGCTCGCTGAGGACAACTGCGTTTGGCTTACGTTTAATGTGTCATAGGCACCAAAATTGGAAGCCGTGGTGTCTATGCCAAGATTCAAAATGAAATTTGGACAGCATGCCATGGTGACGTTCAGAAGGTGGAGCGTTGTGGGTACGCCCCACTCCACTGTAGCCTTCGCAGTGCAAGGCATTGAAGAAGGAACGGGAGTACAGTGGAGGCCTTGTCTGATTGCCAATAACTCCGCTTCTGCTGAACGCATTGAAGTGGTTTTTGCGCCAAAGTATTTCTGGAATAGCGTATTTTCACTTCAGATGTCTTTCTCTACTTCGATAAAAAGTGGTTCAGGGCCCGTTTAATCATTCCAACACTCCTTATGCACATGCAGCATGGCACACATGCATCTTGTGTGTTTTTTACAATGAAGCTGTTTATGGCTAGGGTACTGTGCATTTTTCTTCTGCGTGTGCAAGGACCGTGGGCCGATTCTGGAGATAGTGCAATACCGGGCTGACCCACAGCAGGAATGAAGCAGGCTTCAAGCACTCCTTCAACTCGCAAAATTAAGTTTAATATCTTGGGTCCAAATAAAACCCTTATCTGATATTGTGCTGATAAGAACAGATACTACACTTTCACCCGCATTGGCCATGTCTGCATTCGCACTGCCCTCTCTTTGTTGGCATTCCAAGCACTTGCGTATCTACTTTCCTTTCTTTCCACTCTCCTGTGGTGGCGGTCCCGTCAAAACGCCACACATGTCTAGTTACCTCCAGCTCCTTTGGTGGCAATCCCATCGTCCATGTGAATGTGTATAAAAATCACGGTAAATGTGTTTATACCTTTGTTCAAAGTTCTTTGTCATCTCTGTGTTATGTGCCAAGCAACTTCGATCCATCTTCACAGACTGAAATGGCTCATGATATTTTTATTTCTAACCTGTCATTCAACAAGTTGAAGATGATAGCAGGTAATACCAGCTGTAGCAGGTTTTAAACAAGGTTTGCAAATTCTTTCAGACATCCTTCAGCTGGCGCAAACTGTGGGCCTTCACGGGGCCAGGATTCCTAATGAGCATAGCATACCTGGACCCAGGCAACATTGAGTCAGACCTGCAATCTGGGGCCCTGGCTGAGTACAAGGTGCGTCATTTTTTTTTTGCTAGCTCGCGTATTCTTCTATGCCTGGGTAAGTCTATCTCTAAAGCGCAAGTTTGGTGGCATCAAATCAGCAAGTCGCGTTACAAGTGAACACAAGGTTACGCTTGTTGCACGAACAGATTGAACAAGCAAAGTGCTTTGCTGGCAGTTTGTGAAGCAGGTTCTTCTCTCATGCTTTCAGTACAAGTGTGCTGCTCTCTTGCCCTGCCAGTGCTATTGTGCAGAATCCTACGATTCTTCTGAATTTCATTTCTGCAGTCTAGCATTGCTCTTGCTATTTGTCCAAACTGAACCAATTAAGGCTACACAGTGCTCTTTAATGCATAGTGGAGTCCTTATATGTACACAGAAATCTTGGTCATAGTATAGGGACATGGGATGGCCAGTTTTTCTTTTCTAACACTGGAAACAGAGACTGCAGAAGAACAGATTAGACATCAACATTGAGTGCTTCTTCTTTTGTCTCGTAGTTTCTTCTGGTCTTATGTTCCAATCTATGAGAATGTGGCTAGTGTTAATAAACAGAGCATAAACCAATGTCGGCACGTAAGACTAAGTGCCGGTCACTGTGAAAACGAGGTGTCGTGCTTTCTCTCTGTTCGTGTTGCAGCTTATGTGGGTGTTGCTGTCAGCTACTCTGCTGGGCCTGATGATGCAGCGTCTGAGTGCTCGTCTGGGTGTTGTGACAGGCTTGCATCTGGCTGAAATGTGCCGGCGTGGCTACCCTCGTTTTCCTCGTATCCTGTTGTGGATTATGATTGAAGTGGCTGTCGTTGGTTCAGACATGCAAGAGGTCATTGGCACTGCCATCGCCATTTTCCTCCTTTCAGGTGGACGGTAAGTCTCAGTTCTCTCTGCTGCACAAACTGTGTTTCATAGTTTTCTACAAAATTACTTGAGGTAACTTATATGCTGTGATCATCAGCTACCATGAGAATGGTGGTTAGTATATCAATTAGTCTAATCTTCATGCTCACGGCTTCAAACATTCTTGTGATGTTACTTATTTCGCTTTATCTCTCAAAATTTCCAAACACTCGTAATTTTCTAAACACAGCAAGGCTGTCTGTGCATATGTGTATTAACTTCAACTTTTTGGGTATACAGCGCAATATTTTGTTGAAAACTATGAATTTGTGAACCCACAAAGCCTCTAAGCATTAGTGCCAGAGTTCCCTGTCATAATTTTGTTGGGAACTCTATGGTTTGTTTATTCCAACTTGATGCAGAATCCTGCGAATGCTCACATATGAAACAAAATGGACTTCCTTGTGCAAAAAACGAGAAAAGCAAAGTTTTCACAAGACCAGTGCCCTCTCTTCATTTGCAAGAATGCTTTACGTTTTCACCGGTTCTGTGAAACATATGGCTGCTCTAATACATTTACATCTGCCCACCACAAATTGGAGTTTCACATCTGTGTGGCCTGTGTCACTTTTATTCAGCTGCTCTGCAGGTACTAGTTGAAGAAGAATGTTCATTACCATATGAACCGCGATTGGATCTTCAAAAATTTTAAGCACATACAAAAACAAAAAGAAGCTTCTATGACAGGTTTAGTTAATTCATCATTCAGAAAGTAAGCAGAGCTAATGGTAAAATATCTAGAGCATACCTTCATCTGTCGTGCTTGTACTTCTCTTAGCCTCAATTTCTTTTGCCTTACTGCTCTTCTTTACCACAGGCTTCTATGACTAATTTATGCATTGGAGCGTAAGCTTTGCTCACATTGTTTCCCATCTTCCACAGTCAATCTGAATCATTGTTCTTTACTGAGCCTTAGTGGCCTTGTCACTACTATTCACCTCCAACCATTTCTCGTAAATGTAAAGCTCTCTGACAGGGCACTGTGTATGCTAGCAAACTTGCCAGTCGTTTTGTCACAAGACAGGGCTAGAATGGCAAACTCGGGACAACTTTGCTGTGCCTTCTTGTTATTTGTTTCTTGAGCATGATTTCATGTTCTATGGCCTCCGGGCAACTAGACTGCTATTACATGCTTCTGCAGTGCCTCTTATTTCCATTCACATCACCGCAGGGTTCCACTGTATGCGGGTGTGTTGATCACAATAATAGACACGTTTACGTTCTTGCTGCTGGACAAGTACGGCCTGCGTAAACTTGAAGCTTTCTTTGGGTTCCTCATCCTCGTCATGGCAGTCACTTTCGGATATGAGGTATAGTACTCTTTCCTCTCTTCTCTCTTTTTGCTGGTATGGAATGTTGTTTGCATTATGACCTGCCAGCAGGCTTTTGCGATTGCTGCATATAATGCAGGCTTCACTTGAATTGAACTTGTGGAATACAGTAGAACCTCATTCACACGTTCTAAAAAAAAAAGGGCAAGAAAAAACATACTACTAATCTACTAAAACATACTAAGATGCTTATCGCTATAGGGTTGGCGCCGATAGCTGTGAATGTGACATGCAATGACCTACCTGTGAGGGCATTTGCTGGTACCGGAATAGGAAACTGAGTGTGCACTGGTGTTTTCATGTGAGACGGGTGGGTGAATCAGCTTCCCGCAATATTTGGTGGTGGCTACGGTTCTCGATTGCGCATGCCTTGCGCCTTTCTTGTTTACATTGGATCTAGTGGCCAAAAACGTATCATACTCTCGCAGTTTGGCGATGTACTGAGCATTGGTGCTGAAAGATCATGTTTTCTGGAACGTATGAACCAGTAAAAAGAAGCATAAATGTATGGGTCATTTTTTTGTATTCCCGGTCATGAACGTTGGTGCAAAAAAATCATGTGTATTAGGATAATATTAGTGAGGTTCTACTGTATATAGCATGTATATGTAATATAGCTCAAATAGGGCTCTTGTATGGAATCACATAATTTGCACTGCTTGCATTGTGTAATGAGACATTGTCATGAAATACATTGGAATTTCATGTATTCTTGTTCCATGTTGCATTAGGAGCATGCTTTGGTGGCTTGGTGGCTATGGCAGCTGCTGCTAAGCATGGGGTTGTGGGTTCACTTCCTGGCCATGGCAGCTGCATTTTGATGGTGACAGAATGCAAAAACATTCACAAACTTAGGTTTAGGTGTACGTTGACGAACCCCAGATGATCAAAATTAACCTAGAGCCGTCTACTATGCGATCTCTAATAGCCCTAGTGTTTCTTTGGGACATCACACCCCATGAATCAATCAAAAATATGTCAGGAAGCCTTTTTAGTAAAATAATGCATCGAATAATTGTTGCACTTTTTGGGAAGGTATATCGTGGACTTGTGCTTATCTTGGACTCCTTTAGAGAGGGAGAGAAATTATTTTACGGAAATGATTTAGATGAAAGAGGCACAATTTGAGCACTGACTGGTTTCAATTCCGTATTTGTGATATGCACCCTAAAGTAAACAACTAAAATTTAAATAGTGAAATTTTACAAATTATCTATTTGCAAATTATGATTTGTAGCGCGACTAATGCTAACCTCTGCATGTAAGCAGCTAAATTTTAAAATGCTCTGTCGGCCACAGATGTTGGCACAGAAGGAATGGGTTGTAGATGGCATTACAATAGTCTTCGTGAAATTCTAAATAGTACAAGCATATGCTTTTGTTGAAAAAAAGAACATCTGGGCCAATAAAAATGAATAAATATTGTTTTTCATGTTGTGCCGGATATGCTTATAGTCGATCGCTTTCTAGGATAATTTCATTTTTGCATATCGTTGCATCTAGCATAACACCTCACTATAGCTACAGGCATTTTGCCCACTGGCGTAGCAAGACAGCATCCACAGATAGCGATAGACTAAGTATACTGCTCCTGAATACAGTTAGGACTAAATGTTCTATCAGTTTATCATACTGACTTCCATATAACTGGCAAGTTTGGAAGTGGAGTTTGCCAGGACATAGGCTGGTGTGGCAGCTCCTGGCAAAATTGTCTGTTGCTGCAGTACGTGCGAGTGGCCCCTGACCAGGTGCGAGTGGTGGAGGGCCTGTTTGTTCCCTGGTGCTCACATTGCGACAGCCGGGCCCTATTGCAGGCAGTGGGCATTGTGGGTGCTGTCATCATGCCGCACAATCTTTACCTCCACTCTGCACTTGTGAAGGTAGGTGTACAAGTGTCAGGTGCTTGTGTTGAAGCTTGGGCAAGTTGGTAATGGCTCATTTCGATGGTGTTCACAGTTCACATACTAAGGAAAAATGGACAGGCAGAGTGAAAGAGCGCTGCCTCTTTTAATCTGCCTGTCCTTTTTTCTGTATTATGTGCGCATTGCAAACACTGTCAGAGTTAACTGTCAAGTTCTTCTAGGTTGGTGTGGGTGGGGGTTTAGTTGTTGGCATTGCTTGAAGGTTGTCTAACCAGGTGCCTGGCAGGACTTCCTTCATCTGTATCTCGTACAGTGATAGCTGTTATAAGCTCACTTCCTTAGTTGTTTGGATGCTCACTGGTGTCTGTTGCAGAAATCCCAAAGTATGCTACGCGAAGTTAGTTGATAAAGGAGAAAAGAAATAAAGGGAAAAAGAAATATGCTTTGCAGTGCAAGGATTCGAACAAGCTCCAGACCATCAGATTGGTAATTGGAACATTTTGCCTCTCAGAAACAGCAGAGAATAATACCGTGCCTAGGGAGCATGGTCATGCTGCCAGGTGCTTTGATTGTTTGATGCGCTTTGATTGACCGATACCAAAATCTGAAAGCTCCTCCATAAACCAGCACTGAGCTGAAATAACATAAACGAAGCCAGTGATAAGAAGCTAAAAATGGGGGCCGCCACTTCCGCAAATGAAAGTGACTCGGACTAGCATTGGTCAGTTGGTCGGTTTTTCTCTAGATATTATGCACAGGCACTATAGAGGAATGACCAAGAATTAGATGTCACAATTGAATAAAGTTTTCTTTTTCAAAGAACATTATTGCATGCATGGTGCTCATGTTTCCTCCAACCCTTGCCAAAACAGTGCAAGAATTGCTGCATATAATATTGCACCTGCTATCCCATCACTGCATTGCATTGTGGGCTAAACTGCAACATTTTCCTTTGTCAAGTCGACCGTGGGCTACTAAATTTAGTTCTGTAGCACCTACAAAGTGGCAGGGCACTTTGATTGCTCAATGCACAGAAAGCTTCCTCATTTCAAAGACTTGATTTACTGACACTAGCGGCCCAAGGTCTTGACGTGGTGTGGTAATGTGTTGCTAAGTGGATGATGTGCTTGCGTTGCAGTCACGAGATGTAGACCGTGCCGACAAGGTCCAAGTGCGGGAGGCCAACAAATACTTCTTTATTGAGGCCTGTATTGCACTCCTCGTCTCCTTTATCATCAACATCTTCGTCATGGGTGTCTTTGCCCATGGACTCTTTGGCCGCACCAACCTTGACATCGTGAGTGCTGACAAAAAGTTATTTTCTTCATTTTTGCTGTTGTCACTGTAGAACTGTGGACACTGTGTCCTAAGTTATCATAGACCATGCATGGGCCCTACTAAATTTCTTTTGTGTCAAAAATAAATTTCCAGTTACATAATGGGGCTAAACCCTTAATGGCTGCTTATAGACGTCAAGCCTGAAACAAGCAAAGCTGAAAGTGTAGTTGTTGTTTTCTCGTATCTGGAGTATATTGAAAGCAATGAACATGCGATGGCATATGTCTTAGATTGAATAGTTAAAGATTACACACTGTGCTTTAAGACATGCTATGATTATTTACGCATTAAATCATGTCACATGTATGGGGCATTTTAAATGTTTTTCAGGGTAATGACGGGACGCTAGAGAAGCAAGTGCATGTGATTTTGTCATAGTAATGTTTGGTTTCTCCATTGTCCATGCTCTGTAAGACACATTTCATTTTTTCAGAGGGACCAATGCATAGGAACTGAGTTTCAGGATGTCTTTGCAGTGAGTAGGAGATGACACTTACAAACTAGCTTCCATCTCAGGTTGCAACTTGCACTTTTGCTGTATTTTCATTCTCATATTTTGTTGATTTTGTGCTATTAGAACAACACGAATCCTGTGGATGTGGACATATATAAGGGTGTAAGTAATTTTGAATCTTTATTTACATTATAGTTGGCGTGCATTTTAATGCTAATGATTATACTTGCTCATTTTAAAATTTCTAATTCCTAAATTAATTTTTTGTAGTTGCTATTGCATGCTTGTGTAATGGATGTCTCCATTTTTCTTTCATGCTTCAACTGTACTCTTAATGTTGTATCTTTAACCTAGCTTTCACAGTGGAATAAAAACATTTTGTTGCAATAATTTTTCTATTTATGGCTGATGCAGCTCTAGTGATGCAATTGTAACCAACTGCCATTTGTCATGTGTTCTAACAACTGAAGAACTGAGAAAGCACCTAGCAAGTATAGAACTTAGATCTTCAAGAAGCTATCATAGCAGTAGCAGGTATTTAAAAAAAAAAACCTTGAATGGCTCTAAGAAAAGGTTTCTTCGATTTCTTAACATCATAGTGGTAGGTAATCAATTAGGTTGCTTCGATGACACTTGCAGTCAAAGCTCCTGTAACATTTCTAAATTTGTTCCAAAGCCTGTAATTTTCTAGTTTTATGTAGCAGGCACTTGTGGTGCTGGTCATCATTCTCAGTGCGTGTGTGTGTGTGTGTGTGTGTGTGTGTGTGTGTTTGTGTGTGTGTGTTTGTGTGTGTGTGTACATGCGTGTGTGAGAGAGAGAGAGAAATGGCTTTTCTGTTTAGCTTTCATTCACAGTGATAACACGCTATTTTCAGAGCAGCTGTTTCTAATTATATCACTGTTGGTTTGTGTCTTACAACAGGGTATCTACCTGGGCTGTGCATTTGGCATGTTCCCACTGTATGTCTGGGCCATAGGCATTCTGGCTGCTGGACAGAGTTCCACAATGACCGGTACATACTCGGGCCAGTTCATTATGGAGGTAATGTGTCATGAACTGTTCTTGTTGCACTGAACTACTGCAGTTACAGAACACAGTCCTGCCTTTAACATGTCTCCACCATGTGGTATCAATATACACAAGTGCATTGTGGTGTCATCTCCCTTCTGTCCTTGTTTGCTGGCGCTAAATATGCTTTCCAAATCAATATCTAATTTGTGAGTGATAGCTGGAACAGCTTTGTAGAGTTACTTGACTAATACGAGTGTCACACGACGCACTTTTGATCGAGATTGAATTTCTTGATTGCGATTGGCTCATTTCCGAGGGCTGCGGAAGAGAGCCTTGCATTTTTTAATCATCACAGAAACGATGGTAGCACAGACAGGAAGGACACAGGACGAGCTCTGTCTAACAGCTGAAGTTTATTTAGAAAGAATGTAAAAAGAAAGAAAGAGAGAGAGACACCACCTGCTTGCACATGTCATTAAGTCACATGAAATAGGTCACTGAGCATTTATGTCTTACAATCCAACAAAGAGATTGACGGCTCCGATACGCAGTCATCACACATCTCTTGTATGTGAAAAGGCGTCTGCAAGTTCACAAACTCCTTTTGACTTTGTGCTTGACAAATGATCTTAGATCAAAGAAAGGCTTACAACCATATGCTTTACAGTGTGCTGAAAGATGGGAGGTAGGCATTCTCTTTAAGTGTTATTGTGCTGATGCAGGCGCTTCTTCACGCAGTTGCTAGTCTGCCCAATGTAAGCTTTCTCAACGGCAAGGGAGCCTTGTGGTCAAGAAATTTAATCCTGTTCAATCTCGATCTCAATTGGGCTCGGTCCTGATCACCATCAGCTTGACTGTGATCGTGACTGTGTGACACCCTTTCAAAAGAAGGAAATTATGTGCTCATGCTGCTGAGTGATTATGCTTTGCTCTGCTAACCTTGGTGGCATACTGGCAACTGAACATAGGGCATGAGAACATGCACTGCGCTCCCAACCAAACCCCATGTATTGTATCTGCAGCCAAGAGCTGTGGAAAGCAACAGCCCTATGGTTTTAAACGCTAGTTGAGCTGAACGGCACAAAGCGGGTGAAGCAAATGGCAATGTCATGAAAGGCAACACAGTTGAGCCCTTTTCAAGTTAGCCAATATCATAATGTTGTGAAGTGACATGTATCTGAAACTGCCAATGGAGAACTGGCAGCTGAAGTTAAGAGGAAAATGCCCTCTTGAAGAGGAGGAAGAGTTGGGGACAATTGAGACAGCAACAAGTTTTACCAAGTGCTGTCTCCAGACCCAGTAGAATCCCTCTGGCTTATACATAAATAGTCACTGCTCCACAGCTCCCTCAAGGCAGGCAAACAAAAACAAGTGCAAAAAAGTTTCTGTAAAAGATAATGATGCACCTCGTGAAAAGGTAACGTCTTACTTCATGGCGAATTCTTCATGATTTGTTTTTGTATTCTTAAGGAGTCAAGTGCATTTGCATTTATCCCATAAGTGTATCGTGAGATGTATAGTGGTCCTTGTTGGGGGGGTCCAAGTTAGTGCATTGGAACAGCAATTTTTTTGAGTATAGGCTTTTGCGTTCATGTACCTTCTTATACATACAATTCGTTGTCAGTGCAATATTGCAGTGACAAGGTCACACATGCACGTTGCTATTGCATGCCATGTTAACAAAGTAGACACACCTCTTACTCAAGTGTACACCTTATTCTCAATCAGTTTTCATTTTTTGAAGTTATGTGGCCGTATATTTGATGTGCATAAGTAAAGTACAAGACCCTCATGTAACGAATGCTATAATCCTGCAAAATGTAGTTGTTATATCTAGACTTACATCTAAAACCTGTAAAGAGCAGTAATAATGTATGCAACTGTACAGAGTACTGGAAAAACTACCTCTTTATTAAAAGGATTAGGTAATGGTTGCCAGTTTTGGTGCCCACGACAGCCTTTCCGAGGTTGTCCAAGAGGTACACTCGCTTCTGTAGTAGTCCTGGAGGAGCATGTGCAACGGAATGGAGCAGCATAATGTTCATTGCCATTGAGGTTACTCAACACCATTATCTGAGAGCATATAAACTTGCTGTAGTGGTACCTTCGCACCACTTATGTGCGACATTAGCACCACCTGAACTTTTTCAGCACTGGTGCTGTGAATCAAATAGAGTTCCTAGTCTTCTCATCTTTTTCTTGTGAATCGATAACCTGTTGATGATGCAAGCAATAAAGCGCAAATCACGTGCATCACTGAATGTTATTCTTTGTTGTGTTTTTATGTCATTTCCCATTTCTTTTTACTTGTGTTGCGGAGTGCACCCAGGAATAAAATTGCCTTAAACATTTGTGAGGCTCTAGGGAAGTCTATTTTGTTTTGTCTTTTCATTGCGTGTTTGTTTTATTTCTTACAAGCGTAGTCAGAGCGTTTGCTGTAAGAGTATGGTGTATTTAAAAAGTGTCGTTGTGCCTGCATTAATTTCTAAGAGTGTGGAGTCTCGAATTTGTCATGTACATTGTGCATGAAAGCCTCACGTATGAATGCACATTCATAGATTTGTAACAGTTACAATGCTTAAGACACTAAGATGTTATCGTAACTCTTTCAACACATTTTGTTTGTAAACTGCAGGGATTCCTGAACCTGCCCATCAGTCGGTGGATGCGGGTGCTCATCACACGGCTCATTGCCATTGCGCCCACCATATTGTGTGCTGTCTTTGGCAACATTGAGCAGCTTTCTGGGATGAATGACCTGCTCAACGCACTCATGAGCCTGCAGCTGCCCTTCGCTCTTATTCCAACCCTCACCTTCACGACGTCGGCGGCATTCATGGGCGAATTCAAGAATGGAACGTATGACCTGCTTTTATGAAGCATATGCACCCTATGGGACAACATGAGCTCCATTTCTTTCGTGCTATCATGGGCAAATGAAATGCGAATGTCTCTGAAGAACTTTAAGTAGAATATTTCTTAAAAGTAAGAACGCGGAACCGCTGCCTACCTGATTGCCAAGGACACTTTAGGTCCAAAACCACCTAAATGTACAAGCCAAAATTGTGCAAGAAATCACATGATCACCTGGTGTGTTGTCCCTTTTATAATCAACCAAATCGTGCAAATGCCTAATCACTGTGGTTTCATGCATCTTGTCATTTAATTTTGTGACATGTTATTTGTATGCAGTTGGTTCTCGATAAAACAAGCACGAATATAACGAAGAAAACATAAAATTTTGTTGGCATTGCTTTATTTCCTTTAGTGCTCTTCTGGTATAACAATACGGAAAATTCAAGGTCCAGGAAAATTTCTAATACAGCAAAGTGAATATTTGTTTGTTTGCATCTCAACACACGTATATTCTGGTAGTAAAAATGTCAACTGCTCAGTAAGAGGAACAAGAGGTGGCACATTCCTGAACCGCATATACATTTTGCCCACTAGATTGGCTTGGCTAATCCACAGCCAGCAGGCCAATGGGCTCCTTCCGTGCGATCGTACCAATTGCACCGGTTGCATATTGACAGTGGTTTTGAAGTGCATTTATAACTTACCATTGTTCATGTGTCATGCCAAGCTAAGCTGCCAATGGTCCATCAGAATTGACAGGAGACACTTTGCCAGGTCATAGGAAACATCATGCTTGTGTTTCGTTTGCATAGACCCCATTGCAGATATTTGTTTTTTTCCCAATACCATTTGCACGCTATAACAAATATCGGATATATAACGAAGGTATTTTCATGTCGGTTGTGACTTGTTATGGAGAGGTTTCACTAGGTTTAGCTGTAATGCTGCCAGGAGGTTCTCCAAAGAGGGTATTGCAAGGGTCATGCAAAATTGATCAGGATTTTTACCTAGGGACAGTATGCAAGCAGGAGCACCTTGAAAAAATTTTTGATTAATGTAACATTGTTGTTCACTATTCCCTTCTTGGCAGCTTTGATTGCACATGTGCAATATGGTGTCAGCTTGGGATGGTAACAACCCATCTGCTGGCATTAGTAGAGCAGTCACATGTAATCCAGTTCTAACTAAAAAGAACATTAGTCCGACTGAACTCTTCAGGAAAGTTCAGGCGCATTGTGGCAAAACAAATGGCGCTATAGTGGCAAACAAGAATGCATTCTAGTTAAGACTAATTTGTTTTCATTTGGTTTGTTCATTATAGCAGATATATGATATAAGTATGAACACTACATGCAAGCATAGTCACCTTGATGGAAGTCTGGTACAATTTATTGAAATTTGTTCCCTCTAATATTTCAAGTGGATAGTGATCTAATCATTGTCACATACCAGTAAGGACGGATGCAAACCTCATGGTTAATGTCAGCATGGTTTGTTCTCTTAACAATTTATTCACATTTTTTTGTCAAGAATGCCAGCTAAAGGTAGTATTACTTTAAGTCCAACAAGCAAGGGACTGTTTAGTAGACTGTCTTGGTCTGTATAAATGGCACCAGAGGACACACAGTAACTTAAAAGAAATGATAAGGCAGTCAGAAGCAGCATTGAAATGCGTGCTGCATATCAGTGTTGTTACATTTTGACAGTCTTTTGATAATTCTTCATGTGGTGCTGCATAGCATGAAAAGAAGGTGTGTAGCAGAGTCACTGCTTCTCAACAGTCAACATAGAGTCGGACATAACAGACATTGCATTAGGACCAGCTTCACTGCTCTCTTGCTTTTGCTTGCTGACTCAGGTTGACCAAAATAGCAGCTAGCCTGCTGTCGATGGTTGTGATTGGCATCAACTTGTTCTTTGTGAGCAACTTCGTGCGTGAGAACCTCCCATCTCACTGGGCCATCTACCTTGCTGTGGCACTGTTCGGGCTCCTGTACTTGGGCTTCAACCTTTACCTGGTGTGTTGTCCCGTTTATAATCAAGCAAATGGTGCAAGTGCCTAATCACTGACGTTTCATACATCTTGTCATTTAATTTTGCTACATGTTATTTGTATGCAGTTGGTTCTCGATGAAACAAACACTGATGTAATGAAGTAAACATAAAATTTTGTTGGCATTGCTTTATTTCACTTAGTACTCTTCTGGTATAACAAAACAGAAAATTCAAAGTCCAGGAAAATTTTTGATACAGCAAAGTGAATATTTGTTTGCAGCTCAACATATGTATATTCTGGTAGTAAAAATGTCAGCTGCTTAGTAAGAGGAACTTGAGATGGCATATCCTTGAATCGCATATACATTTCGGCCACTAGATTGGCTTAGTTAATCCACAGCCAGCAAGCCAATGGGCCCATTCCGTGTGGTCATACCAGTCGCACAGGTTGCATATTGACAGTGGTTTTGAAGTGCATTTATAACTTAGCATTGTTCATGTGCCATGGCACGCCAAGCTGCCAATGGGCCATCAGAATCGACAGGAGACGCTTTGGCAGGCCATAGGAAACATCACGCTTGTGTTTCGTTTGCATAGACCCCATTGCAAACATTTTTTTTTTCCCAATACCATTTGCATGCTAGAACAAATATTGGATACAACGAAGGTATTTTCATGTCAGCTGTGACTTGTTATAGAGAGGTTACACTACATTTCGTTGTAGTGCTGTCAGAAGGTTATCCAAAGAGGGTATTGCAAGGGTCATGCAAAATTGATCAGGATTTTTACCTAGGGACAGTATGCGAGCAGGAGCACATTAAAAAAGTTTTTGATTTATGTAGCATTATTGTTCACTATTCCCTTCTCGACAGATTGGATTCCACATTTGCAACATGGTGTCAGCTTGTCATGATAACAAGCCATCTGTTGGCAGTAGTGGAGCAGCCACACGTAATCCAGTTCTAATGAAAAAGAACATTAGTTTGATTGAAGTCCTCAGAAAAGTGCAGGCACATTGTGGCAAAACAAATGGTGCTACAGACAGAACTGTTGGCATGGTCTTAGCAGTTGGCAAAAGGCAGCAGGTGTGATGAGTAGAGTTGGGCGTATATGAAATTTTTCTAATACAAATTGAATGCACATAGCAAGTATTGAATATTGAATAGTCAAATGCACATGCACATGCAGTCCATCCCAGATATATCAAACTTGGATATATTGAATTATTGTCTACTGTTAAAGCCTCGACATAACAAAATTCAATATAACATTCTCAATATAATGAAGTATTTAACTTTTGATAACTTCTTGTTCATTGAACACCATGTACTTAGAACCTCAGTTTAATGAAGTATGTTTACACACGATTTCAATACAGTAAAAGCTCGTTAATTCGAACTGCAAGGGGAAGCCACTTCAGTTCGAATTAACAAAAGTTCGAACTAATGAAAGTGAAGGAGAACAATAGTACACTGCGATTTGGAAGCAGTAGGGCATGTCAGAAATTTGGTGTGTCAGAAAGTGATGGCGTGTGCTGCGGGCACACGCCATCTTCAAGTCGCAGCTCTGGGTCCGACTGTGCCACACCACCGATATCCACCGAAACGAATGTTAGCAGAGGCTTAACACCATCATAAAGATTCGCGATGGCCAGTACATCCTAAGCTGAAAATAGACATGCACAACCGATGAAGACTGCCGAGACAAAGACGCTGAACATGTGAAGGTGGCGAAGGCCCCAATTCGTCTGTTCTTGATTGCAAGCGCAGCTGCGACGCACTTGATTCGCTGTGTTTTGGTGCTTGCCGCACCATCTGCCGCACAACATTAGCAGCTACATTACAAAGCCTCCGAGATTCGCGATGGCCAAGAAGTTTCGGAGGTCACGTAGAATGGAGAGGAGGCAGCCGCCGCTGCCTTCTGGCCGATCCCGCGTCGATTAGATTTTTCCCGATTTTGCCTTCTCTCGCCGTTCTCTCCGTTCCGGAGGCGATGCAGCCTTGGGTGTGGGCAGTAGGCACGTTTCACTGGCTGTGTGCCAGGCGCCAAGCCGCCGGTACGGTGGCGCGTAGTTCAAATTATCCGTGGCGGAACCTTCTCGCATTCGAATTAACAGGCTTTTTTATACATAGACTTCTGTGGAGCTTGGTCGGACCAAATTGTACAGTTCGAATTATCCATAAATTCGAATGATTGAAGTTCAAATTAACGAGCTTTCACTGTATAACAAAATTTCGCTGCCGCGAAGGAATACAAAGATGATAAATGGAAACTTCCACGGATGCAGGTGGCCAAATTGCTGAATTGCAATCAGCTGCTTGTGAAAGCATGTCTTAAATTGTCCACTGCACATCCAAGAGCGACTGCCAAAATAGAGCAGCATCATGTTCCGCATAAAGTCCAAGTGCAATGAGATCCTGTCACGTCTCGCGCACTGTATACTTTGGGGGCGTATGAAAATGTGCGAGGGTGAGCCAAGTATGATGATGGCTTGATGAGCGCCTTCTACCCGTGTGAGCAAGAAAAAAGAGTGGGGGCCAGTTCAGCATGCCTCCCTTTCTACCAAAGCTGTGGCTGCACATCGCTGTCAGCATTGCTGAGCATAGACACAGTCAGCACGCTCCATCTTGGAGGTAATCTGTGTTGGGTACAAAGGCCGAGCAAGCATAGATGGTTGTGGCTTCATGTGCGCTGTCCTCCCACAGGTTGTGTTCTGGAGGTCACGTAATCACAAGTTTTGGAGATGTATTGAAGTGAGAGGCAAACAAAGCATTCGCACCCCTATGCATGCGCTTTTCAGGATAGCGTTGTCCAACTGCGGGTGACACTATCAGCCGTGTAGGCGTAGTGGACCTGAAAGCGTTGCTGGCTTCGTTTTACACTGCCAATCTGAAGATATTGTCAACACAGCAGGAAACTCTGTTGTCGCCAGCTCTCATATACTGTCGACTCTCGTTATAACGGATCCTGATAATCTGACGAAAAACGTCCGTTTTGTCCGAAGTTCGTAATATCTAAGACGCCACACTTCTGAAGCTTTCGTCGCGGTGCCTAACAACATTATTGCAAAGAGTGAGTGACGAACGTCCTAAGGAAAAAACAAAAAGTCGCAGTTTCGCCCGAAACATGAAGCATCGATTGTGATAGCAAATTAAGCAAAATAAGCGCGGCAGCAGCAGCGAGTGAATTGACCTTCGCGCTGTCTCTCTCTACAACTTGAACTAAACATCAAAAGCACAGCACATACAAAGCTACCGGCGCTAGGCGCACTCTGTTCACATCGCATTCAATACGGCGCCTGCATGGGCATGCACTTTGTCCACATTGCAGGTTCCTTTCAAGATAAGGCACCCGCATGGGTGCATACTTTGTCCACATCGCTCACCGCTTTCAAGATACGGTGCCCGTGTGGGCACACACTTTGTCCCCATTGCAGATCGCTTACAAGATACGGCGCCGCGCGGCCGCGCTGTTAACTGCAGCCACTGGAGTAAAAACCCCCCTCTTTCCATCACCTCCCCCCCCCCCCGTGCCTCGCGTGAAAGACTGCGTGCTTCCGCCCCACTTTCCTCCCTCCCTCGAGCGCAAAATGTTGCTACACACGTGTGGTATTTGATTGTTCGAACGAGCCATCACTCAAGAAAAGAGAAGGAAGAAGGAACTGGGCTCGCGCTGTGAATCTAACCGCTCAGCGCTGTAACCACTGTTGTAAATATAACCTGTAAATAGTTGCTCGTCTTACTGACTCGTCCTTCGCGTAACATTGTGGTAGAGGTGGAACGTTCCTCACCACGGAGCTCCAAAGCAGCCGCACCGTCGTCTTCTCAGCCATGGCTTTCGCTAATTGACTTACGATGAAACCACCCCGTCGCCACCTACACCTGCAGCACTATCCGCAACGCATGTTACGGTTCTTACTTAGTCTCCGTGATCCTGGGACATTCTCCGCCCAAAATGACGTTGACGTCGACGACTGGCTAAGCATGTATGAGCGTGTTAGCCAAAGCCATCACTGGGACCCCACCATCATGCTTGCCAATGTGATCTTTTATCTGGGCGGGACACTGCGTGTCTGGTTTCGGACCCATGAGATTGAGCTCTCCAGCAGGGACATTTTCAAAGAGCAGCTTCGCGACCTATTTGGCAACCGGTCAGGTCGCCAACAGGCTGCGTGAAAAGAGTTTGCCACCCGTGTCCAGTCGTCGACCGAATCGTACCTATGTCTCCTACATACAGGAAGTGCTCGCGCTTTGCTGGAAAGTCGACGAGCACACGACCAAAGTTGACAAGGTGGGCCATATCCTAAAAGGCATCGTGGCCGACGCCTTCAGTTTGCTCGTCTATAACGACATTTCTCCCATCGACACCATGATCAAAGAATGCCACCACTTCGAGGTAGCCAAAAGCCGCCGCGTCGTCCCACAGTTTTCCCGGCTCCCAAACACTCCTGCCACGTCCTCCTGTTCTGCTCTTACTGCCACACAACCATTTCAAGAGAATGTCACACGTATCGTTCGCTGTGAGATTGAAGCAGCGAGTCCGGTCCCCCTTCATCCACAACCCCCTGACGGTACCTTTGATCAAGCGGCCCCCACTATTTCTGTTATTCAAGCAGTTGTGCGGAAAGAAATTGCAAACCTAGGCATCCCTATCACCTGCTCTGTCTCCCAATCTGATTCGGCACCCATTCCCATGCCCACATCCTGTAATGACCAGTATTTCGCTCCCAGACCACGCAATCCTGCTGAATGGCGAACCCTAGAAGACAAACCGATCTGCTTTTGCTGCCACTGCATTGGTCATGTATCCCGCCACTGCTGCACCACCTGGATACCGCTGTACTGGAGCTCATTCCCTGCTCCTTGCTCATACGCCGACGCTCGCTGTTATTTACCTCGCCGTCTGTGCCCTACTTCTGATGCCCCTGACAGCCGCTCCTCCGTGCGGTCGCCGTCTCCTCAACGGCGTCAACTCAGTCACCCCCCGTCACCCCAACCTCGCCGCTTTCCCTCACCAAACCGATGGACGGAAAACTAGGCCATGCAGCTCTTGGAGGTTGTGCTGCATCACGTTTGTCCTGTCCAAATCCTCCGTTGACGCTCCTCACCAAGAGGAACCTAATTGAAATAAATGTAGATGGTGTTTTGTTGACAGCATTAATTGATACTGGAGCCTAAGTGTCCATAATGAGTGCTAACCTGTGTCGTCGCCTCAGAAAAGTTCTTATGCCTGTCATCACTCGAGCCGTACGCGTCGCCAATGGCGCCACTGTTGCCATCAGGGGTATGTGCACTGCTGGCATAGGAATTGCTGGCCGCCAAGTTCCAGTCCTGCTCACCGTGCTGACCAGTTGCCCTCATGACCTAATCTTTGGGCTTGACTTTCTGACGACGCATTCTGTCTCATCGACTGTTCCACCGGTAGGCTGTGCCTCGAGCTTCCTCCGCCCCAAACAACTGAACACCCTCTACACGACAGAGTTTGTTCGCTTTCCTCCAAAAACCCTAACCTTCGTTGAATTGGCCTCAACGGCAACCGTGCCTGATGGCAACTATGTCATTGCGCCTGTTCGTGATGTCCTCCTGGCACGCGGCATCTCTGTGCCACACTCCATTGCAACCCTTGCCGCTAATTGGATGTGCCTCCCCGTTATCACTTTTGGCTTGACGAAGCAAGTGTTACCTGAAGGCAGTGCGGTAGCCACGCTGCGGTCAGCGACAGAAGACCACGTCATTGCTTTTGCAGCAGACGTGTCTCCAAATCCTCATGATTACCCGTAAGATGCCTTGAACCTCGACGGCCCATTCTGTCCCATGGTTGCTCCGTACCTCGCACCTGACCAAGCAGCCGCCATATATGGCTGTTTGCTTTCCTACTGCGACATATTTGACACTGACAATCGACCACTTGGTCAGACGTCCCTTGTTAAGCATCGGATAAACACTGGTGATGCTGTTCCCATCCTTCGCCGACTGTATCGCGTGTCCACAGCAGAGCGGCAAGTCATTCAGCAGAAAGTAAACAAGATGCACGCCAGAGGCATTGTTGAGCCCTCGTCAAGTCCTTGGGCGTCGCCGGTCGTGCTCGTCAAAAAGAAAGATGGCACGTGGAGTTTCAGCGTTGATTACCGCCACCTAAGCCACATTACTAAAAAGGACGTTTACCCTTTACCATGAAACGACGACACTCTTGATTCTCTCCACGGTTCCAAATACTTTTTGTCCATCGACCTTCGATCTGGTTATTTGCAGATTTCATGTTCGAACAGATAATCCACTCTCTGTTTCAAGGTTTCAAATGGTCAACTTGCCTTTGTTACCTCGACGACGTCCTTGTGTTTTCTCCTACATTTGAGACCCACATTGAGCGCGTCGCAGCTATCCTTGATGTCTTCCGCCATGCTGGGCTCCAATAAACTCATCGAAGTGCCACTTCGGGTGCCAACAGATTAGTGCTAGGCCATCTCGTCTATGCTTTCGGAGTACAACCCGAGCCGGAGAAGGTTCGAGCAGTAACGACTTTTCCTGTACCTCAGTCTGTCAAAGACGCGAAGCTCATTCTGCGCTTACATCTACTCCAATGTACTGCCGACGATGCCACAGATGAGCCCTGCCTTAGGTGTGGCCAATTAATTTGTCTGCCGCCCCATGCTGCAGCATACACCGCAATGGTGCCCTTCCCTGCTCTCTCTGATGAAGGCTACGTGGCATATCCTATTCTGGATGTTCTTTTAACCCGCCATGTTACGTTACCCAACACCATTGTTACAGTTTGGAATAATCAAGCATGCCTTCCTATTTTGAACTTCATTTCATCAATGCAAGTTCTTCCGCTGAATATTTCCCTAGCACGCTTCATTCCGTGCAGCACTGTACTGTTTCGGCACTGGCACTGATCCTCAGCTTGATGTGACTGCTGCAGTACCAACTTCCACGTATGAAGACCCATTACACCGAATGATTTCCCCTGCCCTGCGACCTGATTACACTGTTTCTCTCTGCTCCCTCGTAGCTTCGTATGAAGATATCTTCGATTTTGGGGGTCATCCGTTGTGTCAGACCACCCTGGTTTCGCATCGCATAAACACAGGCGATGCCCTTCCTATTCACTGTAGACCTTCCCATGTGTCAGCACCTGAATGCACCATCATACAAATTGAGGTCGACAAAACGCTTGAGAAGAACATTGTAGAGCCTTCTTCCAGTCCTTGGGCTTCCCCAGTTGTATTGGTGAAAAAAAAAGGACGACAATTGGAGGCCATCTCGGCAAGGTTACCAAGAATGTGTACCCTCTTCCATGGATCGATGATGCATTAGACTGTTTGCACGACGCCAGTTACTTCTCCTCCGTTGGCCTCTGCTGTCGGTACTGGCAAATTGCTGTTGACGAACACGATCGTGAGAAAACAGCCTTCATTACATCTGATGGCCTCTACCAATTTAAAGTCATGCAGTTTTGGCTCTGCAATGACCCTGTTACCTTCGAACGCATGTTGGCATCTCTTCTTCGAGGTCTTAAGTGGTCCATATACCTCTGCTACCTTGATGGTGTTCTTGTTTATTCGCCCAACTTCGAAAGCCATCTCCATCGCCTCTCTGCCATTTTTGCCATTTTCCGAAAAGCAGGTCTACAGCTCAACAGTCCTGCTCAATGCAATTTCGGGTGCTGTCACATCAAAGTCCTTAGCCACCTTGTTGACGATGCCAGCATACATCCTGATCCCGACAAGGTCCGTGATGTAGAAGAATTCCTGTTTCCACGCTCATCGAATATTGTCCGTAACTTTGTATGACTATGTTCCTACTTTGGATGCTTCATCGAGAACTTCGCAGACATCACCCGCCCCTTGACTGGTCTTCTCAAGAAGGGCATTTCCTTTTCGTGGGTACCTGATCATGCCGTCGCCTTTTCCTGAATTATTACTAGACTCTCGTATCCGCCCATTTTATTATTGCCTACGCTAGCCGATTCCTTTCTCGTTCTGAGCAGAATTACTCCAAAACTGAACATGAATACCTTTCTCTCGTGTGGGCCATCGCAAAGTTTCGCCCCTACTTTTACGGGCGACACTTCTCTGTTGTTGTGGATCACCATACCCTCTATTGACTATCTTCGCTGAAAGGCCCTACTGGACGCCTCGGCTGCTGGCCATCAGATTACAGGAATACTCCATTTCTGTGGCACATAAATCAGGGCGACTGCACCAGGATGCCAACTGCCTGTCTTAACATCCAGCTTGCCCACCTAACCTCACTGACAACACTGATGCCTGTGTTCTATCCTTTAGGGACTTTCTCAACATCACCATCGAGCAGCGTCGTGGCCCCCTCCTTATGATCTATCATAGATCAGCTCATCGCACAACTCTTGGACCCCCCACTCCAGCTCTTTGTTTTAAAAGACAGTCTGTTGTAAAGGCGCAACTTTGATTGCAATTGCGTCGAGCTTCTTGTTGTTGTTCCAGAACGCTTACGCTTGGACATGCTCCTGCAGCTTCACGATGCCCCCACCGCTGGCCACTTGGACGTCGCTCACACTTATGAACGTATCCGTCGGCACTTCTTCTGGCCTGCCCTTCACCATTCCGTTTGACGATACGTTGCAATCTGCAAGAGCTGTCAACACTTCAAGAGACCCTCCTTGCATCCAGCTGGCCTACTCAAGTCGATTGACATTCCTGGCGATCTGTTTTTTTCATGTTAGCTTGGATCTACTTGGACATTTCCCTGTGGCAACCGATTTCACTTGGCAACTGATATATTGCAGTCGCCACAGATTACGCTACTTGCTTCGCTATCACACGAGTTCTCTCCACGAGCTGCGCCACCGATGTTGCCAATTTTCTCCCTCGAGATGTTATTCTACAACATGGTGCTCCTCGTCAGCTCCTAACGGATCAGTCATTGCTTCCTTGACAAAGTCGTTGACAATCTTCTACAATCCTACTCCACTCATCATCAGTTCACGTCAGCTTATGATCCCCAAACAAATGGATTGACTGAGCGCCTCAACTGCACGTTTACCGACATGATCGCTATGTATGCGTCAGAAAATTATCGGGACTAGGACTGTGGATTGCCCTTTGTCACCTTCACTTATAACTCTTTGCACCATGACTGTGGGTTATTCACCTTTCTATCTTTTGTATGGCCGCAACGCACTCCTCATTTGATTCCTTGCTTCCCACAGATTCATCTGCCACTTGCTCCTATGCCCTGGTTGCCATTGCCCACGCTGCAACTGCCCGCCGCATTGCCTGTGACCATATTGTAGCATCTCGGACTTCATAAATGCTTCGCAATTGCCACCACCAAGATGCCCACTTCGCTCCTGGCTGACTAATCCTCCTCTGGTGGCTTTCTCATTGCGTGGGCCTCTGCGAAAAGCTGCTGCCCTGTTACGTTGGACCCTATCACGGGGTGCGCCTAGTGACTGACTTGACATATGAGGTCTCCCCTGTGGTTGCCCCCACTGTGTCTGCAGCCCCGGCTACAGAACATGTACACATATCGAGGCTCAAGCCCTACCACTCAGACTAGCATCATATACCTTAGGCAGCATAGGGACGGCGCTTTTGGCCCCAGGGATTTATGTTACTGTATCGTATGTACCGGCAGCGCAAGAACATAAGAAGATGAGGTCGACTGTTTTTAGATTCTGTGATTTGGAGCCCAGCTCTCGCTGTTGCATTTAATTAAACATTTGTGCAGATATCCTAAACCGTCCCAGTATAGACACCTTGAAAAATTTACATAATTTCATATGAGTAGCATACTCCATTTTTATGGTAAAAGGGAACGAGGGGAGGTGTTACCATGTGGTTAGTTGTCAGGGTCGAGTGGATGTGTCTAAAAGTGAAGTATAGCCGATTCTAGGATCCTGGTTCCAGAATAGCTAGGATCCATCTAGAATGTGACCTTATTCTTCATTTCAAGTTCCTCAAATTTTGAAAAGTTACCTTTATTTCAACTTTTCCTCAGCTGCAGAGTTGATCATCAGGCCAGAAGCCTTTCTGCAGTATGGTTCATTTTTCATGTAACCGTATGAGTGGGGCTTTGTAGTAATCAAGTAGAAGTGAATTTTTGTCCAGCTATGAAGTTAACTTCTAGTAAAGCGGTCTGGAGGTCACTTCCCTCATGCAATGCACTGACGCATCTCGTGTACCTACTTGCAACCACACCTGACCTCAATATACTCAGATTGTTGTTCTGTCTCCTTTTTTTGTGTTTAAGTATATACATATCTTTTAATTTGAGGCGTCGATCCACATTACATGTTGCACAAATTAACCTTTAGAAGTAATCAGGTTGGTTTTCATTGTTTGAATGTTCACTGAATCAAGACATAGTTAAAATGGAAGGTTCTGTTGGCTAGAAGTTTTTCACTAGTTCATATTATACCAAGACCACTCCTCCCTTTACTTCACATGCAATGCAAGCAGGAGTGCGGCCAGTGTTGTTTTATACATTTTACACATGCACTAATAAATTTTGCCTTTGGCTGTCTTCCAGTTGGCCCGCCTTTTGGTTGTGTTTGGCTGCACGTCACTGCTGCAACTTCCCGTGAGTTGCTACTTTTCATACACATTGTACGCACAAAATTTGGAGCAGTAATTTGCACACAGTTTTTCTTGCAACTTTTCAGTTGATTGGCCCGCACCTCAGGGAGCGCAGTGACCGAATGCTATTTAATGACTCATCTGAAACAGACGTATCATCATCTCCTGGTAAGCCTTATTCTGTCTACTAGTTCCTAGGTCTGGTTCTCTCAGCTGCTCAACTGTAATATTGTTACCCTCAATTTTGGCAATAGACTAGCATTCAAGCGATTGGCATGAAGGTTTCTTTTTTTCCTACTAAAAAAATTATTGTATGCAGATACTGTTGAACCCATTTATAATGATACCGGTTTTAACAATATATCGGTTATGACAATGAGAAGCTGCTGCACCATCAACTTTTGTATGTTTTCCATGGTGAAATAACCTGCTTACTACAATGCCCCGATTCCGCATTATCGGTTATAATGATGAAGTTTGGCTGCTGGGTGTCCGAGCCGAACGGCAGTGAAATGCGAAATCCTTGAAAAGAAAAAAAGAAAACGAGAACTTCGAGCCGTTGCACGATGGGCCGCTGCTCCAACAGCCACCGTGCGCTCATTTTCTAGCCATCTCCGCACGCCTCTCTCCTGTCGTCCTTCCCCCTCTCCGAACAGGAATGGGCTGTGCGCACAGCTCGGCTGCGCTCACAGCTCTACGCCACCCCACCCTCCGAAACGCGAATGGACCATGGCAACTGCACTACTTGCAGGTTGTTTGCATGTTGCTCGCTGGCTCCTCATTTGGCGCAGCTCTGAAAACAGCTTAATCGCTTATGTTGGTCTTCGTTGTTTGCATTGAAATCGTTCGTGGCCACTCAGTTTCTCACCACCGAAACGGAAAATGGCTGATCTGCCCGCTGATCGTTGGCAATGCATGACATTGCCAGTGAAAAGGAAGTAGATTTGGAAACTAAGTGCTTTTAACCGATGAGGCAATTGTCGCGACCGTGCTTGCATCAGATAGCGATGGCAGTGATTACGTGGTAGGGCAGGTTGCCCAATGAGGCGATCGTCGCGAATGTACTTGCATCAGATAGCGATGGCAACAACGGCAGCAATGTCGCGATAGGGCAGGCTGCCTCAACATTGTCCTCACAGGAGACCTAGCAGATGATTTAGTCGTTCCGGCGCTTCGTTTTCGTGAGGAACCTTCCGCTGCACTACGTGGAGCACCTGGATGCCTTGGATAAGGATGTCGGCAAGCTTCGTGTAAAGCATGCAAGGCTGAGGGACGTAGGGTTTTCTTGTGCAAGCCAGTGAGAAGTATGTGTTGAGATGCTTCTGGTGATCCCACCTCAGCGTTTCTTCTGGATTTCTCGCAATTTTTAAAAGGCCCTTTTTGGTGCCACCAAAGCGATGCCTCGGCAGTACTCGCACATCGCTTGCCACCCATGACACCTCTTTGCAGTTGTTATAGCAGTGCCATTCTTTAACGCCAAGAGAGCCACGGCTTGTTACACGCGATCGGAGTGCCCAGGAAGCAGTTAAACGAGTGAACACAATCAGCAGCTGGATGGAGGAAGGTGGTGGGGAGGGGCACTGGCCTCCCCACCATTATAGTCTTCTCACAACAGCTCTGCCATGACGCTATTTTGATTTTTTCATGCAACCTGGTTATAACAATTATCAGTTATAACAATGGAATTTTCGTGGCACCTGAATATTGTTATAAGTGGGTTCGACTGGGGAAGTTGTTCATTTTGTGCCCTTTATAAACATGGCATAAACAAAGTGCACCATCGAATCAACCCGAACTGCCATTGGAAACAGCGCCATCCTAGTTATTACAAAGCTATTTATAGCATGAGGAATTCAGTTTGCTGCAAACCACTCTCTTATATAGCCCACTTCTGTGAAGATAATCTTCTACTAAACAAAACAGAAATGCACCATTTCCTGTTCAGTCTGAAGTGCTAATTTAAACAAATTTTGTTATGTGCATTTGAATTTGTCTGTCACCGTACACATCCATGACCAGACAGTAAAGTAGCCAAGCTTGCTCTTGTATGTTTATGGAGGAAATCAAGCTGTGGTCAGAAAGAAGGCACATTCGTTGAAGGCATAACTTGCGAATTGCGAGAGACGTATGAAAGCCTGTGATGACAGCGTTCCATTAGGAATGCAAAACCTGTGACAATCTTGGCAGCACTTGCTTGTAAAAGTACCACCATATTTTTTTTCTGAATCTTCCATAAGTGCACTACACAGTGTTGTCTGCTTTTAAGCGTCAGTTTCGGGCTAGTGTTCTTGTCACTGTATCTTTATTGTGCACTGTAGATACATTGATTTTGCTGCATAAAGCCATAATCTTGTGATGTGATATAAAGGGGCATTCGCAAATGACTGACACTGCAGCTGCCCACATGGCACTTTCGTACATACTTTGGGTAAGAAAAAAAAATGCACAGGCACTAGATATTTAGTTTTTTGCACAACCAATCCTGCTAACGAAATCTGGCTTTGTGCAACTCTTTCTGTGCTGATGGACTAAGGAATACTAGTTGAAAGCAGCACAATTTCGTGAGAGGGCACTCGGAAGATTGTTGCCAGCCCTCTAAAGATAGCTATACCACTTCCAAGACTGTTCTTAGGCATGGACGAAGTATATAGCTTTGCAGAACAACTGTAGCTTGAAGGCAGCCATAACATCATTGATCATCAGTGATTTTCACACAAGTTCTCAAGCCTTAATCTCAGACTTCATAGGTGGTGTCCTGTTTCCTGGAGTCTTGTAAATCCGACAAGTCTCTCCAATCACTGTGAACACTTGGAAACACAAGTGATATATAGTTATTCTGCCACTCAGGGAGGGCAAGCTGATCTTGTTTGTCGTGCTTGAGTTCTATACATTTTAATTTGTTTTGTGCTCACCTCATGCTGGTTCTCTATGAACTCAATGCTATTACATGTAATATTACTGCTTGCCACTTTGTGGAGGATTACTTCATTTTTGGGATCTGACAGGTTGTCTTTGTCACTTTTTCCTCTATTTACCTGCTGCCATCCAGATACTGTAAGTAGCGAGGAGAAGGTATTGGAGTGCATACCAGTAATGTAAAGGATTCACATTCTGCACTGATGCCAAATGCGCCATTCGTTGCTCGATCCTTTCCCTCTTTTAAATGAAGGGGGGGGGGGGGGCATGAAGGGTGTGGGAGCATGTGGTCACGTTTGAATCTGTTAAATTATATGCATGTGTTAATCAAATTTTTTTTATACATGTTGCCCACTTTAGCTTCTATTATGAGGTGCTACTGCATTAAAATCTGCATTGGTAATACGCACATTTTCATATTGCAGTGTTAATTTTAATAGACCCATGCAGTGGAAAATGGGTTTCTGTGACTCTCTTGCAGTTTGCATGGATGGAGTTGTGCAGGGTGCTCCATTTTGAAAGGGAACATCTAGAGAAAGCATTGCATGGCATAAGCACACTACTATAGCTGCTAACACCATGCACTGTGAAAAGTATTTGTGCAGTAGTATTATGACTGAGTACTTTTTTGTTTAATGACTATTCATATTCATATTTCCTTTTGGACAATAAGGATAATTAATCTTACTGTCCTGCAGCATAGATTCATGCACTGATTTGGTTATTTCAAGCTTTACTTAGTGTTACTGCCTAATTACCACAAGTACTGTTAGTTTGCTAATTGTTCATTTGCAGGCACAGTTTTCAGTTCTGGATTTGTGTGTTCAATACAGTACAGTCAGTCCACTTATAACACTAGGCATGGTGTGTTGACTACTGAATTTGTACAAAATAGCATGCTGTAATGTGCATGAGCCTTTGTTTTAGTAATGTATGTTGTGAAGATGAGATGTATAATTATTTTTATCTTTATTTTTTCTGTTCTTTTTTGCTGTAACATTTCATTGTCTAAACATCCACTGTAATTGCTTAGTGGCTACGATGTCGGGCTGCTAAGCACGGGGTCGCGGGATCGAATCCCAGCCACAGAGGCCGCATTTCGATGGAGATGAAATGCGAAAATGCCCGTGTACTTGGATTTAGGTACACATTAATGAACCCCAAGTGGTCCAAATTTTCGGAATCCCCCACTACAGCGTCCCTCATAATTATATCGTGGTTTCGGCATGTAAAACCCGTAACTTAATGTCTTTTTTAAAATTGTCTAAACGAAATATTTTTTTTGTGTATATATATATATATACTATTTCAAGACTGAACTATATTCATAGCACTACTGCATCTGTGTTTTTGTATAATGTCTAACATGTGCCATGCCATTTAGATAAATACATTAAAAGGGGCAGAGAGTTCCCCAAGCCGCATCTGTGCAACTTTTTCCTCTAACTTCTCTATTTATTTTCTGTGTAATTGTAAACCAATAATGAAAAAACAAAAAATAATTATTAGCCACTTCAGCAACACGAATTTTTGAATTTGATTCCATGCAACATTAAACTTCTAATAGTGGAACCTTGTTCACTTATTTTACATGTCAGTATAGTCAGATTCTGCCTTTGGAGAACCGTTTTCAGGAAAAATTGAACGTGAAATAAGGCTGTGCAAATTCAAGGAGTAAACGAAGCTAATATTAGATGAAATCGTAATAGATGGCTTGCCAAGTGTACCGTGTGATGCAGTCCAAAGCATCACCATAAGTGTACATGTAGCTCGTTGATTCGATACACATCATTGTCAAGCTCTACCTGCAGCAGCGTCAAGCGCAGATTTCAGCTTTCTCTAGTATGCTCAACGCCTAGCGTAGTATTCTCTTTAGTTGTTGTTTAATTGCTGAAAGCCAAGCTACTGTCTTCCAGCTCTGCTTGCACCAGCAGATTCTTTCAGTGCAAAAGTATAAAGGTTAATGCATGTCGCCACATGTATTAACTTAGGAAGTGCGTTCTTTAACATTGCTCATGGCACTGATCAAGCCATATCTAACTGGTAAAACTGCTTGGAAAGCGTTACTGAGTAAGATTACATGCTTTGCTTGCAGGCATTCGATACGAAATTCTAATTTCTGTCATTCAGAACTCGGTCAAAAATCTTTGGCTGTCTTTATGCATGCAGCACAGTCACATGATGTGCATCACTGCAAAATGCAAAATGGCCTGGCTTTGGTGATGCCACTCTGTTAAGTGCTTTTTACTCCCATATCAACCAAAGAGTCAGTGGTGTTTATTAATTAGCCGCTCACATTGAGCCTCATTGCACCATACCAGTGCTGCCTGAGAGCATTGACTGAGACTCCTTTAACAAACAGGACGGTTAAGCATGCTGACAGGCTCACTTGCTCTGTGTATTTGTCACTGCAAAACATTTCAGTGTCAAATTATTGAAGAGAGTGCTGAAGGGCTGCTCTGCCTTTTTCGTTCTGTGCCCTCTTCAATTCTTCATAAAAGCACCATTGCTCCTGTCTGTAGAACATGTGCACTGTAGTTATTGCATGATGCATGCATGATTATGAGTGCATTCGCTGCCGCATTTGTTTTCTGTACAGAACTATTGTGCTGTGCTTATATCTTAATGCAGTTTGCTCTTATAATGTGTTCTCAGCAGTCACAGTATGGTTATGTGCACTGAATAATGTTGTGTGTTGTGACTCATCTTGGGCTGGGAGAATGTAACGATTCTGTTCCAATTCTTTTTTCGTGCTTTGCCAGTGACCTGGGCAGCGTTCCACCTTTGTTATCACATGATTGGTCAGTCACAAGATGAATGATGAAAAAATAAATATTGAATAAAGTAAAAGGAATCGTTACATTATGCCGACCCAGTCTTGCTCACAGCGGCGACCCTGTAATAGGCACTCGCCTTGCGATGATAGCAGCTCATTCGTTGACTATGGGTTAATTTTAATGTTTGCAGCTACCAGGAGCAGGCTTAGCTGTAATCTTTCTTTAATGCTAGTTAGCAAAGAAAGACTGATGTGCACCAGGTGTTAGTTAATACATACTTCAACGAACTGCTGTCAAATTCCATGGGGGGGGGCGGGGGGTAGGTTTATGTGCACTGTACTCTTTCTCTCGCTTGTGCTTGGCTTAATGGTGTGTGTCTCTCCACTTTCTGTTCTATTTACCAGGTGAGCTCATACCAGTTAGTACCCACTTGTGGTTAGTATCAACTCAGTCACTTTCTGTGTTTGTCCACTCAATGGTTCTTCTATTTTCTTTCTCCCTTGCTTCATTACTGCTTTCAGGATGTTTTGAGTTTGAAGTAGTGGCTTGTTAGGGTAGTTAATATTGCGTGGTTAAAATGCACTTGCCTTCTTGCACTACCTAATCACGTCTTAAGTAATCAATACAGAAGGTCTTCATGTTTTACTGGCCTTTATGCTAATTCTGACTTTGTCTTGCAACAATTTCTACAATGCAGACACTGGTATTGCATATTTTTAGTTTATAAGAGTTTTTTGTTCAATACTTTAAGAGAGCTGTGAGTACTACTACTTGTGGCTATCCAGTGAGAACAAGTTATTAGTACTTTTGCTGGAAAACACACACACACACACACACACACACACACACACACACACACACACACATGGATGTACACACATACACATTTCTTTTTTCTTCAAAACCCTATATGCCTCATCAGTAGCATTGAGTAAGGCGGGCATCACTGCAAGACAGTTGTACACAGGAAAACCACATAGATTAGTAGAAATCATTGTTGCAAATAATCATGTGGTAATGAACACACACGCACACATTATATATATATATATATATATATATATATATATATATATATATATATATATATATATATATATATATATATAATGTGTGTGTGTGTGTCCTACAATGTAAGCAATGGGTAGTAAAATACAAAAGCTAACGTACTTGAACGTATAATTTATGTCAAATGTTCAGTGTGAAATTTAAAAAATAAGCTGAATATTTTTTTCAGCCTGGCATTTTGATTGCCAGTGTGACCTAGTATGCTCAAGAAGCATAATGTTGTATGGTTTTACTACCAACAGTCACAAACTGCTTGGAAATTCAACATTTTATCAGATCTCATGATCCGTAAACATTTTATGTCCACTGTACATATGTTGTCACTTTCTGTTCGTGCTTTTATATTTTTCTGATTACGATGTGTGCACTTTCATTATTTTATTTCTTCTCTTCCAGAATGATTGTGTCCTCTATCGATGCGTCCATGAATGGACAAATTAGGTTGTTGAACTTGCATTGAAGAGTGTTGGTGGCGTTTCAACAACAGCCACGAAGTACAGCATGGTTTCATGCTGCCCTTTTTATATGATCTGCGACTTGAATCTATTTGCACAATTTTATCGATGTGACTCAAATCATTGATGAAAGAATATTTATTAGTAGCAGCATTCCTATGCAACTACAGGAATACTGTGTACAGTCAATAAAGTAAACTGTCGTGTTCTCATATGAAAAGGCTATTTTGACAAAAAGTTTGCAATATTATATGGTACTTACTATTTTAGTACAGTTGTTGCTAGTTGGGATGTTTAATAAAGCATGGAATTGTGTAGATGTAGTTATTTTTAATAAATTTATGACGTTGATGTTTTTAAAAAAAGATTGTGTGCTCTGTGTGTTTTGTTTACACTTTCCTCGCAGTTATGTACAATTTTGTTTCTTTGTCAATCTATACTTTAGTATTTCAATGACCATTTTGGTCTCAAAGCACTACATTTTGTCATAATTTGTCATATTAGTGATTCAAATTCAAGTCTAAAATCATGGTAACAAAATGAAAATTTTTCAAATTTATTTGACCTTAACTGTATCACTTTATCTTACACAAATCTTTCATGACATTGTCTCACCTTGCTTAATGCTCATTATTCTCCTATTGCAGTTCTGAGACATGTTTTTAACTGTCTACTGCTTGCAACAAAATATGCCATAATCCTTGCTAAGTCATTTCAGGTCACTTAGAATTCACTTAAGAATTATTTGAAGTCTGTGTGGTGATTTTGTTAGCCTGGTGCCTCATTAGTGCAGTTGGTTTCATTGAATGCAACAGTTTCCTGAACTGTTCATACTAACAATAGTTGCAGAATGTTTCAAACTAAAAATTATTCCAGAGCTGTGCATCAGTCACTGTATCAGTGCAAGTATGAAGTATGAAACCTGGTATGAGCAATGTGGGGGCAGTATAGAAACAAAAATACCATAGATGAACCATGTGTGATGCAGCTGCTTTAATGCAGATTTGCCAGAAATATATACTGGTTGCACAAAAGTATTCATATGCAAATGCATTTGCCTCTGTATATCTCGCATTTTGTCTTCCTGCAGTAGTGCTAAGAAATGCACAAAAGTCTCATTTGTTCTACAGCTACCTGCTTCTCCTGGGGTGAGGTGTGCACATGATGGCAGCTTTATAAAATTTTATTGGTGTGTGTGGAGGGAGGGGGGAGGAGGCACGTAACCAAGCAAATAACTATGCTAGATGTTCTATTGAACTATGTAGGCAAACAAAAAAATCTTATTTTGAACTTTGAGAACAAATGCAACAATAGTAAGCACAGTGCATCATCAAAGGTTGTTCAAATAAACAGCACAGGCTGTAAGCATGTGCATGCTTGTTGAGCAAATGGTGGGTATTATGAACTCGTGTTTTATATAACCTAGACTTGTAGGCAAACACGTGATATTTGGGAACCTTGGCCACTTCTTACAGTGCAAAAAAAAAAGCACTTGGGTAGGTTCAAAAGGGGTGCTGAGCCACCGTGAGTGTATCTGACTGGCTCATGGCTTAGAGGATTCTTGTGTGGCCCTGAAGTGTCTCCTGACATTTTCCAGGAAAGCTGGGCTCTTGCACTAGTACTTGCAGACCCTGCTCCTCGCAACATGCCTTTTGAGAGCACCAAGTTCCCCTTCCCTTCCTCACATTAGCCCAGAGGCCCATCCAGAACTTTTATTCAGGTAATGCATTAAAGGGGATGTTCTGGAATACCTGAAAAGTGTGGAATGCATCTTTCTAAATGTCTGTAGCCCTCACGGTCTTCCCCTCCTTTATGTAGCTCCCAACATGTTATGCCACGTAATCATACATAGAATAAGAAACCGAACCAGCTGAGCACTACACCTCTGTGCCTGCACAGAGTAATGCCCACCATATGCTCCACCCACTCCAAGTATTTCTAGCGGCATGACTTCTATATCGTGTGGCCACCATCCTTGGAGGCCATAGTACATTATAGAAAAGCATTGCACAACTGCACGATGCAAGGTTCATAGTTTTATCTGCCGTATAAGTGCAGTGAACATTCGCTTACTACTTTAGTAAGCCTGGTGCCATTCATGTACAGGCAAACATGAACCAATCTCACTTGACAACCACAAACGTGCTGTTGCAATGCTGGTGTAATCAAGAGTGCAAACCAAGGGAAGCGAATGCTTCTGCTGTCTTTCCCTTCACCGCATCTCTGCTACTTGAGATTATGCAACCACCAGGCACTAGGCACGGAAGGACAGTGCACATGCAGCCACCAGCCATCTTGTCTTGCCCAGCGTTTGCCCCTGCCCGAGATGACCTCCAAGCATGGTTTAAGATATACTGTTTAGGTGTCTACAGCACGCCTTGCAGGAAGGGCTGATAATGTCCCCTACTTCAAAACAGCACCACAAGATGACTCTCCCATCATAGGTTTGTCGCCTGAGAGGCAGCAGTGCCTTTCTATGGGAAATGTCTGCTGTGCCAGCATAGTTTTCTGCGCTCTCTTGTTTTGTACTATGAATAATAGGACGTGACTGTGTTCCTTTGTCAGACCTTTGTCTCTATGTGCATGGTTTTGTGTGAAGTCACAGAAAGGACTGTTTTAGGAGTTGCTAAAAAGAAATACTTTTGGCATGCTATTCAAGTTTATCCTTTGCATAACCATTGGCACCCTGCCACTGACGACGATAAAACCAGTCCTGTGCAGTTATTGTGCCAGTTCTGTGCGCAATAAGCTAGTGGACACACGTGCCAGTTGTATGGCGATGAGACCATTTCCTCTAGTTCTACTTTTCAGCACTATGTAGCGACTATTTTTCACTGAATGACACTATGAACATTGGTTTGTTTAAGGGCAGCGTAAAGGTCATTATCTGGACGCGCCCGCGATGCCATTTATTGCAACATGTCCACATAACACCTTAAGAGTATCTATATAATAATAATAATGATAATAATAATAATACTTTATTTGCACTTGGAGGGGGCATGTTGAGGCATACAAGATCGCAAAAGGCAGAACTGGAGTGCTTTGTGTGCCCAACTTGGAACCCATGGGGGTAGCACTAAACCTGCAGGGGAGGTATTCTGTAAGAGTCCACCTAGTGGACATGTCCATTTCGTCTGCTGTTGAAGTTCCGATTGGATGGGCTGGGCTGGGCTGTCCACCTGTAGCAGCGAGGTGCCACAGCCAGTAAGCACTTCAACAGCAGACAAAATAGACACGTCCACTAGGTGGACTCTTACAGAATACTTGCCCAGAGGAGGAGCGAGGTGGATTGTCACAGCAATCGCTGTGCAGCCCTCATTATAGGCCCAAACTCTTCGATTTTGGGAGGGAATGTCCTGGTAATAGTTGGTGGAAGACATCGCCACAATGAAACAACACGCGGCATCCACGAGGAACCATGCCTCTCCGTTCGAGAGAGAAGGGGCTCAAGGCAATTTCTGCGACGGTTCAGCCGTGGTGTGCCCGCTAATGCCTGATTGTAAGAGCAAGAAGTCTGCAAAGAAGGCAGACTCTGGAAGCCTGAACTCGAGATAGAAGAGGTTGCCAGGAAGCAAATCGATCTACTGCATCAGTCGAGATGTGTGTAGCAGAGGTGTTGGTTCCTTGGTGTACTGCAGCTATAGAAAATATAGGCAGCTCAACACTACACTAGCAAGGCGACCCTGAACCATCACAGATTTGGGTAGCCAGATGGGGGAGCAATATTCCAGGATGGGCAGCACCAAGACAGTGTGCAGCAGCTGGAAAGCAATGGGTGGCATGCCAGCATTACTGTGCTTAACAAATGCAAGCATTCGGTAGGACCTGGCCATAGTGCGGTGCACCTGGATGAGAAAGGACAGTCGTGAATCTAGCTCCACACCAAGCCTTACATCGTGCCTTCAAAGCAGGGCGCGGCGTACGGCTGGGTTGGAGTAAAGTCCCTTGATAATTTTGACACTCTTTGGAACTCTGCCGCCGCTGCACGACCTCCTCACCTCCTCCTCGCCCCTTGCGTGTTCCCCCACGGCAACCTGTTTTGCGGTTTTGCCCCCGTTTTTCTGCACGACAATTGGTCTCCCCGCCGTTGCCCTTGGAAACGCGCGGATCTTGAGTTCTGCTTGTGTTTTTTATTTTCGTTCGCGCCATTTTCCTCCTGAGCACGGCTGGCTCGCCGCGTTAGCTCGGCGTAGCGAACGTTGTATGCTCTGTTTCCTGCTCTATGTGCTAGTGCTATGCCGGGCTCTTGCGCATATAACTGCAGCAAGAAGCCTGCAGATGGTTATGCCGTTTTTATGATACCATTAAGGAAAACGTGATGGCTTGCGCAGGAAGCAGTGGCTGCATGACATTGGCCGAAATAACTTTGTTCCGACAAAGAACAGCGTTGTTTGCGAGCTGAGGCGTCTTTCTTATAGCTCGTAGCAAAACATCCCGTAATGCTGCATTTTTTTTTTTTCATTCTTCCGGCCTGCTCACCAGCGTTTTTGTTGCGGTTGTCCTCAGTATGCTTAATATTCTGGGGTGGCTCCATCACCTCGCACGTCGCTAACTGTTGTTATTTGTTCGGAAGTGCAGCATTATAGATTCTGCTTTGCGCCCTGAAAAAATAGTGGTATTGCAGGTGATGAGCGTGAAGTGTACCCGTGGATGAGGTGATAAGAAGCCTTTAGATCTCTATGTTTCAAAATCTCGTTGTAAACTGGAGGTATCACGTGATCCAAGGAAGGCCAGAGGTGACCCAAAGCATGTCCACCCCTGTATAAGAGAATGATTATCCAAGTTAATTAATGAATCATTAGTGATTGACATAAGGTGGATTAGGGAGGATTAAGGTTTATTAGAGTATTAAAGATTAAGGTGGATTAGAGCGCATTAAGGATTAAGATGCATGAATAAGTATTAAGGTGGGTGGAGGAGGATTAAGGTGGATGAAGGTGAAGGGTTGATGAAAGGGTATCAAGACCAATTAGGGTGGATTAGGGTCATGAACAAGGACTAGGGAGGATTAAGGTAGATAAAGGAAGATTAATGTGGATTAAGGTGAATTAGGGTTGATAAAGGAGGATTAAGACCGATTTGGGTAGATTAAGGTGGATTAGGGGCGATGGAGCTGGATTAGGTTTGATAGTGGTGGATTAGGGTGTATTAAGGTAGATTGGGACTATTAAGCAGAATTAAGGTGCATGAATAAGGATTAAGGCGGATTATGATGGATTAGGGTTGATAAAGAAGGATTAAGACCGTATAGGGTAGGCAAAGGTGCATTAGGGGCGACGTAGGCTGATTAGGTTGTATTAAGGTTGATTGGGAGTATTAAGGTGGATAAGGGAGCATTAGGGTGGACCAAGGTGAATTAAGGTTCATTGAGTATTAAGACTGATTAGTCTACCATAATCCTCCTAATGCACATTAATCCACCGAATCCACATTCATCGACCTTAATCCTCCTTCATTCACTTTAATCCACCATAATCCACGAAAGTCCTCCTTAATGCACCCTAATCCACCTTCATCGACCTTAATCTACTCTAACCCTCATTAATGCCCTTTAATCCTCCTTAATCCACCCTAATGCTTCCTTATTCACTTTAATCCACCCTAATCCACTGTAATCGTCCGAAATTCACCTTAATCAACCCAAATCCACATTCAGCTACCTTATATAGTCTACCCTAATTCTCCTTGATCCACCCTAATTCTCCTTCATTCATTTTAATTCACCCTAGCCCATCATAATCCTCCTTAATCCACCCTTATCCTTCTTCATGCACTTTAATCCACCATAATCCACTATAATCGTCCTAATGCACCTCAACGCATCTTCATCCACCTTCACCGACCTTAATCCAACCTAGTGCTCCTTTATGCACCTTCAATCACCCTAATGTACCTTCATCGACTTTAATCCACCTTAATCCTCCTTAATACACCCGAATTCATATTAATCCAATCACTAATCAATCATTAATTTGCTAATCATTAATCATATCTCTTATACGCGGCTGCACATGCTTTGGTTCACTTCCCGCCTTCCTTCGGTCACGTGATATTTTCTGTAGCTTACAATGGGACCTTGAAGCAGAGGTCTAAGGCTTTCGCTTAATAAGCCACACACAAAAAAGGGATGTGTACGTCACAAGCAATACTAGATCAGACGCACGAAGTAAAGCATCTGATCATGTGGCAGAAAAAATTGTCTGGAGCATAGAACTCGCCTCAAAGCTCCCTTTACATCGGTATACCCCATTCATACGGCTTTAAGAAAAAACCAACCTCCTCATAAACGTTGGCTCCAGCATTATCGATGCTGTTATTAGCATTTCTCAAAATGTTCATCCCCACTGGGGCGCGCAACTGGCCCAAAATAACACGCCTCCATAGAATCCTGCGGTCCGTCCGCGGGAGCCCAGGAGGAAAAGTGTGCCGTGCGCAGCCGGCGGGCGAGGAAAATCGAGGAGGAAAGCGCCGTACGTGAGGAGGATGGTGTCGCTACTTTCAAATTATCAAGGGGTTTTATAGGTTGGAGGATCCGGAGGAGCAGACGCGTACTTACCTGCTCCCCCCCCCCCTCCACACACACACACACACACACACACACACACACACACACACACACACACACACACACACACACACACACACACACACACACACACACACAATTGGTGCGCTCTTGATACAGTACCGCGCGCACCCTTCCTCACTGCCCCTCTCCCTTTTGCACGTGAGTAGACAAGCGCACATCAAGCCACAATTTCTATAAAATTATGCAGAACATCACGGCGATGCTGACGGCGAAAATTAGTGTGTGGTGTCCATGTAATTGCTATCGCAAGAAAAATTTACAGGAATGGACAGGGAAGTGCTTCAGCAAAATTGTGGGCTACCATTTGCCTGCTCAGTTACCACGTGAAAACCTTTAAAGTCCTTTTTTTTTTTGCTTTAAATGAGGGTTCGGTACCACGAAATTCTAGAAAATATAGTAATAGAATAAAGAACCAACTGAGAAGTTTCGCAGCGCCGTGGCAATATAATAGGTAATGTAACAGTCAGTTGCAGTTTCGTTTCTACTGTGTACCGAAACTGCATCTGTAGTGTGTAAAATGGTTTACACCTCTCTCAAGATTGTCACAATTTTTTTAGGGTTTAGAGGTCTAGAACTTTGATTTAAAGCGAAAAAAATTGTTGTAAATATTGTGTCAGGGGTACTGACAAACGTAGAAAGCGGCAACGACATAATTCAAAATTAATGTTGCACCTGAGGCCCTCGTGAAAGCACTGCAGACGCTGCACCGCGCGTTATGATGGCCCCGCGCAACAGTCCCGAGGGGAAGTGTGCTAGCCCCCCGGATAGGAACGTCAAATTCATGCCCCAGCGAAGGCTCTTAGCATGGGCCCCCACCGAAAAACAGAATCCGAACTATGCTTTTGTTACTACAGAATACTATGCTTTTGTTATCGATGCTCACTAAAGCACGTCATTACGTCATGGACGCCATGTATTGTGCGCTAACCAACATTTTATAAGCCAATAGTCCACACTTCAGCCATTCGGATCCAAATTGTCAGTCGTTCCATGGCTGCGCGCGAATGCCGTAAAATCGTAGGTAGAATGTAGAAAATGTTTTACGGTTTACGCGGTGTTTAAAACTGCCAGCGGGCACAATAACTTTGACATGGCAAGACGTTTCCAGTTTTACCGTTGGCGGCCTAGCGCTTGACAGAGCTGATGGAAATGAATTTACTCGGTGGAGAGCTAGAAATTGCGAAGCTGTGGCACAGTTTGTGTGTGCAGCTGACTGGACTTCCTGAAGGTATTCTCCTTGGCGAAAAAACGATTCGCCGTGCAATTGCAATCACCTAAAATTTCCTTCTTTCAGATTCTGTCCACAGTTTCTACGAGGGTACTCTTGCGGCTCTTGGATGGTAAATACTGCCTCCTGTTACTTTCGTTGTCTCAGAAGTTGGTAAAATGTTTGGTCGACGCTTCTAAACTGCTTTCTTCCACTTGGAACCACCAAGGACTGAGATTAAATAAAACTTCGTGGCCCTCTTCAGAACTAGGTCTGATAGTGATCGGCGGCTGTAGTGTTTTGCTCTATTGTGGTTATGCAAGTGTCATTTGCTAACCGACGTACGAGAATCCCTGCGACATTAACGCTGTGCAGTGATTGACGAATTGCTACCAAACTTCTTGTCGCGCATGTTCTGGCAATTGGTTGTGCTACGCATTGGGACTAAACACCTTATCAACGTCATGGACAATGATTGACCTAGTGCGTTCGGATCTCTGGAATAGTGGCGTGTAAATAGTTGCGTGTTACTTGTCGTAAGTTCTGGTTGAACTCGGATAGGGATGAGTTTATGCATACTGACGATTATTTTGCGACCTTGAAGCCACCTTCTTGGAGAAGTGCGTTCGTGTAGGGAAGGCACTGAGATCGTTGCGTACATACTGCATTTGAACCACAGGCAACTAGAGCACAGTTCAAGTAAAACTCTTGCTTGGCTAGTTGGTTCATGCTTGAATGTGTAAAGAGCAGGTCCTGTCATTTGTGTTCTTCTGTCCTGATCTTTGCGCCCTGCTCTTCACATAGAGCACAGTGTTGTCTGTGCCAATGAGAAATGCAGTGCCTCATTCAGACATTTAGTAGTTGACAGGATTGAGGTAAAATGTGAACAGCTTTTGCATTCCTTGCAGCGCATTTGAAAGCTCTCAAGAGGAAGATGAGACGAGAGCGGCAGAGCAGATCGTCCAGTCTTGTAAGTGCAGTCCTGCTGAATCGTGGCTACTACTGCTTGCATTTCTGATAATGGCTATTGTTTTTCAGTTATAAGAAAACACAAGGAGAAAGAAGCAGTCCGGTTCTCTGACCTGTACCGAAGGCTTCGATCTCCGGTGAGTTACCCTGCGTTCAATTCATGCCTGTTTCACCTTCTTCTCTGCAACACCTGCTCTTTCCTGTACCCCTTTTTCTCTTTTTTAAGGTTCAGAATATGCATTTCTTGCCATTGCTTGCTTTTCTGTCAGTCTGTAAAGCACAGCGCATATTTCAGTTTTGTAAACTTTGTCAGGTCTGCAGTAATCCAACCTTGAACATGTTCCTGTTGTTTTGTAGTATTGCGCCTTCAGACACTGTCGGCGCAACGATACATGCCAAGACTGTGCATCAAAAGCAAAATGCTGATGAAAATGCTGATACTTAAAATGTGTTGCAAGGCATTGCACAAAAATGCTTGGCTGTCATATGGATAGGATGGAGTATGATATCAGAAATATGAATTCATGCTGAATATCTTTTTATGACTCCTTATGCAGGCACTAGATGGAGTGCTGTCCAGACGACTATCTCTGCTCAAGCTTCTCCTTACCCTGCAGGATGTTGGGGAACACCAAGGGACAACACGACCAACCTTGGTGGGTTTGCTTTGCATTTTGAGACGTGCTGCACTTGACCTTTCTTTTATGCTTGTTTCACATGGAGTGATCTTGCACTGTGATATTCACACATGTGGACTTTCCATAATTCTATTTCGCATGTACCATTTGCAGCAACTTCGATTTTTCCACTTGCGAGCGCCTAGTGGAAGACTGAATTGTTATTGGCATAGGCTTGTTCAGTCCAAACAAGGTGAAACAAATACTCGTGAAGCTTTCTCGTGTTTGCCCGCCATGGTGGCGTAGTGGCTTCAGCGTTGTGCTGCTAAGCCCAAGGGCAAGGTATCAAATCCCGGTCACAGCAGCTGCATTTTGATCGGGGTGAAATGCAAAAATATCCGTGTATTGTGCGTTGGGTGCATATTAGAAAACCCCAGGTGGTCAAAATTGATCCTGAGTCCCCCACTAAGGTGTGCCTCATAGTAATATCAAGGTTTTTGTGCATAAAACCCTAGAATTAATTAACTTTTTCATGTTCGAACTCATTACTCTACTACATCCTCTCCCGCCCCCAAATAAAAGAATTTTAATAAAAAAAAAAGCTGGCAGGTCACCATGGCATGCCTAGTGATCATGTTATTATTGGTTCCCCGTCTACGGTGTATGAACGATTTTACAGAAAAATTCATCCCTAAAAACAAAAATTGAATGCACGAAGTGGCGTGTTTACCACACCTGTAAAATTGCAAGTTTGAAATCGCACTATGTGAGACAGGCAATACTCTTAGCAGGCACCCTCTTGTTAAGGGCTTGTTGCAATGGCTCAATGACTGCGGTGTTCTGCTGAGCACAAGTTCAAATCTCAGTCAGACAGACTTCATTCCAATGAGGTCAGGTATGAAAATGCCCATCCACAAATGTCCCAAACATGCCAAAGGGCTGGGGTAGGCCAGGGTAATCAGTGCTCTCTTTTATGAAATACTTCAAAGTCGGGCTATGTCTTAGTGATCAATCAGATCATCAGGCAAAAGAAACCTCATTACAAAACACAGTTAGGTAAAGCCTTGCATTTGGATCTGTTGGAATGCATTGAACTGCTTTCGCGACTCCGCAATCACTTGCCATCACAACATACCAAGCTTCTTACTGTTGCAAACATATACTATCACTTGACTCTGCTTCTAATGAAACTTTTGTTGACTTGTCTTGCGAATGACCTTTTTGAAAAGTTTCCTGTAAAAGTACTTCGTGAGCTCTTGGCTGATTGACCTTTATAAGGGAATGGGGTGCTTTGCTTCTTAGACACTTTTCATTGAACTGAACTAGTTGCAGCAAAAGGTGCCAATAAATGCCAGTCTGCATGAAAACTTTGTTGATCCGATTGTGGGGTGCGTATATTGCCTCAGGAATGTAATCCATGTCTTTTTAGATGTGTCATTGCAGGCATATGCCCGGCTACACCAAGCTCTTGACTGTGAGAACTAGCAGCTGTGCAAATCCACGTTAATGCTGACAGTCGTGCGCCACAACCATGAGCAAATGCAGAACATGACAAAACACAGAAGTTGGACAAAGTGAATTTATTCGTTTTCTGTGGAGCACTAATTAAGGCTGGTTCAAGTAATGGCAGAGTGAGGCTATCATAATTGCATTAGCATGAAAGAGACACCAACCCGAGTTCCTTCCATTCTTGTAGGCCTTGCGGAAAATTGCACACATAAGACATTCTTTGCCACCATATTGGCTTGGGCTTTATGACTTAGAACTAGACTTGATGTAATACTTTAAAGCCCAAAATTTTTATTTGATAAACTGCCAAAGGTTTCTCAAATTCTTTCCTGCTTCTCCAAGAGTTTTCACATAGCATGCTCATTGTAAAAATATTGAATGTGCACGCTCTGTTATTTGTACTCAAATGAAAACATTGAATACCAAACAAACCATGTTTTGAAAAGGGCAGTTTTTCTGACAATACATAAATGTCTTTAATAATATTATCTCAACGCATGCCAGCAAAACAAATGTAAACTGCAAAATAATATGCATGTGCACCCAAACTTAGCAGTAGGGAGTGGAATGAGCAGAGTTGTGTCACTTGTTCATAGCGATTGAAGCAGTTGACAGTATCGGTACAAATTGGTAGACCAAGCCAGCTCTGGCTTGGCGATTCAAGGTTTCATATGAAAGCACAATCTATTCCTCCTTGTTGAAGCTTGATGATAACCTTCACTTCTCTAGGGAACTTACCATCTGAGACGTGTCCAGTCCCAGCCTACACCACGCCCAGAGTTCTGGCCTCCTGACGTAGGTCGTGCAGCAGCTGAGGTGACCCAGGAGCTTTCAGCATCAGCAGGCCGCACCCAAGGCATGTGGCCCTGCCTTTGTTTTCAGTGGGTTGACTGTCACAGTGCCCTGTGAACACTCACATCATTCAAGGCACTCATTCTTGAGGTCTTCGAATGCCAAGACTATCTAGTGTTCAACAATGAAACTTCGTTTGGCTTAGCTAGAGCAGAAGTACCTGTACTGGGCTTTTTTTCAACCTTCTTAGGTTCTGTGAGCCATATAGATAATATGTGGGCCCCTTCCCACATGACGTTTTTGTCATTGCAATGCTGATGGTCAGTTACTTGTCCTATACTGGTAGAGACTGGAAGCTAAACGTCTTGCTTCCTTTTTCCTTCTTTTTATAATAAAGACAACTTTTTGAAGGCATGTGACTAGCGCTTTTGTTACCACCGGTAAATGCCCATTTCTAGATTGTCTAAAAATTTTTTTTTGTCATCAGAGAGAAAGATTTAGCATGTAATGCAGCGTTATAAGGTATAGGAAATGTTGGTGTATTGAAATACATAACATGCAAAAACACTATTAGGTAATTAAGGAAGTGTTTTCAAGTCAACATTTTTTCAGCCATTTAAAGAAAGGTAATAAGATATGAAAAGTAAACTTTAAGATTTTGTACAAAAATTTCACTGATAAATGGTCCTGAGGGCAGTTCTCTAAATATGTTGTCCAGCAGATAGGTGTTCTTTGCATGTAAAACACAAAAGATCTTTCTGATGCATGTGCCATGCAGTGAAGCAGTTCCTCTGCTTCTTTAGACTGTTCATTACTGGCAACAAATGTTCGATTTTAATGCCATAGTGTTAAGTGCCTCGTGTCGCAGAAAATCCAGTGTCGGCGAAGTTGTCTGTGAGTGAAAATTTCCGTATATATTAGGTATATGTATATGCCACACCTTGCTGTATGACATGCGGTATATGCGGGTTACATTGCCGCATCATTCTATCATTGAAGTTGCTTATACCTTTCTTTACATTCTTGACAAAGCTATTCCTCGGAATTTTGAGAATGACAGCCCACAAACAAATGTCATGAAAAAAACCACTGAGAGCGCATGTGTTGTTATGTTAAATCTTCTTAGACTTAATATTAAATGTGTAAAACAAGAACAAAAACCTGAAAATTATGTAATTTTTTATGCCGCGGCTGTGCGCTACCTCCGGGATCGACCCATGCGAGAGGCCGCGCTTCTACCAGCGAACTCTCCTTCGTGCATAGCGTTCGCCGCCAGCGTTGTCGGTAAACATTGCGGTTACATAAGCTGCAGTTGCTGGGATGCGGGAGAAGCAGTCGGGGATCTCTGAATGCAGTTGCATTCCACTCTTAATGGCAAAGCTTAAGCGTCCTCCAATAGCGCAGCTTGCAGTTTCACCTCTTACTGTATCTTCTTGGGTTGGTGTTTAAGGTCTGATACTGGTTTTTGAGTTGGAAGGCCTTTGTGGCCTTCACTGTCAAGCCCCAGTAGCTGCTGGATGAGCTTAGCCCCTTAACCGCCATGAGAAATTTTTAAATATTTATGAGAAGCGCACATTTCTTTTACTTACATTTACTTTGCCATTAATGTCTAAAGAACGTCACACCAGGAATGTCTATAGCAAATCCTTTACTGTTCTTCTTTAAAAAATTAGAAAATGACATTGTGAAATATTTGTGTCAAAATTCCATATCAGAACTTTTATCATAAAAAGTTCACTCGTCATCAGCAGTTAAGGTGTTAATTCTTAGCAGCAACTAGTTGAGTTTGACACTTCTAGGAAAATGAAACTTTTGTAAATATCGCAATAATGCCCAGTTCTACATGTTGGACTTGCAGCAGACCTTTTGAAGTGTGCTTGAGAGGATTAAAACTATATGGAGCCAAAACCTAAGCTTACCAGCTGAGAGCTGCTGACAATTTCTTTAAATTACAAACCCTTCAGTACTTTAAGGCAGTCAATCTGACAATGTATTCTTGTCTTCCAACTTGTTGCTGGTGCTCTGATCACAAAAGTTTGATATTGCTGTGCCACAATCACAAGTTACACACATTTTTCTTTTCTTTTCGGAAATGGCAAAGGCTAAATTTCTGCCACAATGCCATGCCTCAGTTTACCAAAAGTTCTGTCAATAATTTCAGTTTTGCTGTAGAAACAAAGCCAAAATTGATTGCGAAAGCTTTTTATTTTGACGGGGTCGGGGGGGGGGGGGGAGGCTACCTACTGGGCAGCACTATATATCTGAGAAATGGTTTCAACATGCTTAATTCAGCAGTGGAAATCGTCAATCACAGGTGATCAATTTGAACAGGTGACCACACAGTGTGGGCATTTTCATTGAGTGGATGGTGCCTCTATTTTTTTCTTCATGCATACACAGTCAAAAACTTTTTAGGTGGTCTGCCTAGCTGAAAAGAAAATGCTGCAGTTCCCTCTCTCTATCTCTTTCTCTCTTTTTACAGTAGTGTTTAGCTGAGGATTGCTTAGCTTGTAGTGCATAGCCAAATAAAGAAATGTAAAGAAAACAAGCATTTGGTGATCCCGAAGGGCCTGTTGGTTTGTTACATGTACGTGAGAAGTTGGATCATGTCTTACCCCTCCTCTGGTGCAGTGATTGGAACGACCAGTCATGTTGGGCAGAAGGTTCTGCGGGATGTGCTGTTCTGTCTGCAGGGTGTCTCCAGCAGCTTGGTGCAGTTTCATGACTTGCCACTGGGTAGTTTCACTGTTGACCCTGAGGTAAGTCATGGCTCTCAATACCTTCAGTAGCAATGTTAGCTCTGAAAGTGGCTTTACTGTTGGGTGCGCTATACATAGTTATTGACTGAGAAGCTAGTAATTGGCTACTCACCATGCAGGCCACTACTGGCATTTATTGGTTTACGGTTGTGATGTTTTGCAGCAATAGGAAGTGTCAACAGACATTCTTAGGCAATGAGGTGGCTGGATAAAGATAAAGTGCTATAGCTCAGAACTGCATTTTTACATTCTTTGTTTGGCTTTTGGGTTTGGAGAATGTATAGATCTTCTTCAGGCATGTGTGGACACCCTGCCCTGCGTTGACGACGAGGACCTTCTCCCTGTTCTTCAGTTCCAAAAATCTATCCTCAATGCAATAAGCTGCGTACTCTTTAGGTGATCTGCCAAGCTTTCGTGTTCCCTTCTTCCAGCACTCCCAACTGGAATGACCGGGCTTTCTGCAATACCATATAGACTCATGTGAGGGCTGCACCCTTGTAGAAGCCGCACCCCCAACTTCGCAGCCCAAAATATGGAAAAAAATATTTCAGTGAAGATGCAATCGCGTTTGGCACCCCGATGCCATGCGTGCATTAGCGAATTTTTCAAGCATACTTCCGAGTGCCGCTACTAAATGGCGAGAGCTGTGCATTGACCTCTGGTGCAATGGTACATCTGGGGTGTGCACAATTTTGACCTAAAGGTTCGGTCCCGTGTAAGGGCTGCACCTTGTCAAAACTGAGAAAAAAAAAATCTGCGGCCCTCACACGAGTCTATACAGTATTCACAGGATTTTCCTTTGTCCCCCTTGTCGTCATTGGAAACTCTGCAGTTCTCGGCGGTATGACCCGAGAGTGAGCACAAGAAACAACATTTGTCTTGTTGGGTTCTCATTTCGCATGGTGGCGGAGTGTCGCCTATCTGGCTAGCCTGGTTTGCAAGCGTTTTGGACTTCTCTGTTGTAGAAGCGCGCTCCAAAAAGTTGTCCCACCCATGCACCTCTGTGTATTGTTCAGCCCTTGCCACCATGTCTGTGACTGAAGCATCAGTCTTTTGTCTGAGGAACAGGTCGAGGGGTATAGCCCAAGTATTTAGAAATTGTTCCTTCAAGATTAGCTTAAGGAGAGCCTCGTATCTATTTCTTGCGCCCGACAATTTCATCCACCACTCGAGAAAATTTTGGGGGTGCGTGAGAAATTGCGAATGTGTCTCATTGTTACTTGGCATAGCTTTTAAGAATTTCTCACGAAAGCCTCCTTGCTGAGGTGGAAGCGGATCATAAGAGCCTTGTGCAACTTGTAGTCTATGCAATCTGAGGCCACCATTCGGCTGAAAACATTCAGCGCCTCGCCACTCAGGCAGAGGCTTAAAGCTGTCGCCCAGTCTTCGTGGAGCCACTTTTGTCTTTGTGCAACGCACCCGAATCATCTAAGATACGCATCCAGGTTATTGCGCTCCTCATTAAAGGGCGGCATGAACTTGTGGCTTACGCAATCTGGTCTGGTGTTCCCAGACCTACCCTCTGGTCCGACTGCAGAGTGGCCTGCCGTAACACCAAAAGTTATTTTTCCTTTTCCTTAAGCTCTCTTTCCATCTCCTGCATTCTAATCTTTGACTGTTCTCTAAGTTGTTGCATTTCATACTGAGTGCGTTGTAACCATACGCGCCCGGCATTGTGCTCCTCTTTTCGTTTGTTCCTTCCCCTATCAACCAAATCCTAAAGCTCTTTTCCTGCAATACCCAATGTTTTGCGCTGCTCCATGAGCTTCTCAAAAGTCGTTTTGTCCATTGTTACAAAACTCTGCACAATTAATATAAATACCTGGGCTGCTACACACTGAGTGCTTAAAGAGTTCCGTCAGTCCTCGCTGACACCACCACATGGTTGACCACTCCTGTCGTGGATGCCAGTTATGTCACACGCTTGGTAAGGCCACTCAGTGTCCCATGACAGTGTCTCGGCAATGACTTGCAGGCTTCTGTCTGCGATACCCTAAAAGGCCCCCAAGTGGTGAGCCATGATTTTGTTTTTCAGTTCAACAGTTGACTCACACGAGGTGCACATGTGGCGATGTCATGGAGGAATGACAAACTCAAAGCGGACACTGATATTTGCGTATTCGGGAACAGCAAAAGCATTTAATTAAAACAACAGAGCGAGATCATAAAACAAAGGAAAAGATCGGAATGCGCCACAGGAAAAACAAAATAACACAAGAGCTTAGAAATAAACTCTACACGAGAGAAAAAAAAAATAGAAAAAAGGTGAATTATTTTACGAGATGGAAGACAGCAAATTATGTGTGTGAGAAAAAAGAAAAAACATGGCCTTATATGTAGATGTCTAAGAATGGGTTACCTGCGCCACATGGGGAAGCCGGACTAGGCCTACGTATAGTGCGACGCAGCGCACACTATTCTGGTCGAAGTTATACATGAAAAACAGAAGGGAAAAAAAGATTCTGTACGAACCAACTAATTGTCCATCTGCTGGTTCTTGCATACAGGAGCCGACTAGACATTGAAGGTGGACTTGTGACTTGGGTCGACAACGATAAGCCTACGAAATGGTTGTGAAATCTGAAAACACCCATGTAGTTAGATTTAGGTACACGTTAAAGAACCCCAGGTGGTCAAAATTATTCCGGAGTACCCCTCTATGGCGTGCTTCATAATCAGATTGTGATTTTGGCACGTAAAACCCCATAATTTAATTTTTCATTTAATTTTAAGAAAAGGGCGATGCCTCAATAGTGCCATTGTTGTAGAGACGGGTGTGGAGTAGCAGGAAAAGAAACAAAAGAGACGAATGCGGCAAAGAAATGCAGCAAAAGGGGCCGTAGGGCAGGTTCTTGACCGAAACATCTCCCTTATAGAACGGATGGGAAGGAGGGTACGTAGGGACACAAGCTGTTTGTGACAGAGAACAATAAATATATCGCTTTTGATTTCTAAAGGTAACAAGAAAAATAAAGCATGAAAGCATCACTTCTGATTTAACTTGTCAAAACTAGGCCTGTAAATAATTGCCATGCTTATTCCCCCAATTTTGAGCAAGCAAGAGCCACTGCCATTCGGCTCGTCATCGCTTTGAAACTGGAACATGGAAGCAACCGGATGAAACCTGAATGGAGTGACGATCTTTACAGAAGCAGTAAGATGATGTTGCATTCAACTGGCAGCTTTCAAACACTCTAGAGTGCTCTCGCGGGGTGGTTTACATTTATTTGGCTGGTGAAAAGTGAGCACTCAGAACACATTGGCCTTATTCATTCAGTGTGCCGCACTCAATCTCAGAGTAGTCGGAGGCGCTCTTACCTTGGAGCAAGCAAGGTAGTGCAGCCGAGGTCCAACAGAATCTTGATTATGTGGCCCCTCCGATTTATCTGGGAGCAGCTGAACGTTTGCAGGGGCAGGCATTTCCTGGCTCTAATCTCAAGAGGGCTCCAAATCGTTGCAGACCGAGTTTAAAGTGTGATAGAAACCAGCGAAATGTACTGTTGTTACAAAATGTGCTGAAATGAAACCATGAATTTAACATATCAGCTCTACCTGCAATGCTGTCCACTTGGCAGTATTGTCCAGATTTTTTGCGTATTTACTCACTCACCGCAGTGGCTTAGTGGCTGCGGCACTGTGCTGTTTCATGCGGTTATTGGTTGTTCCTACCACATCGTAATATAGGTGTAACGTAAAAATACCCATATGTTGACATTTCACAAAAGGTGTTAGAAATTTGTTGGAGCCTTCCATGAGGACATTGCCTCATAGTCTTGGTGTAGCTTTGAGACGTAAAGCCTCATAATTCAGTTCTTCATTTATGTCACTGCAAAACAGCACTGTAAGCTTCAGACATGTGTAGGGTTGTACAGTAATGGTGCCAAACCTCATGACCCCCCAGCAAAACCAGAGTGGTGGCGAAATGATAGTGTCTCCCTCGTATGCGGTAGGTACTAGGTTCGAATCTTGGTACCGCTAGAAACCCGCCATTTTTTTTTCTAATGTGTATAGACATACCACGACCTTGCACTCGGTTGCTTATATACGTTTTTATCTTGAAATGGGGCCCTATAGAGATTTATGAAGGCCTCTGCGCGCCCCTTCTCCCACCACAGCTTCAGTGAAATAGTTGAGCATCAATTCGAGTTGAGTGAGAGGCAGACGAGTGCTGCCGCCGGGCACCAACCGGTAAAACGGGTACTAGCGTGCTCCCAGCCAGGTGCTCGGTAAATATGGGAGTTCCAGATACTTGGAAGGGCACTGCTTATTCGGAAGTTGGCTGCATGGGACCGCCAGACTTCGTTTTTTCAATTTGTTGGTTGTTCCGTTTGTCTTGCTTCTTGCACAGCAAGCATAACGGTCTGTATGAACCTCTCACAAGCAGCACTACCCAGGAAAGCCGGACATCTGGTTTTGGGGATGGTTTGCTCCCATCTTATAATCTGGTGGGTGTCCGGCTGTGGGGATCGAACCACGCACCTCCTGCAGCCAAGCGAAGTGTTCTACTCACTGGGTCACAGCTGCAGCTTCTGTATCCAACCTCCTCCGGTCAACTTTGCTACTGAGCAGCACCTACAAAGACAAAGAAAGCTTTCAACCATGTAAAAGTGGCTGATCTTTTTCCTTTTATTCTAAACAAGCATTCTGGACTATATGGTCATCATAGTTGAAGGTTCTGTATGAATTTTCATGACCTGGAGTTTTTTAGTATGCACCTAAGTCATTGTACATGGTCTAAAGCATAATGCAGTACCTGTGATCAAGAGTCAAAACCTCAGCTGAATCCTCAGTAGTGCAACACCACAGCCACTGAGCCATTGTGGGGACTCCTCAATTATATAGGCACGCTTTAGGTAAAACACTTAATTATTACAGGAGAGTAGGCACTCACACTTGCCATTTTGCACCTTTGAATCTATCTGCACATGTAGCAAAGCTAAAAATTTGTCTTTTTCTGTCATCTGTGTGTTCTCTTACAGCCCAAATTGGAGTCAAATTTAAGCAATCCTTCCTTTCCCCTACTGCCACCCATTTTTTTTGTGTGCAAATCCAAAAGGGTTGGTTTGCAATTAACAGAATACTCAACATCAGCACGGTTCTGTGGATGATACCAGCATGAGTTTTTTTACCCTTTGCCATAACTTTCCATTAGACACACACTTAAAGTATGCTGGTGAATGTTGCGCAGTGTCAGCTCTCGGGTCCACAACGGCAGATTGTGCGGAATCTGGCTGTGCTCGGGCGGCTGCGCATCCTGGTGGATGGCTTCTGCCGACCAGAGACGATGAGACGTGGGCTTCTGTGTGAGGCCTTTGTGGGAGCCTTGCAGGCTGAGATGGCGGAATACTACCGAATACTCGCACTGCTCGACGCTCAGGTGCCACTTTACTGTGCTAAGCTTCAGAAGTGAACATTGTTTTGCATTGTTGACCACAATGAATTTTTTTGGCCTCTGATGTATCTATAGCCCTGCACTACAAAACAAGATACAGTAGAACCTTGTTCATACGATCCTGTTTCGTATAATTTCCTAGCGCCTGCGTTCGCGATTGAGAAGACTGAAAACGACCCAATACAGTTACTCTCCTTTTTTACCAGTTCATACGTTCCCGGACAGCACCATCCTTTGGCACTAGTGTTCAGAACATCGCCAAACTGCAATCATTTGATATGTTTTCTGGCCGCTAGTTCTCATGTAAACAAGAAAAGGCAAGAGTCGAGCGCGATAGAAAACAGTAGCTGCTCCCGACAGCCGCTTCCCCGCTGTACTGATCCGCGCGTCTCACGAGAAAATGTCCGCGCACACTTGGTTTCTTATTCTGGTATCAGCAAATATCTTCCCTATTGCGATAAGAGTCTTCACCTATGTCTTCCACAGTGCATGTGTCGTAGTGCCGTTGGAAGCATACTGCACCTTTTAAAAGGTGATAGCCCAAACGCGCTGCCATTTCATGTTGCAGGTGGCAAGTAGAGAGCGTTACGTTTCGCTCAGGTTGCACCGTAGGTATTGTATTCCGTTGTTGCCCGCAAGCTTGATCTTGCTTTTGTTTTGCAAAGGAAAACAACAATGTGTGATTGAATGACAGTGGTCGCTTGGGCACATTAGCTCCATCGCACATCAGCGTCTCATGCTGCAATGATTCGTTATGATTCGTGCCGAGTGGGCACGTCAAAACTTCTTGCCGAAATGCCATGGCCCACTTGAAGAAGCTGCAGACCCAGGCTGGACTTGAATGCAAACGTAAGCTTGCCAAAGCCGGAAAAGCCTTGGGCCACTCGACTCCCGCGAGCTCGGTGTGCGTCAGGGCTGGCATCTTGTGCTGCAACGATTCGTGCAATGCTTCACATTACTTTGATGTCAACTATATTAAGTCTGCCAATTTTTTAAGTGACTTCAGATAGTATGTTTTCCTGGTTAGTACGTTTTTTGCTCACGTTGTTGGTCGTTTTTTTTTCTCCGAAATGTATGAACGAGGTTCTGCTGTACCTTGCATAGTCTCCGTAGTTGCTTCAAGTAGCTGCATGGAAGTTGTCTGAATGTTTCTTCAACTGTTATGACAGTCATTTGGAACTAAAATGGACTCTCTTTAAATGGAACTACAAGGGACCAGGGAAATTGGTTCCGTTTGTCAGGAGTTCCATTTACTGAAAGGCAAAGCTGAATATAATTGCATGAATACAAAAGCAACCAACCATGTGGATGGGGTTGCGTTTAAGAGTCAGTTTCGTTTAAGCGATTTCTGTTTATCGAGGTTCCACTGTAACTGTAGCAATGAAGAGTCCTAGTGTGGTGATATTTCTCCTTAACCTAACATCGCTGTCACTTCGAAGCTGGGCTCTGTTTTCGACATTGTGAGCACTATCATTGCAGTAAAAGAAATCCTAAAGGGGTACCAGTTGTTGATTCCAAGACAGTGGCATCAGAAAGTGATTTCAGAGGAAACATAATTAGGAGTATTTAGTAAGCAACATGAACACATTACAGAGATCTATAAGGGCACTGGCTATGCAACATACGTACTAGTTAGGTAAAGTACTCTAAAACCTTGTTAATTGAACTCCCGTTAATTCAGAGAATACGATAATTCACTCATCCTCTGGTGCTAGCAGACATGTGCAATATCTAATGGCATCAAACTTTCATTAATTCGGACGTATTTGGCTGCGGGCCAGTTAATTCGGGCAAACCTAAGAGCAGAGCAAGTGTGGAGCACCGCAAATGCACGACCTAAATGAGCAAAGGCGGCACAAGCATCCAACCTAAACGAAGCAGTGGATCGTGTTGGCCACGTGCCTTCAGAACTGCGCAGTCAGCATTCATGATTGTGGCGTCAATAGCAGCCACAGTTTTGTCCGTAGCAGATGCAGGAAACAGTAGTTTCATTTTGACTCAGTGCATGTTGGCTGCATGCCTTCAGAATTGTGTGGTCGCCGTCCATCTGTGGTTGCATCGATAGCGACTGCTGTTTCGTTCACGGCGGTTGTGGCAAGCAATAGTTTCTTTTGACTCAGTGCAATGCGCAGGCGATACCGTGGCCCACACGCTGGCATCAAATCCGACAGCTACATTGTAATGTGAGATGGACAATCTGTTGCTGACCAGCTCACTGGTGAAAAAAATAATCAGGATGTGCACGCGGTAGTGAAAAACATGACTTGGATGAAGACGCGATCTTTGTGTCATGCCTGAAATGTTAAAGAAGCCACAAGGCATTCGTCACTGCAACTGCTAATCAGTCACGAGATGACGAGAATTGCAGCTTCTGAATGCTTTTGCGCAAAGTAGAAACAGGATTTGCTGAATCATTTGATAAATAAAATCGAGTTAATGTATTAAGCATTTGTTTATTGTTCTCTTGGTACTCTTGATAATTCAACATTCACTTAATTCGTAGATTTATTCAGCCCCATGAAATCCGATGAAATCCGAATAACCAGGGTGTTACTGTATACCACAAGCTATGCACACAGTGTTACCACAGACTATACAGATAGTGTGCCTCATAGTGATGAGTGCCTAAAGGCAGGCTTCCTAACTAAAGAAGAAAGTATACCACATACATTCGAGCCATGTATAATGGCATCAAAGCAACGAGGTAATCACGGGGACAAGTCGAAGCAACATTTCATTCATTCCCCCCCTCCCCAAATAAAAGAAAATAAATAATAAAAAAAGAAAAATAAAGACGTAGTTTTGCCAGGAAGGCGGAGCATTGATGGCAACAGCAAAGAGACAACTACATGAAGTTAGGTTCCTATTTTTGTCAGTGTCTCGCACACTCAGGCAAAGATCACTCAATCACCAAGAACGCTTCTCATCGTGCCTCAGAAACTTGAGATTATGTGACTGCCAACACTAAACATGTAAGAACAAAATGCGCATGAGGACACCAATCACCTCGGCTCGGCCTTTGCACTTGCTGAAGATTACCCCCAACATACTGTGCGGGGCCTGCCTAGGGGAAGATGCGCATGCTAGGGGGATATACGTTTCTGCAACCCCTCCACTAGCGCATGCTTGATCAGATTGCCGCACATTCATTCCCCATCCTTCTTCCGCTGAAGGACTCTTCAGCTCTTAGTCTTCTCCGACTGCTCCGAGCTGCTGCGCACCCTGCGGCCTTCACAAGTTGTTACGCAACAAGTGTCACAGCACTGTTTCCTGCATACTGTGTCCCGGCCATGCACTTCAACGACCTTTTTGCCGCTCAAACTTTTCGTGTTCAAGGCTGCTTGCAAATAAGTTTGCCCTCGGCTGGCATTTTATAGTTTCTTTTTGCTAGATTCACCAGCCATACGGGCTCCATGTATGTGTTTGAGATGGCCAAATGCTGTTAAATTAAAACTGTCACGAAATTATTTCATTAAATTGGGAAGGAAAATGTGGAATTTTCAATGGAACTAAGAGCAGGAAATAAAAATAGTTTGTTACATCGCAAATTTGGTTAAATTGAGGTTTGACTGTAAAACTGGAACATTTATTCATCTTTTATGTGAAAGAAGTAACTGCTGTAATCAATACATTTCTGTCTGTAATTTATGCAGCGATAATCACGATGGCAAAATACTAATTGCATTTTCCCTTTAACAGTGGACCATACTGTAGCTAGTGTCCAGTATCGAAGACCATTTTCATTCCGTATTGACGGCATTGCTTTTAACTCTTGGCCATTGTTACTCAGATAATTACTAAACTGAGCCTTTTTTCTGAAACACAGCTGAACCCCTCTGAAGGAAACGCCGGTGCTTTGACATTGCCTCGAGTGGTAACATGGATGAGCAAGTCCATGACCAGATATCGTTTCCTGGGTGACCTCGTGCAATTGTGTGCAGGTAGGGATCAAGAGCATCCTAGCAGTGGATGCGCTCTGGTCAGTACTAACCTGCAAGGCCAAAACTTGAATTGTGATGAATGAACTCGAAAGGTAGCTAAGGACTGTGCAGGAAGCAGTGGATTGTAAAATGGTGCGCATGAAATTGAGAGAGGGAGACAGCAGTGTGCCTTGGAGACGAATCGCAGGAGGCTGATATACTAGTTGAGATTAAGCAGAAGAAAAGCAGTTTGGCAGTTCATGCAGTGCATAGAACAGATGACAGGTGTTCTATTTGAATAACTGAATGGGAGCTAAGGCAATAGAAACATTGTAATGGGTAGTAGAGGATTAGATAGAGCAACAAGATTATCGTATAGACTCGTATAAGGGCCATGTTTTATTTTTTCACAATTTTGATGAAGTGCAGCTCTTACATGAGTCTATGCGGTAGGTAATTTGCAGGCATAGGGTGAGGTTTGCTGATGCAAGATGGGGATAGGTGGTTGATCGTAGAGAAGTCGTTGTCCTGCTGTGGGGCTGTATGAGCTCATGATGAGGATACATTCCAAGGATTGTGGCTGGTCAGAAAAGTGAATATTGAAAAAGGAGTAAATCTTTTTCTTTAAAAAAGAAAAAGTACAAATGCCAGTCAAGATGTAAACTCTGAAATGCCAGAGTTGCATTTCCAAGTTTCAGTTGTCGGCCCCAGATTAATTTTAATGATTCGACTATAGTTGTTCGTAGACTATGTAGATGCATGTTGTACCTTATAAAATATGAAAACCAAGAAAATAATATATGTTTTAAATAAAGAAGATATACACATTTTCTGATCTCAACCACTCATTCTGGAAAACAGAGTTCTTTGAACAGATCTTCTATCACGTTTTCATCAGAATCTAAGAAGAAATAAGAAAGGTGATTTTAAACACCACATCCTCTCTTAAGCACCTGAGGTTCTTCTGTCTGTACTTAAATTTAACTGCATGAGCATTTTTGCAATATGCTCTCATCATAATGCTGCTGCCGTAGCTGAGTCAGCAGCACCAGCTATGGGAGCAGCCCTATGCTCATCAGAACACCATAGCCACAAAGCTGCCAGGTATTTTTTTTCTTTCTGCCATATTCAAGTACTACTACTACTACTACTACTACTACTACTACTACTACTACTACTACTACTACTACTACTACTACTACTACTACTCCAAGAAAGAAAAACCTTGGTATGTCAGAGGCATGACAATATAGATACTGTAATACTGTAATGCACCGAGAACAATTGAGTGGAACGAGACAAGGATGACAGTTTCTCTGTCATCATTGTGCGTCGTGTCCTATCGTGGTTTAGTTTTACTCAGTTGTACTCGGCACATTACAAGACAAATGAACACCACCTAACCCACTTTCATGCTTTACTCAGTATAAACCAGTAATACAAGTGCCTCCACGTTTTGTGTCCAGAGCTCAAGGGTGGCGAATTAGCCAGCCGACTCCACGGATGTCTAGCCAATGGGGATCCCGAAGTTAGCGCTCTTGCACGCAGACTCCTTATTGCGGTGAGTGGCAGCACTTTTTCTTTAATGTAGTCACGTTTTCGAGATGTGACCATGATAGCTGTGAGTGACAGTGGGAGGTATCTCTTTACAGCTTGGAGCAAAATGACCAAGTGAATTTAGTTCAGCAAGTAGATGACTCCATAAAAAATTATGCAGATCCAATGTACATCCTGAAATCTATCTGAAGAAAATCTTTTGTGAAGCATTTAAAACAAATACTACAAATTTTGCCATTTCATTCCTGTGTCTTTGGTGCAAGGGAAGCTGGTGCATGCGTATGTGCTCTTGGGCACCTATGCTATGCTAGGCAATGTGACACACACAGCGGTCATCTTAAAGAGCTATTGGCACGATAGAAGTATATGTGCGATTGCGGCACAATAGTTAAAACATCGGGCACATAATTAGTCTTTCTTTTTTTTTCTTTTCTTTTTTTTAAGTGTGGGCTATTTGGAAAGACAGCTGCAGCATCCAACAGCCATGGTCAAGAAAGACCGAGAGCGTTTGCAAAGCTTTGCTTTGAAACAAACCAGAGTTCTCCCAATAGTGGGCTGTGGGGAAATGCTGCCCATTCTTCCGGTTTGCCAATCACCGCTATGGTTGACCGCCCAACCGCTTTAAAGGGAGACTCGGCAATTAAAATGATCAATAAATCTGAAGTAGAAGTTGAGAAAATCATGTGTCTCTAGTTGACTATCAACAAAAATCAAATAGAAAATTAGGCTGTGAGAGGCGCCATCACACAACGTTTCACCCAGCTTTTCGTTAACGCAATGCTGTCATTGTTGTACTACCGTAAAGAGCAGAACGGAGCTTCAGATAGCCGGAGCACCGTATTTCATTGTGCAAAGCTAAAAATCACAAGAAGCAAGCGAAAAGGGGAAGAACTGGCTTCGTGATTCACTGCTGCTTTCTGTACGTAAAGAAGCGCTCCTATTGGCTAATGCAGCCGATATGCATTTGGACAGTGACGAGCTGTGCATTTCTTTATTCCGGTGACGTTTGACAATTGCAGTGGGCTGTATTGCAAGCTCATGTTCATTTCGATAATGCACCCAAAATTCAAAATAGTTTAATCTTCCATTTAAAATAGCTTAATCATCGCAACCAAAAAAACAAAGGTGAAAAACAATTTGTTTGCATGTTCCCATATTTGTCGTATTGACGAATCTTGATGCCATTGGAATTATTGGTTTGACCTTGAAACTGGGGCTCCTTGCTTGATTTAAAGACAAGTTTAGTGCCTCTTTTCGCTTGTTTTACTAGTGGTGTTGCAGGTGTTGCACCTCAATGGAGCACAAGATGAGACCAAGAGAGAACCGTTGGCATTTGTTAGCATCTAATGAAAAATTGAGATAATTTTAGCTTGTCACTTACTGTTCGTTCTGCCGAGTCTACCATATACACACAGCTTCCCAGCAGAAATTCTATTTGTGCTTGTTCACAGTGCTCATGCCGATTGAGCTAAGTGTGATGGTTCATCAATCGACTTCATTGTTTTTGCAACCAAACGTATTGTGCGTAGTTTGTGTATCTAAAGGCCCTCTAACCTGCTTGCAGGTGCACTGATATTGCCTCGAGTGTTCATATACCATATTTACATGATTGTAAGTCGACTCGAATGAAAGTCAACCCCCCTCCCCTCCATATCACGTGTTTCAGTGGGAAATAAAGGACATACCCGTGGGTGCATGCCATAATGAAAATTTATTAGTAGCTGTCATGGTCACTGGATTACTTGTATGCACTTGTGCCATCATCCTCACTAATGCTGCCATTTTCATCGCTGCTACGGTCCCACAGCACATAATCGTCCACTGAAATTCCATATTTTGCAAACAACTGCATCATGACATCTTGTGGAACAACCGCCCTTGCCAAGTGCTCCCAACCACACACAGCTCTCAGGAAGGCTCTTTTGACACGTCTAGTTGACTACAGTTTGCGGTCTTCTGTCGCCAGCCACTCCCTGTACTCGCGGGGGAGCAGGTCCTTAAAAAGGTTGTTCACGCCAACATTGACATCAAGTAGCTACTGCTGCCTCGTCAAGTCGCCGGGAATCACAAGTATATCTGTAAGTTCTTTCGGCAGCTGCGCTTTCACCTTGGCCTTGAGGTGGCCTCGAAAGGAGTGCAACATGAGGAGGTTGGGAACATTACCTTTGAAGGACGCCTTCGGCATCAGGAGCCACATCAGGCTATGCCATTCGATTACCGTGTCATCCGTCATAGAGCCCTTCTTGTTGACTCTCACAACTACACCTTTGGGAAAAAGTTCTAATGGCACTGTCTTTCGCTTGAAGACAATCTACGGGTGGAGCTTGGTACCATCTGCTAAGCATGAGAGCATGTCAGTAAACTGAAGCTTTTCATTTCAGTTTGTGAGGTTTTTCACCTCTCCAGCTCTCTTCACACTCACTGTCGTATTGTTTGTCATGTCGAAATAGATGGGAGTCTGATCGAACAAGTATTCCCGTTAGTTGCACAGCTTGAAGAAGTGCCTATAAAAGGCGACGACTTTCTCCTCATACTATGCAGCAAGTAGCTTCTGGCACACACTGATATGCGACACAGAGAGAAACCAGCCCCATTCACCAACTTCGATACCCAAGCCCTGCTGGCTCTGAAGTTTATCCTCAGTATTATCCCCGTTTCGGAAGCAACGACCCAAGCTTGTCTCATGAGCATGTTGCACCAGACTGGCAGGAACAGATCACGTATTTCAACTATGTATGCCTCAAGCTTGGCCTCCAGCTCCGGAAAGCACCCCGCTGGCAGAAACCTCTTCACTTGCTGTCCCAACTAAAATGTTTTGCCTCGCTACAGTCTCCGTTCCTGCACCACTTGTTCAGACATGTAGAACTTGCAGCCCCCCGTGCAGTTGTTTCTTTCTTTGGTGTAAAGAATCGCAGCCCTCTGGAACGCTGCCGTGAACGAGTGCAGAATGTCTGGTGGACCCGGAGCATTCATGACGATTGAAAAAGCATGACAGTAAGCGAGGAATGGCCGACTGCAATGGTTAGAGCCGTAGAGCAAACATAGAATTGTGCCGCATTGTAGTGCGCTGATATCTCGTTTGTCTCGCTTTTATTCATGGTGCATGTTGTGGTTTCGATTGTAAGTAGCCCCCCCCCCCCTCTTCAGATCCTCAAATTAAAACAAAAAATAGGTCAACTTACGATCATGTAAATATGGTAGTTGTTGTCATGAACTTTTGCTTCAAGTGGGCGACCCTTGATGAATATTCTCTGGAATAAACAGGTGCTTCAACCATGGTACAACATGCTTTGCCGATGGATCCAGACTGGGCAACTTGAAGATGTCCATCATGAGGTAAGAGGCTCTGTGCATTTTGCTCACTCGTACTGTCCTTTTAAGTTCAGGTTAGATTGTGTGTAACTAACCAGACATTCCAGATTTATAAAGCAAGAAAATTTGAAAAGGAGAAACGGCCATTTGTTCCCATTTCAAGCAAGCTAAGGTAGCATGGGGAAATGTGCTGAAAAAGGCACACGTGGAAGCAGTGAGAAATGACAACTGGCATTTGAAGCTTGAAGCATTGTTATCCATCATCATGGCCACAGTAGCAAAAAACAGTTTTCTGCTCAAATGCAACTCAATGATATGTAGATGTGGCAAGCTCGAAGTTTCCTTGTGCATTGTCCAGCATTACTTTGCTGAGTATTGTTTGTTTTACTGAATATTTATTGCTCTACGAGATGAAGATAAGCGGCCCCTTTATTGTTTGCAATGCTTTTCGTTCTTAGCGTGATATGCAAATTCATCTTTAAGCGGCCTGAAAGTTGCCTGGAAATGGGAATCCACAATTCACCAAAAGTCATGTGGAATTATGCATAGTCAAGGTGACTGCAGAAAGTTGGCAAAATTCAGTAAAAGCCAGCTCATGTAACACATTCAAAATGTGACAAAAGTGTAAGAAAACCTTGCTTGTCAGCAGCTGTAGTGATTGCATCCAGGCCACAGCACACAGCTTTAGCACAGTGAATAGCAAATCTTATTGCAGTGATTGAAATTTCTCTATATCTAGCTTGTTTACTGTTTACTTTACTTTACTGCTTACTGTTTATCTTTTACTGTTTTTCATAGAGCTTACTGCATCAGGAAAGAGCTGCTAAATGTCCGTGTTGTTTTGTGTTTCACAGTTCTTCATTGCCATGAACTCAAACATTTCCGTGGAAAGCCTTTGGCACGACAAGTACTACCTGCGCAAGAGTATGATGCCGTCATTCCTCTCTGAAGAACAGGCCCGGAAGGTGCGCTCACAAAATTGTCAGAATTGTCTATATTTTGCTTGTATTTGCTGCTTGCTCCTTGCAGGGGTGCATCTTACGAATGTGCGTTGATTATACACTCTTCCTTGTTTCTCCGACTGGAGGGAAATTTCGCTCCTCAGCTGAAGTACTCGCTGGTTCAGTTATGATCATGATTAATTAAGAAGCTGTCTAATAGCTGTTGGTGATTAAGCCCCTATGACACAAGTTGCAAACTGCAAGGGGCAGCTTTTAACCTCGGCCTCCCCCATTTCTCTGTGATTAAAGAAATAAATGCTTTGAGTTAATTAAAAAAGAACTGCTTAAGAAACCTATTTTATGAAGTTCTTTCAAGTAAAAATAAAGATGCTTGGTTACAAAGCTATAACTTGAGAACCAAGGTGGAAATATTTGTCATTAGAGAAAAGCTGAGAGGTCCACTGGAACCAGCGTGTTCTAGACATTTACTCAACATTGGTATAATGGGAGAAGGAAAGAAAAGGAAAGAAAGAAAAAGAGAGGCCGATGCAAGTGTACAAATGAGTCCTGCAGAAAAATGTGCAGTTCCACATTGTTTATCATGGTGCACCATGACAAAATGCAAAATGATAGTTTGAGAATTCGTGTTTTATGTATTGAACAACGGCTGGAAATCTGACAGAAACTACCATGGCACACTGTCGTTTGCACTAAATGCTGTGGCGCAAAACAGTCTCTTGCAACTATTCTGTAATTTCCACCCATGCCAAGCGCCTCTGCCAGATTGCAAAATTTTGTGAAGCAGACTGGTGGCCCGATCACCTCTTTTGAAGCTCGTGTTTATATTGCATGTTGTTTCAAGAAACATATCTTTGCTTGCAAACAAACAAAGGCCAAGATATCTTGACTCTACATCTTGTCTTCTACGTCCATGCAGATTCTTTGCACAGGCAAGGCCGTCAATTTTTTGCATCATGTTTGCCAAAATTTGCCGCAGCAAGCAGACCTGCCTCCACCTCATGCAGGTAAATTTTTGGGCCTCTGCCTGCATGTATCACACACTGATGCTTAATTTTGTACCATGACCTCAGTAAAACATCAGCCTTTAACCCTCTGAGGTGTGTTTCTTTCCATCACTGCCATGTGTCTGCCAGAGTTATCTTTATTGAGCATTCAATGTCTACAGAATGTCTTATTTTAAAGAAAAACACTAGTTCATTATTTTTTGGGTGTCATTGAAGTGACAAAATATATTCAAGTATGCTGTATACGTGGTCTTATTCTTCGCAAATACAGTAAAATTTTCTCTACTTCTTTCATTTTCAAAGTAGCGTTTAAACAACCAGCACCCATGGCAGTATCGATAGTAGGACATGCCACGTGAGCGCCTGCAAACAAACTTGGTAGTTGCAAACTTATCAGGAAAGCCAAGCAAGTGAAAAACTTGCAGCATTTGTCAGATTGCTAAACAAGGTACAACCAGTTCTCCTGTGTCTCGCAAAAAAGATGAATGTGTAGTGGCTTCATCTGTCGGCAAGCACTTGCTTGTAAACATATTAAGTGCTCACCTATAACCATTTTGCAGTAACAATTTGAGAGATTAGAAATGACATTGAATTCAGTTTTTGTGACACTGATAACCTGAAACAGCACATGCCGAATACTCCTAGGCCATCACAGTGGTATCCACCTTAGCGTGAAGCGAAAAAAAATAATTTCTGGCCAGAGCCGATAGGTGACAACTCAATCAAGGAACATCATTTAGAACTCGAGAGAGGTAGCAGCAGCTCCGCTTGATGGCGCTTCATTCCAAAACAGCGAAATCTTTCTAACGTGTGGTAGCACGGTAGCGATATCATATGAAGCTTTTGTGCATTGGTAGCTTGTGAATCGGCATTACAAAAATTTGTTTCGCACAACTTTGTTTTTTTTTCCAACTTCATGGGCATGCTTAACTTTAGCCTTGACTTTTCTGTTGAGTTCATTGTTGCATGCTTGCATTTCAGAAGCAGACTAGATGTATCGAGATTTTTGTAAGGACTGAATGTGGAATGGATCTTTGCAGTCATTGCATTACTTGCCCTAAATCTTGATGCTGTAGCACATAGCAATAATAAATCACCTTTTTGCCAGAGCTGTAGGCATCTTATACTCCCACATACCACAGAGACAATAGCTCCAGATCGTTATAGTTAATAAATGTGAAGAAAAGGCAGTAGTTTTGTACAGCACACAATAGCAAAGTAAATATAGGTATGTGCACAAAACGAAAGTTGTTTTTTATGGACAGTGCTTTGTGGTACAAGTGAGTGTATGACATCCATGGCTGCCAAATGAACATTTCAGTGCTATTTGTGCTTATACTATTTTGCATTAATGTCTGCGTTTGTGTGTGCTTCATAAATACGAGTGAAATATGCCGTGCTGGCAAGCCCAAGCAACCTTTCTTTATTTCTTCTTCCTTTTTTTTTTCTTTATTTGAAAGTTGCCCTATCGCATACAGTATCCTGTGTATTTGAATACTTTGAATATATTGTCTTTACGGTAGGCTGTGCCATATAATTATATTGCATTTGGTGCAAATTTTTATTTTATTTATTTGTTTATTCAATACTGCTAGCCAGGGTGTCAAACCTTGAAGGGACCCTGAATTGATTTTGACGATTTTGTACAAATGTACCAAGTCGTTAGAGTAGGTCCTTATGATCATTAATTGACCCATCTAAGTGCTCCGCATAAAGCGTGTAGGTAATTTATTATAAGATTTCAAAAATGTACATCGCTCGGCTGAATTTTAAGCCGCCCCTACCCATTTGACGTCATTTTCCCCAATGACGTTAGTAGGGCGAGCTATCCGATTGGCTGCCCAGGGTGCGTCATCAATAATTTTTTCAACTTTATGCTGAACAAATGTTGTTCGTAATAGTTGGAATGTTGTTATTTAATTTGTTTCTATAAAAAGAAAGTAACAGAAAGAGAATGCACAAGAACAATTTCTCACTACGCTTAAGCACTTCCGGCACACAGCAAGCGTCGTCTGCTCACGTTACAATATTTTCCATTTTGACGAGAGCTCCACGGTCAGAGTCGGTCTCAGTCTTTTCACAAGCACCATGATTCGGCTTTGTTGCGTTGTGGGCCGCAAACGTAGTGACTGGCAATATGTCAAGCTGTGACATCACTGTAAGGCATCAGATGAGCAGACTAGCTGCAGTGCATCAGACTGCCGCTATCCGATCGGCGCCAGGATTTGCGCGTTTGCGGCCGTCACTTTACACCAGAGGATTACTACTGCAATAGCATTTCGCAAGTCTGGTATTCGGGTAAACGCAAGTGCAAGGAGACAGGGCCTGGCCATTTGACCGTGGCGTTTCACTGGATAAGCAGAATCGCGAATGTGAATGGTCTGCATGGTGCAGCCACCAGGTGGCATAGAGCTCAACCACACACAGTAGCAGTAACGAAATGTATTCTTTGCTGCTGGTGTAACTTTTTCGCAGAAGTGTAATCATCAGCACATTGTTTTTGTAATTGTTTAAAATGTTTTACACTTGGTTAGAGTAATATTATCGCTTTATTTGGCTGGTTAAACTCTGTGCTAACAGGTGGATGGACCGTGCAGACCGATCAGGCCGCTCACGTACGTCTACGCTAAAGTTCCTTCATCAGCTTGAGTTTATGCCTCCAGCTATCCGTCGTAACGCCCAGCTCGCCTGTGGTTACCGGAATATCAGACACATTTGGAGCTGCGACAGAATGCTCACAATGCACGCTGCTTTGATAGCTCTCGCTTTGGGGTTGACTGCCAAGCAGCTGGCGGAGAGTTCGGAGAGGCTTTGCGTGCTCGCTCCTAGAGAACCGGAAATCGACGACACGATGTGCCGTCATGACGCAGAGCCAGTGAAGGTGGAGCTTAGCCCCGATCACTCGGTGAACGAGTTGAGGAGAAAATGCATGACTATGGAGGAGGGTAACTTGCAATCGTCTGTAGCTCTCTTAATATGAGACGCTTAACACAAATTGGGGTGTGAATGATTCACTTTAGCGCGTCTACAAAATTTGTCCGAACAGTTTCAGGGGCCCTTTAAGCAGAAGTGACCATAGAACTTTTTTTTTTTTTTGGCAAAATAGTTGCAACATATAACATCACGAAAACATGGTGAAAAAATAGAAAAATGACTGAACACAGAGAAAAAGAAACATTGCATTATCTGTAATGAAATACATCATTCTACAACCAATACAGTGAGAAAAAAATCAGGATTGGTTCCTGAGTGCACTTATGAATAGTTTGACTGTTTCGCATCAGCTGGTACATCAGACGTACAACATCAGCTGCTGGACAATTCCATTCATGGGTTGTTCTTGGAAAAAATTAATTTTTGAATGCATCAGTGCAATTTGTAAAATCTACAACGTTATTGGAGTCACAAAAGCGCATTGTGTATTCTGATGCTGGTTTTATATACGATGCCTTATCAATCTCAATTTTGTCATGAAAAACTAAATCAAAGAATTTCAGCGGTTCCTTATTTCTACTTCTTTGTAGCCCTTCAAGTTCCACTTTTTGTAGGAGGAGTGAGGGTGCCGTCTGTCAGCTACATATAACAGTTAAAGACAAATCGGATAGATTTTCTTTGAACCCTTTCTAGTTTTTTTTTTATGTTGAACACTGTAGAGGGATCCCACACTACAGCTGCGTATTCCAACAACAGTCTAATAAATGCCTTATATGCGGAAAGTTTTATGTCTGGCGTGGCATTTCCAAGCCTCCTCTTTAGATAACAGAGCTTTTTCATGGCCCTTTCTTCAATGTACTCGACATGGTCATTCTGTTTTAAGTCAGATCTGAGTATTAATTCTAGGTATTTATGTCTAGAGACATCTGACAGAGCATGACCATCAATGTGGTAAGTAAACAAAAGCGGTTGTCCTTCCCGCGTCACTCTCATTGCGCTTGTTTTTTGTAATTAATTGTCCTCTGCCAATTTATACACCATGTGTGCAATGTGGATAATGCTATGTTTAAAGATTCTTGATCACTCGCACCGCAAATTTCTTGATATAGTATGCAATCGTTGGCAAAAAGTTTTATTTTTACCGATATATTTTGTGCAATGTCCTTGATAAATAACAGGGAAAACAGTGCCCCTTAAAGTAGAACCCTGTGGGACACCTCATTTCACATGGGCTGAGTTTGAGTTTACAGCATTGGCTATTACACATTGGCTTCTCATGGGAAGATATGCTGCTATCCACAAAAGTAAAGGCTCATTTTTCAGTATTGATTTGAGTTTGAGCAGTAATCTGGTGACTCACATGATCAGAGGCTTTTTCAAAATCTAATAATATATGATCTATTTGGCTATGCACATCAACCACTGCTCCAAAGTCATATACTGTCTCAACGCGCTGGTTTACTGTTGAGAATCATTTGCGAAAACCATGTTGATGGGGGGTAATTATGTTATTACTTTCAACAAAGACGCTAAGATATTTAAATATTATATGTTCAAGAATTCTTGCACTAGAACATAGCAGGGAAATAGGCCTGGAAAAGGACACAAGAGAGTGATCATTGGTTTTAGGTACTGGTGTGATCTTAGCATACTTCCAATCATTGGGAAGTTCAGCGCGTGAAAGTCATGCTTTAAAATTCAAGCACAGATATTTGACACGCCGTTCAGCATACTTTATAAGAAGGGCATTTGGTATGGCATCAATCCCTGGCAATTTCTTAAGATCTAGACTAAGGAAAAGTGACAGTACGCCTTTTCCGGAGATAGAAACATCCTCGATAGCTATGACTGCATCATAAGTGGCGAAATCAGGGGTAAGGTAATTATCAGACATGTCAACTGAGCAAAAATAATCATTCAATGCTTCTGCTATTTCCCTCTTATCAGTTACTACTTCGTTGTTTACTGATATGCTTGTAATAGGACTTTTTTGAGGTGAAAGGTACTGCCAGAACTTATCTGGTGACGTTAGAAGGAAATTCGTCAAATCTTCACTTTGATATCTTTATTTCACTTTCTTCAAACTGTCTTTTAGCTTTATACTCATCTCAGTTATTTTGTCTATGCCAGACACTGATGGTCTAGTTTTTTGCTGTTTTCTTACCTTTTTTACTTTACGTTCTAGGCGTACAATTTCTTTTGTCACACAAGGGTTCGATTGGTTGAATACCTTGCACTTATGTGAAATGAAATTATTAATACAGTTTGTCACCAGGTCCTTGAAAAACCAGCACACTTCGTCGGCAGTGCACTCATTTTATTCAAAAAGTGTTGAAAAATAGGAGAATGAATCGTCTAAAGTGTCTGTAATGTCCACGTCACTAGCACGTGAAAATGCAGGTACAGTGGTACTCTTTTTATTGAACTTAACAAAGCATAGCTAGATCCTAAGATGGTTAGAGACACTATCTTATGGTCCGAAATGCCATCATATATTTGCGCATCTGGACTATGGTGGCATATGCCTTTGCTGGCAAGAAAACTATCTAAAATTTGCTAGAGTCGCTTTGAATACAAGTAGGCATCTTCACCGACTGCGTCAGATCATGGTACTGTAAAACACCAAGAAAAGGTACGGAACCATTTGAAAGCGCACCTGGAAACTCATCTCACCATAGGAAAATTAAAATCACTGGCTATTAAAATGTTTTAATCACTGGTTTTGTACATGCAAAAAAATTTGTTCAGCTGATCCACAAACTCATGACAACAATTTGGTGGATGATAAAAACCCCTGTGACCATAGTGAGCTCATCTAGGAAAACTTAAACGATAACATGTTCGATTCCTTTGATGTTGGGCAATCGCATCAAACTTAGTGATTCTTGGAACAAAATGGCGGCGACGCCGCTGCAGGAATCTCTGTCATTACGGTATATCATGCAGCCCGGTGGTGCTATTTCATAATCATTAATACCTTGGTGTAACCAAGTTTCCGTTATTATTAGTACATGTGGCTTGTGAACGCTTTCTAGGTCGACAGCTTCATTTACTAAGCTTCGGGCATTTATGTTCAGACATCGAGACTGTTTTGTTACTTCGCTTTTACGTCACTGTTTATCACGAAGCCTGCTGCTGCGTCGATTAAAACCATTTTCATATGAAGACTGTCCCATTCATACATGTGATTATCAATTCTAATCTTGTTGTATGTTAGTTTCACCTTAGCACCTGCTTTTCCATGAGTGGACGGACTGTCCCACAAGTTCTTCCGGATTTGCCTGGTGACTGCCAAGAACTCCTCTGACACTGAAAAAGCAGTTCCTTTTAGCTTGAAGCAGATTTTCAGCAAGCTTCTTTTCGTTCCGGTTGTCTATTAATTGTTAAATTACCGGTCTTGGTTTATTTGGCTGCATGCACCATATTCTATGAAGTCTTTCCACAGGATTCACTTCTACACCGACATTATTTTTTAACAAATCTTCATCTACGATTGATTCAAGCGAGTTCTGTGTTTCTTCTGATCTTTCAGAGATTCCAAAAACCAGAAGATTGTTTCACCTACTTCTGTCTTCAAAACTCGCTAGCTTTTTTTCCAATCCCTGAACAGTTTTTTCAAGACTGGATACTTTGGTAACCAGTTCCTTAACCACTGACATTTATGTTTCAACCTTCTTAAGTTTCAACTCTCTTGCATCTAATCTTTTATGCGTGGTCTTTTGACATTCAAGAAGTTCCTTTAATAATTGTTCAGTAGACAGACCTGGATTGGATTCTATGTCGTCACAAAATTTCAGTAATGACAACACTATATTTCGTACATGCAGGCAACACAAACACAAGCTGTTGGGGCACGTCAGTTGGGTAAAGCAGGGATCATTAGATTTGACTGCAGAATGCTTGTTACTAACCTGCATGAAATGAAGTAACGGGTTGGTCACAGCTGTGACAGGCGGCCAGCCGACGTGCCCACTAGAAGCAATCCAAGAAGTCGAGTTGCTTATATAGGTGGCAGTCAGTGATTGCGGTGGCATCCAAAAATTCAAGCACGTTGAAGTCTCTTCTGCACAGTCACCAAGATAGAAGGGTGCGGTGTTGGCGAAATCCATTGTCTTGAGGGATCCGTTGGCCATCCATGTCGCTCGTAGCAGGAGCAGCTGCATAAAGTGAAGTAACAGGTTGGTCATAGCTGTGACAGGCAGCCAGCCGACGTGCCCACTAGAAGCAATCTGAGGAGTCCAGTTGCTTATATTGGTGGCAGTCAATGATTGCAGTGGCGTCCAAAACTTTAGACACAGTGGTCTCTTCTGCACAGTTGCCAAGATAGAAGGGTGCCGTGGTGGCGAAATCCATTGTCTTGAGGGATGCGTTGGCCATCCATGTCGCTGCACGAAGTAAAGTAACAAGTTGGTCATAGCTGTAACAGGTGGCCAGCCAACGTTCCCACTAGTGCCCACTAGTGCCCGCTAGTGATGGTGCCAATAGTGAAGCAGGCAGGGAACTATGGTACTGCATTTGGCCACTGCAAGCTGATCAAGCACTGCGCTTTGTGGCAGGTGTCATGATGATGGATTGGTAAAAGCAACCCCCTCTTTTGGTGGTTCTCTTGCAGACTTTAGGAAGCTATGAAACATGGTACTTTTCAAGCGCCTTTCAACTGCATTTGACATGTCCAAACACAAGAAGCTGGAGTTTGTTTCTTTTTCCTGTTTTTCCAAATAATGTGTTATCACTGAGCATGTGCATTTGCAAAATGTGTTTTGCTCATATGACAGTATTGTTGCTGTGTTATTTGGATGAACTGAGTGAAAGCAGATGAAAACTGGGTAAGATATGAACACATATTTTTTTACTTTTTCCCATGTCTGAATTAGCACTGCTAATCCTATATACATGGTCACCAACTTACCAAAATGGTACCGTTGCAGCGTGGCTTTTCATAACTGCAGTGATGTATGGACTGTCGTGTGGTATCCTACTTGGTCTTCTCTCATTGTGCGGGATGTATGAGGTTACATTCAGATCTTGGAAGCCTGATCGAGGCTTTTGCTCTAAACATTACTGTAAATTTTGTGCTCAACAAGTAGACTTCCTTGTACCGAAGTTGCACAAGGGCATTGTTGCCTCTGCACTCTCTTTTTAAGTTATCAGTAAATGTAAGAGAAGGGTACTGGCAAGTGCTACTCTTTGAGTAGCGCCCCGTGGAACTTCTCTTACAAGAGAGGTGCTTATATCTTGGGACCATGCTTGTGCAGTGGAGTGTCTGTTGGATGGGCAACAAGAGGACTCCTTTCTAGAATTCCTGGAGCAGGCATACCACACACGCAACTGTCGTGTCCTCTCTGTGTTCAACACTGAGTTCAAGTTCAAGGAGCACCTGCAGGTTAGTATCCCTCTGCAGTCACTGCACACTTTCCTAATACACTGTCTTACAAACTACAGAAAAACGTTAGTGGTAAACAGTAAGCTTAGGAAGAAAGTAATGTGAATTCCCTATGCATCTATCAATTTATTGTCTTTTAACAGCAAGCTACATTAACTTCTAACATGGCTTCTCCTGTCATGAGCAAGTGTAATCTTGGAACACGTGATCTAGGAAGCCATGCCCTTCCTTGAAAGGATCTTTTTGAACAAATGATACCTTTACAGTGCAACTCTTTTTATCATGGAGAACCGTAACTGTTGAGCAACGGTGATGCAAGTCTACCTTTTTTCAGGCCTTGCGACGATTTCTTCTGTTGGGTCAGGGAGACTTTGTCCGCCACCTGATGGATGTATTAGAGTAAGTTGAGCATCACTTCAACTAACTAGTGTATACTTCGTTCCATACTTAGCAGGCAACGCTGCAGAAAATATGGAAGTAGTGCGGTCATCGATTTCTCACTCCGTGTGTTTCACAATGCAGTTGTTTTTCACCTGTGGTGCTTTCTACGGAGAAACAATGTCTTATATTACAACTTGTGGATGCAAGTTTATGTCAAGTAACATGTTATTTGCACACCTTTGTGCTTCCAGTATGTTTCATGCTATGTTTTGGTTGTAAGCACAAGGGTTGTGCTATGGCCACTGGTCACAGAAATGTGTCACTCAGCTCGTTTGGTAGTAAAGAAAGGTTCAGATTTCCTATGCCTATGTTGTAATAAATATGTAATATTTTGCAAAATAAAAGTATGAGACTTCATTTTACATTTCATTATGTGGTGTATACTTGTCTTTTTCAAGGCGACATATGCTTTCCTCGGCATAGGTAGGGTTCTTCTAAAGGGGAGATGGAGTAAGGCAGGTGGGTGCGGCAATGACCGGAGGTGTATTAGCAGCGAGGGTGTAGAATTGAGAATAAAGGTGTGCTGTGCACAAGACCGGATACACAGCCGTATGTCAGTCGGCATGTCAATGACTTGCCCAGCACCCCTCTGTTACCTGCTTCGCTGGTGGTCGTGCACTATCGTGTCTCTGAAAGAGATAATAAAAGGTGGGGCAGAAAATTATGCTTGTGAAAAAAAAAAAGGATACTGAAATGGAATAAATAAATTAAAAAAAGGAAACAAAGGAAGGAAAAAGCACTAAGCAACCAAATTAAGTGTTGTTGCCTATAGCTTGAAATTTAGCATAGCAAATATTCGCTATGCTATCAACGCTACTAGCGAAGCAGGTAGGAGAGGGGTGCTGTGCAAGCCGTTGACACGCCAGCTGACACACGGCCGTGTCACTGGCCTTGTGCACAGCACCCCTTTGTTCTCAAATCTACGCCCTCTTCGCTAACACACCCACCTGCCTTACCCCCTCTTTCCTTTAGGAGAAACCTACCTATATATGCTGTGCCGAAGAAAGAATGTGTCGCCTTGAAAAATACAAGTCGACTTGTCGAAACGTTGGCTCCCGCTTTTACCTTGTTCTCGTTTTGCTCATTGTCTTGAATTCCCAACACCTGCCTTCCATGTTTTCCATGGTGTATACTTGTATCTGTCTTTCATACACGCTGCTCTATTTTTCTGTTGTGGATGCAAACAGTGAAAAAAGTCTCTTTAGCTTTCTTAGCGTTGCCTACTATGTATGAAAGAAAGTATACATGTCAAATAGAACAAGTGTTATGAAAAAAGCATGACAGGGGTGGGGGTTGACAGTTCCATCTCGCTGTATGTAGATGAGTGATAATGTTCCCTTTAGCATTAACTTCCAGTGTTTATTTGATACATAATTATACTGTCAGCTAACTTGAGGCACCAACTTATTGTTACATTTGTAATGAAGCAGAAGCGCTCCCAGCTGTGTTGTCCGTGGTGCGTTGAGAAAGAAGGAAGACCTGTGCCGTGATTTACGCGAGAGCTCTTGTTACTGGATTACACTATACTGTGCCTTCAAGCAGTTATAAATTTCTTATTAAACCTCATTACACCTTCTGTTTTGATACTTACATCTCTAATTTCAAATTGTAATGACCAGCTTATTTTGACTGCTTTACACACAGTCTAAATATATTAAAATTACCCTTTAGAATGGCATGTTGATCTAGAAAAGAAAATAACACACAGGTGAGCTTTTAGACCAAGGTTTGACGGAACACTGTTTGGCAAGGGGTATACATTTTCTTTTCCTTCCCTCTTCTCCGCCCTTAAACTGACTCTCTTAACTACTACACGCAGAGGCAAGAAACAGCGCGCGCTTTAGATACTATAGATGAGACGAATATTTACAATTATTATTAGGGTTATAATTATATTCGAGTGCTGATTGCCGTGTTATAGTTTGTTAACGAAACTACCCCTCAATTCTAAATATTGTAAGGCAGTTTGTCGTGTGCGTATCATGGCCACGCATGCTTATATCGCCTTTCCGTTTCTCTACCATGGTTGCGCTTTAAAAACCACGGCGCTGCAAGTTTGCTTTCCTTTCCTTCCCTCTTCTCCGCCCTTAAACTGACTCTCTTAACTACTACACGCAGAGACAAAGAAACAGCACGCGCATGCGATCGCATAGATGAGATGAATACATATATATAGAAAAGCATCAGTCATAGCTCTCGAAGTATAATATAATATAATATAGAATAGCCCTCGAAGATAGCTATTCCGGCGGCTAGCTTCCCACGCTATGCGTGCCGTCCTCGCACCTGTTAAAACTTTTCCTAGACGCTAGAACTATACTATTCTTACGCAACCTTGAGCGATCGGAAAGCGCGTTTTCCACGCCTGGCCGGCGGAGAGGGGGGGCTTCGTTCCGGCCGCGAAGCTCTCCACATCCCCGTAAGGAGCCTGCTGGTGGTCTCGTGCGGACGATGCCCGCTCGGTGAGCGCATATTTCCCCCCTCATCTTTTAAGAGATTCAATACATACAAGCATTTGTCTCGCAAACCAGATTTATTTCAAGGGAATTTTCCACGTCTCAATTATTTCTCTCGTCGTATTCGAGTGCTCATTGCCGTGTTATAGTTTGTTAACGAAGCTTCCCCTCAAGGCTAAATATTGTAAGGCAGTTTGTCGTGTGCGTATCATGGCCACGCATGCTTATATCGCCTTTCCGTTTCTCTACCACGGTTGCACCTTAAAACCACGGCGCTGCAAATTTGCTTTCTTTTCCTTCCCTCTTCTCCGCCCTTAAACTGACTCTCTTAACTACTACACGCAGAGGCAAGAAACAGCGCGCGCTTTAGATACTATAGATGAGACGAATATTTACAATTATTATTAGGGTTATAATTATATTCGAGTGCTGATTGCCGTGTTATAGTTTGTTAACGAAACTACCCCTCAATTCTAAATACTTTAAGGCAGTTGTCCTAGTCTCTAAAGCCGCTCGAGTTCACGCTGCTCCTCTGGCGGCCATTTTTCCAAGAAATTATGCCTTCCAACCACCCCTTTCCACATAAGTATGAGGCTCGGAGCAGGAGCTATGGCGCTTGAAAGTAACCGCTGGCTTGACGAACCAACCGACTGAGCTACCTTTCCGGGCAACATTGAAGGATCACGAGTTCAAATCACATGTTATGTTCCTTTTCTTTTTTTTTTTTTAAAGGTATTTTCCTTCCTTTTATCACTGTACGGAAACCCTCCTAGAAAAAAAATTTTATATCCTCAATTATGTGTGACCACACATGTGCAGGTCATAAATACCAGGTTCTCTAGCCGAGTGCCATCCATGCGGTATAACCGAGCTCAGATTGGTCCACCTTGACTGATCAAATAGGGCGCCACTGTAGGTTAAATGAGGGGTACAACTCCTGCGGGACCCGCCGTGGTTGCTCAGTGGTCATGGTGTTAGACTGCTGAGCACGAGGTCGCGGGATCGGACCCCGGCCACGGCGGCCGCATTTCGATGGGGGCGAAATGCGAAAACACCCGTGTACTTCGAATTAGGTGCACGTTAAAGAACCCCAGGTGGTCGAAATTTTCGGAGTCCTCCACTACGGCGTGCATAATCAGAAAGTGGTTTTTGTCACGCAAAACACCATAATTCAATTTTTAATTTAGCTCCTGCGGGTACGGTAGAGTATCCGTCTCCAGTGCAAGAGGACCGTGATTCAAATCCCGGTGCCGCGCAATTCTCCCCCGGGAAATACAAAAAGAAAAAAAAAAAAGAAAAAAAACCGTGTGTTGAGAAATTGCACAAACAGGCCTGGAGTGCGGCCTGATCCCGGTGACCAGAACCGGTAACGCACTCTCTCACCAGAGCAGGATTGGCCACCCTGGTGCAGTACTTGGCCACAACCTCCTATATGAATACAACAATCAAACCCCGGCCCTCAGTCCCCAGCAGCCGCGAAGCAACTGACCACGGCGGCGGTCAGATCTGTAACGCTGCAGAGGGTGCTAAGAATACCTGGCTCCGGACAGGCCGCCATTGGAATCTGAACCTGGCAACGTTTAACGTTAGAACGCTATCTAGTGAGGCGAGTCTAGCAGTATTATTGGAGGAATTAGAGGGTAGTAAATGGGATATAATAGGGCTCAGTGAGGTTAGGAGGACAAAAGAAGCATATACAGTGCTAAAAAGCGGGCATGTACTGTGTTACCGGGGCTTAGCGGAGAGGCGAGAACTAGGAGTCGGATTCCTGATTAATAAGGAAATAGCTGGTAACATACAGGAATTCTATAGCATTAACGAGAGGGTGGCAGGTCTTGTTGTGAAACTTAATAAGAGGTACAAATTGAAGGTAGTACAAGTCTATGCCCCTACATGCAGTCATGATGATCAGGAAGTCGAAAGCTTTTATGAAGACGTGGAATCGGCGATGGGTAAAGTCAAAACAAAATACAATATACTGATGGGCGACTTCAATGCCAGGGTAGGCAAGAAGCAGGCTGGAGACAAGTCAGTGGGGGAATATGGCATAGGCTCTAGGAATAGCAGAGGAGAATTATTAGTAGAGTTTGCAGAACAGAATAATATGCGGATAATGAACACCTTTTTCCGCAAGCGGGTTAGCCGAAAGTGGACGTGGAGGAGCCCGAATGGTGAGACTAGGAATGAAATCGACTTCATACTCTGCGCGAACCCTGGCATCATACAAGATGTAGACGTACTCGGCAAGGTACGCTGCAGTGACCATAGGATGGTAAGAACTCGAATTAGCCTAGACTTGAGGAGGGAACGGAAGAAACTGGTACACAAGAAGCCAATCAATGAATTAGCGGTAAGAGGGAAACTAGAGGAATTCCGGATCAAGCTACAGAACAGGTATTCGGCTTTAACTCAGGAAGAGGACCTTAGTGTTGAAGCAATGAACGACTATCTCATGGGAACCATTAAGGAGTGCGCAATAGAAGTCGGTGGTAACTCCGTTAGACAGGAAACCAGTAAGCTATCGCAGGAGACGAAAGATCTGATCAAGAAACGCCAATGTATGAAAGCCTCGAACCCTACAGCTAGAATAGAACTGGCAGAACTTTCTAAGTTAATCAACAAGCGTAAGACAGCGGACATCAGGAACTATAATATGGATAGAATTGAACAGGCTCTCAGGAACGGAGGAAGCCTAAAAACAGTGAAGAAGAAACTAGGAATAGGCAAGAATCAGATGTGTGCGTTAAGAGACAAAGCCGGCAATATCGTTACTAATATGGATGAGATAGTTCAAGTGGCTGAGGAGTTCTATAGAGATTTATACAGTACCAGTGGCACCCACGACGATAGTGGAAGAGAGAATAGCCTAGAGGAATTCGAAATCCCACAGGTAACGCCTGAAGAAGTAAAGAAAGCCTTAGGAGCTATGCAAAGGGGGAAGGCAGCCGGGGAGGATCAGGTAACAGCAGATTTGTTGAAGGATGGTGGTCAGATTGTTCTAGAGAAACTGGCCACCCTGTATACGCAATGCCTCATAACCTCGAGCGTACCGGAATCTTGGAAGAACGCTAACATAATCCTAATCCATAAGAAAGGGGACGCCAAAGACTTGAAAAATTATAGACCGATCAGCTTACTGTCCGTTGCCTACAAAGTATTTACTAAGGTAATCGCAAATAGAATCAGGAACACCTTAGACTTCTGTCAACCAAAGGACCAGGCAGGATTCCGTAAAGGCTACTCAACAATAGACCATATTCACACTATCAATCAAGTGATAGAGAAATGTGCAGAATATAACCAACCGTTATATATAGCTTTCATTGATTACGAGAAAGCGTTTGATTCAGTCGAAACCTCAGCAGTCATGGAGGCATTACGGAATCAGGGTGTAGATGAGCCATATGTAAAGATACTGGAAGATATCTATAGCGGCTCCACAGCCACCGTAGTCCTCCACAAAGAAAGCAACAAAATCCCTATAAAGAAAGGCGTCAGACAGGGAGATACGATATCTCCAATGCTATTCACAGCATGTTTACAGGAGGTATTCAGAGGCCTGGAGTGGGAAGAATTGGGGATAAAAGTTGATGGAGAATACCTTAGCAACTTGCGATTCGCTGATGATATTGCCTTGCTTAGTAACTCAGGAGACCAATTGCAATGCATGCTCACTGACCTGGAGAGGCAAAGCAGAAGGGTGGGTCTGAAAATTAATCTGCAGAAAACTAAAGTAATGTTTAACAGGCTCGGAAGAGAACAGCAGTTTACGATAGGTAGCGAAGCACTGGAAGGGGTAAGGGACTACATCTACTTAGGGCAGGTAGTGACCACGGATCCGGATCATGAGACTGAAATAACCAGAAGAATAAGAATGGGCTGGGGTGCGTTTGGCAGGCATTCTCAAATCATGAACAGCAGGTTGCCACTATCCCTCAAAAGGAAAGTGTATAACAGCTGTGTGTTACCAGTACTCACATATGGGGCAGAAACCTGGAGACTTACGAAAAGGGTTCTGCTGAAATTGAGGACGACGCAACGAGCTATGGAAAGAAGAATGATGGGTGTGACGTTAAGGGATAAGAAAAGAGCAGATTGGGTGAGGCAACAAACGCGGGTAAACGACATCTTAGTTGAAATCAAGAAAAAGAAATGGGCATGGGCCGGACATGTAATGAGGAGGGAAGATAACCGATGGTCACTAAGGGTTACGGACTGGATTCCAAGGGAAGGGATGCGTAGCAGGGGGCGGCAGAAAGTTAGGTGGGCGGATGACATTAAGACGTTTGCAGGGACAACATGGCCACAATTAGTACATGACCGGGGTAGTTGGAGAAGTATGGGAGAGGCCTTTGCCCTGCAGTGCGCGTAACTAGGCTGATGATGATGATGATACATTTTCTTGACAGCAAGCAAACACTCGCCAAAGTTTGAACAAAAAAGATAGAGAGAGAGAGCTCTCATTTACTTATTTTCAGCTTTTTTAAAAAATTTTTTTAACACTTTGGTGAGTGTTTCTCTGCTGTCAAGAAGCAAATGAGCTTTTGCCAGTGAAGTGCACAGTGCCAACTCAAGCCTGTGCTTTTTCTTTCCTGTTGGAGATTGGTGTGTAGAATACATATTGTAAAAACAGTCGTTAAGCATAAAAAGTGCAAAGGTTCAGCGTGAAAGATATCTGGCTGGTAAGAAGGCACATATGTAATCATCTAGAGAAATACTAAGCAGGGCTCAGAGGATCCATTGCCAAGGAATTGGTAAACAAAAGATTGCAAAAGGTTTACAATGCTTGCGAATGTCCAAATGCACTCATTTCAAGCCTGCAATACAGATTTATGTGAGCTCTTAGTCTGTATAACTTGTGGGGATGCACGACTCTCACGTGTCCCCTAATATGTTGTTTTCCAGCATAGGTCCCGTCTCCTGTAATCCGGCTCCACCGCATAGCTTGGTGCCAGCGGCAGTCGTTCTGGTAGATGCGCATTTCGAGAGATGGCGCGAGTGTGGCCTTGCTAACGAAACCTAATGGCGGGGTTACTTGGGCGCAAAAAGAAGAAGGCTTTTTCTCTTTGGCTCGGGGCCGGAAAGCGGCGCGGACGTTCTGCGCATGCGCCAATCCATGCTTCTGTGAGACCGTCTCGCGGAGCCTACCCCGAAATGGACAAACACGATTCGAACGCACCACCGTTCGCGTGACTGTACACGCGAACGACCAGGCATTGGTGTCAGGATGGGGCAAACATATTCGCTCGTTATCTGGTCACGGTGAGTCGAACTTCCGCGAATTGTCGCGCGCCCATCGGCATGTTTTGTGGGTAGCAACTCAGCTAACAGGCATTGATCTATGAAAGGTGCAATAAATTCCCTTGCGATTGTTTTCCCTACTATGTTGTCGTTCCTTTGTCCCAAGAGCACGGGTCAGAACCCCACAAACTATACTGTGGTGGCTCTTCCAAAAAAAAAAAAAAAAATTTAATCTGATGTTTGATTTGCATCTAGTGTTGCTTGGCTTGGTGAGAACACATTTGTTTATGTCATTGCAGTGAGCAGCTTAGTCAGCCTGCGCAGCTCTTGCGTGACCACTCCCTGAAGGCAGCCTTGGACGAGGCGGTGCGCACCACCAACGCACAGTTTGTGGACCCTGAAATGCTGAAGCGGCTTGAAATACAACTCCTCGATGTAAGAATGTCAATAGTTAACTAAGGTAGAACTCCCATGAATTCTTTAAAACCATGTCAGGAAAGTGGTTGGTTTAGGTTTCTCTGCACCTGCTGTCACACATAACATAGTTCAACTTGTATATATACAGTTCATGCCAGATATGTTGAGCTTAAAGGGGGTCGCCAGTAGTTGTATATATTGATAATTTGAAATATAATATATGCTTCTCCGAAGCTTATCTGAGATCTCCACACGTCTCAGGCAGTTTCCTGAGATCATGAAAAGTGGAAACTTATCGATTTGCTTCATCAAGGCTGCTTTGAATTCACATAATAGCACTTATTTTTGCTCTTTTGCTCGCGAATGTTGCAAGTTGCTCTTGCTGCGGAACGGTCTCTCATGTACTAATCAAATGTTAAATCCAAACGCCCACATTGCCCAGCCGTGCAACCACTGTGCGCGTCAAAGTGCTTATTGCATGTTTTTATTCAAGATAAGGCCTTCAGAGGAGAGTCATCATAGAGTTTGTTGATTTCTTGTTTCCGTTTACCAAATGTGACAGCAGCCCTATGTTGCGGCTTAGGGTGGCGTTAGGGCAAGGAATCCACCAAGCCCATCGACTACTACTTCAGGTTGTAAAAAATGAAGAAAAAGGGGTTTATTAGCTTAGTTACACGGCTTCAGTTATGGATGCCCACTGCATGCAAGAGCAAGTTAAATGTCTCCATTCACATCAAGACCCTCTGTTTACTGCTTGAAAAGCCTCCACATTTAATACCGTCGTCTTCCCTAGGCGAGTCAAATAGGGAATCTGAAGACTGTCAAGCAGCAAATCACAATCGTCGACTCCGTTGCGATACCACATCCATGCTCGCAACACTCCCCAGCAACTGCGCTTCCGATGCCCAATGGTAGGAATATGTGGCAGGATTGGGGTCATTCTTTGGTAGCATTGGATGTGCCCCCCTCCCCCCCTCCTTTCATCCTTAGTTCAGGCTGTCGGGTAATAGTGGGGTTGTGGCCTGTTGTGGACCCGTCTAGAGTTGGTGTCCATGCTGCGTTTACCTCTGGATAGGTGCTGATAGCTGGGTGGTGGTTTACCTCGTGGAAAAAGTTGTAGTTAACTGCAAATCCCAGGTCGCCGTCATTGTTTGGTGGAATTAGATGGGGGCCCCCCTTTAGCTCAGGCGGCCAGGTAATGGCGGGGTTGTGGGCTTTTTGGGGACCCGTCAAGAGTCGGCGTCCGCACTGCATTGACGTCCGGACCCCCGCCTGATGGATGGGCGGGGGTTTGCCTTGTGGCAAATGTCCAATTAATGCCTTTGTGGTGTTGAGACGTAACAACTGCCACATCTTTGTGATATCAAGCTGTGCAGCTTGTCGACAGCACAGTTTCCTATTAAAATTGCTAGGGTGATCTTTGGCAATGCAATCATTCAGCTACCATGGAAATAAGGGTTAGTGCATGGGTTTGTCTAATCTTCATTCTCGTGGCTTGAAATGTTCCTGTGGCTCTACTTATTTCACTTGATTTGCTTTTGTTGGCCTTAATTTTCATGCAATCATATATGTAATAAGACTGTGTACATGCATAATCATTGTGAATAATTGCATTTGTAATGCAATATTTTGTTAAAATTTTAATTTTCCGCACCAACAGTCGTTTGAAGTCAGGAGAAAGACGAAGCTTAGGTGATTCATAGTGTACTGCCTGTCATTTCCATTCTGGCTGAAACACCATTCTTGCAGTCCCAAAGACGCTGTTGCGAGGTCTCCCTCTAGTAATTTTGTAGCAAACTATGGTCTGTAGTACATCATATATGTGGATGGGTGTGAAAAATAAATGCTCTGACATTGTGCATGAAATCTGTCACTTGCTTACTCTAAGAACAAGCCCACCATCTTTATGTTACCAACATTTTTGCAGATAAACCCGGGTGACACTGGCTGGGATGTGTTCAGCCTTTTCTACCGCGTCGATGGACCCATCGGCATGGTAAGCGGTGAAGCTACTCCTCAGGATGGATGAGTGAAAATAAATGGTGGTGTAACCTTAAAACTTCTGCTCAAGCTCTCTTTGAGGTCTCAGTGTCTTCTCAGGGCTACTTAATTGCGTATGAGAAAAAAAAGAAATAGTTATACCTTGATGCAATGAAGTCGCTAAAATCAGCACTTTACTTCATTCTACGGAAATTCTGTTGTATTAAAGGTCAACCTTAAATCGAAATAAGCCCAGTCCCCAAAGGATTCTTCTCACACAGGTGGGGCCGTGAAATCGGAAAAAGAACACAAATTTCAATGAGAAAAAGAAACTAATTTTGTTAAATTTCAGTCAGTGACCAAAGGTACGGTTTCAGGCCATGTCGACGTTATCTTCACATCAGCAGCACTGACACAGAAGACAACTTCAGTTCATTGGACTTCAGAACAGAGTTTCAGTCTTTTTGCCGACCTATTTCAAAACTGCCATGCGCTGATAAAGATCTGCATGTTCTACAGGTCACAGTTTTTATCTGCAGGGTGTTAACATCCTTTGGTAGAGATCATTTGCTGGTAGCTGTGCATTTGCCGGTCTTATAGCAGTGGTTTCACGTGATAAGATGTCTGGGAGCCAGCATCAGCATCCCACTAGGTCTAGTCACTAGGATTAACATTTTCTTTTATATATCTAGAAATTTTTTACATAGAAAGCTGCTAATTGCTGAAATATTGTGCAGGTCCTTTCCGTAGATAACGTATATTCTGAAAAAAGAAAAAGAAAGATTCTGTGCAAAGCAACAATGACGTTATATAACTCATTCTACAAAATATTTGTTTAGGTATATTTTGTAAATTCTTTTTAATAAATGTGTTGTTTGAGACTAGTACCATCGGAAAGAGAATATTTTTCCTTTTTTCAATTTGATGCTATAGACTAGTTTCAAGCCTGCTCTGTGAACGAAAAAAAAATGTATAGACTACCCAGAAACTGCTGCTTTTCCTATGGGCAGGAAAGTGTTAGCAGTGTGATGGACATAACCATAGATGGATATTTAACTTGTGTTACTGTTAGTTATTTCAGTGAAGTTGACGGCCTATGATGAACATATTGCAGTTTAACGGCCAGCTAGGCTTCCTGCTGAGTGAGCATTTGTGCGTGCAGGTATTCACGCCATACTGCATGTCAGTGTACCTGCGTCTCTTCAACCACATGTGGAGGACCAAGCACATGGAGTATGTAGCCACGGCAGCTTGGATGCAACAGACCATCGACCTGAAGGTCAAGAACCGCCAACATGCTACTGGTGTGTGGCTCCTGTATCTTCTTAGAGCACAGCTCTCGGGAAATCTTGATTTTTTGTTTTTGTTTTGCTGTTTTCTTGACTTGTATTTCTACTCGTGTTGAAGAAGCATGAGGCAAGGGAGCATCAGCATGCTCTTCAGAGGTTAACACTTCAATGTAGCTTTATCTGATATTTGTGCATACAAATACAAACGATGCTGTAAGGTGTTTGAGCACATAGACAAAAGTCACCAGTCACATTTAAAGCGACCCTAAATATTGATACAGTTAAACCTCGATATAACGAAGTAGGTAAAATCTGCAATTTGCTTCGTTGTATTGAAATTCAACCTTTTATGCAAATAAGTATAGTCGCTGATCAATTTTTCTTACATGGAAAGGGGCCGCAGAATTTTCTGAATTATCAGGCAATCAAAAAAAGCAAATTTGAATGAGAAAACAATTCATTTTGATGAATTTGGGAGTCTGCGACAAATGACACAGTTTCTTGCCACGTTGACGATATCTTCACATAGGCAGTACGAATTAAGCAAAGTCGGCCACGCTTTTGTGTGCACTCTGCCCCCGCGGCTGATGGCGTCACCCGCACTGGGACAACGCTATCATGAAATGCGCCGGCAACGGGGAGCGAATGCTTTGTCTGCCTCTCGCTTCATCGAGTCACCAAAACTTTAGATAACGCAACCTTCAATACTAAACTCATGGGTACATGAGCTGACATGATGCCACACTGGCTCGGCATGCTCACTCTTTGTACACACGGCAGATTACTTCTAAAGCAGGGTGCGCAGCTGCGTAGGTGCTCAGCCATGCTTACAGCCATGCGCAGCTACGGCCGAGACGGGCGGCAGAAATTGCGAAGTGCCAACTCAAATACTTAAGTTAAATAATTTGTTATATTGAGAATTTCGCTATATTGAAGTTCGTTATATCGAGGTTTAACTGTATTTGAGTGCTTTAGCATAGAGATACTGTCCTACTGTTACCGGCTGCCATGACTACACATCAAACACCAAATCTTCTTGATTATTAATTACTAGCAGTACTGGTGCATGGTACTGAGCATGATAAATGAGCATGGTAAATGAGCACGGTACTGCTCATTTATCTTCATTATGTATGGCAATGAAAAATTTATTCAATGTCCATCAGAGAAAACAGCGCTAAAAACATGGACAAGAAAGGAAGAAGACAGGACAAGCGCGCGTCCTGTCTTCTTCCTTTCTGATCTCTGTTTTTAGCGCTATTTTCTTCGAGAGATTCATACCGAGTTCACGTTCAAACCCTCTTGTTCAAAGTATTAAACATAAAAAGAATGACGCACTTTAGAAACTTGGCTATGGTGGCTCTTTTTCCCTTCAGCAAGTAATTTGTTGGCCAGTACTACTAGAACAGGCACTGCCATCTAGTGAGAATTGCGAGACATTATTGTCCACTCTTTGAGAGCTCTGAAAGTGGCGAGATTCAATGTGAGCACATTAAGGCACCAGTCAATAAAGTGACTGTATTTCCATGCATGTTGGAGCATGTGTTAAGCGATTTTCAAATATAGCAATTATAATATTAGTTGAAGAGTATGCTGATAAGTGTTCCCTTGAACAGTGAATGACTGTGTGCATTGTGTTTGCATCTTCATTTGCAGAGAGCCGATGCACGCTTCACCAGTGCCACATTCTGCTCTCGGAGATGATTCATTTCATGCAGCAGGTCCAGTACTACATGGTTTTTGAGGTAAGCATAGCAGTGCTTATTGCTAACTGAAGAGTGTAGCTTCATTCCACAAAATGTCAGTATGCCATATGTGCCTGAATAAACCACATAACCACATAGTACCATATGTGCTTGAACAAACTACTGGCATTGGTTTCCAAATTTTTGAGTTAGATTGTGCCTATTTATTTATTCTTGCTTGCTCATGTTTTGTTCCATGGTGCGAGCAATGCGATTAGTTGGTCCACAGAGACGAGGTAGTGTCATTGCTGTGTTTTCTTCCCTGCATGACTTCTGTGGTAGGCCATTATGCATCAAGCAGAACTTTGGTTTGGGCGAGTAGGTTTATGGTCGAACAGTTGGGAAAGCAGTGCTAAAAACTTGGAGACAGAGACATATAGTACACAGGACGAGTGCTGACTCACGACTAGTATTTGTTGCCATCACCCGTACATTAATATGTAGCACAATCGCCTAACTAAGAATTCACAATCTGCTTTGACAAGGCCAGTTCAAACAACTTATGATAAAAACATTCTTTTCAAGATTTCACACAACAGATGTTTCATTCTGAGCGTACGTGGGATGAAGGATGCCAGGAGCAGAACTAATCAAACGAAAAGGTGAAAACTAATGGATGCTTTGCTTCAAAGTAATACAAACCATGAAAATAGAAATGACAGCGAGAAAAACCAAGAAAGCACATTATGTGTGTGTGTCAGGAGGTGATCAACAAGGACGCGTATAGAAGTCATTAAGAACAACAACATGCGAGACTCCCTAATACAGCGTGAAAAAGAAGAAAAAAAGAAATTACAGGGCAAAAAAAAAATGGCGCATTCAATGAAACCCCTGAGGTAATTGATCTCTGCGTTAGACAGTGCAATACAGCAGTCCACGCGCGTTACAACGAACCCGCATTTTAAGACTTCCGGATATAACGGACCATTTTTCAGCCTTAGTTTGGTCCGCCTATTTTATTTATGCAACGAAATTCGATTTTAACGGACCGCTCTACAAATGACTATCGGCTAATGCGGGCGAAATTAGCGTCAATTTTTTTCACACTCGGGTGCATAAAACGGACTTTTTCCATGTCGACACCAGCTGGCAACTGACTTACAAGGGTCAGCCTACAATCGCGGCTCAATTTCTTACATGCGAGTGAGGGAGGAAAGCGGGGTAGAAGCGCACTGTCTTTCATGCGCGAGGCACGGGGGGGGAGGCGAGGGAAAGAGGGGGTTCTATTCCAGTGGCTGCTGTCAATGGCGCGGCCGCATGGGCGCCGTATCTTGAAAGCGACCTGCGATGTGAACAAAGTGCGCACCCACAGGGGCCTCATCGTCAAAGCAATCTGCAATGTGGACAAAGTGCACCCAGTGCCAGTAGCTTTGTATGAGCTGTGCTTTTGACGTTTAGTTGGAGTTCAGTCGAGAGAGAGCACGAAGGTACATTTGCTCGTTGCTGCGGCCGCGCTTATCTTGCTTAGTTTGCTATTGCAATTGATGCTTCGCCTTTTGGGCAAAACTGCGACATTTATGTTTGTTTTTTACTTTGGATGTTTGTCACTCACTCTTTGCAATAAAGTTGTTAGACATCACGACGAAAATTTTGGAAGTGAGGCGTCTGGGATATTACGGACTTCAGATAAAACGGACGTTTTTTTGTCGAATTATCACGGTCCGTTGTAACAAGAGTCGACTGTAGAAGGCTTGCTAATGCAATTGTCTCCGACTTCATAGGTGAAAAAAAGCTTCTACAATTCCACGCTCTGCTTTATCTTTCCACTTCTTTAAAAAATGCGTGGGCTGAAAATCAGAGGAGTAACCACATCGCTTAAAATGGTCAGCTCAAATACCTCCAGTCTTATTGTGCACACTCCTCAAAAGTGTTTGCCCCGGGTGGCATTACCTGAGAAGCAAATAGGACACCCAACATAGTTTTTCTGCAAACCTTGGTACATCAAAATGAACCTTTTGCAGTACTAATGTGTCGGACCCCTACTGACATGAAAAAATATTGGTTTCAGTTGTGTCGGGAAGCATCCAACAAGTGCATGCTTGCATGCACTGTTTTTGGCACATTTTGAAAACTTTTTTTAGCAGTTTATAATTGCATCTCTCAACATCTATGTATGAGGCAAGCACTTCATTGTGGCACGCTTTTGTGGCACAGAGCATTGAGGAAGGCAATGTGTTATTCACGTTCACCTCAAGGAAGGAAAGCCATTGCAAGTTAGTAAATGTGGTGATTTTATTTCTGATGAGGAATGTATGCTCGGGTAAGAGCATGAAAATAAAATGCTGATGTAGACCTTGGAGAAAATAGTTCTTGTAGTGACCATCAACTACGTGGCGCAGGCTGGTGATTGTGCACTGTATGAGAGGGCTCAGGAGTAAATTTTGGGGGGAATATTTCGGTCACAAACGCGTCTTTGCTCATACGAGAGCTATTTTGGGGTAGCATGCAAAACACACAAACTAGTAGTTTGACACTGGCACCACTCCAAAGCAGGTAAATGCTCATGACCACAAAAGGTTGTGACAATCATTGAGTGATTTGAATTGTGAATGCAGGTGATAGAGTGTGCATGGGCCGAGCTGGAATCGCGTGTGGAGCAGGCACAAGACTTGGACCAAGTCATCCATGCTCATGACGACTTCTTAGCGGCCCTGATGACCAGGGCACTGCTTGAGCCAGAGTCACGGGTGAGTGCTCCCGTCTGGTAGCATGGAGAAGCATGCCAGGCGATCAGCCAGGCTAATCTCTCCGGCATATCATTAAAGCTTGCATACCTCTCTGTCTTGTAAGCAGTGCAGTTTCAGGCAGGACGAGACCGCTACTGTTACTGTAGGAAAAAAAACTGCCATGGTTGATTAGTGACTATGATGTTGGGCTGCAAGGTCATGGGATCGAACCCCGGCCATAGCCGCCTCATTTCGATGGGGGCGAAATGCGAAAACACCCGTGCACTTAGATTTCGGTGCACATTAAAGAACCCCGGGTAGTCCAAATTTCTGGAGTTCCCCACTACGGTGTGCCTCATAATCACATTGTGGTTTTTGGCACGTAAAACCCCATTAAAAAAAAAAGAAGAAAATACTGTAGGAAGAAGGTCCTGAAGCTTCTTGTTTTCAGGGGAAACCTATGTTTTCCAAAATGTGCAAATAAACACTTGTGCGCTTGCCAGTGAGGCACACATACGGTAAGGTTAGGTTTGCAGCCCTACAATTAACCCTTTGAGAGCCGAATTATTTTGAAAAAAACTATCCCAAATGGTCAAATTACTTATTGCGGATCTTGATTGCACAAAATGTATAAAGTCGGGAATAAATAGTAAAAAAAAATTAGGACCAGTATTTTGGTGTCGGCATCGCTCAGAACTGCAAAATGTTCAATAGTATTTCAGAGTGTGGTACTCCTTGAAACACAGGTCTACGCACAGCGCCTTATCACAGTCTGCACACCTAAAATGCGTGTCTGTTCTCCTCTTGAAGCAATGAGTTCTGTTGGTGCACACATGACATCTCTGCATGCGGCTGCCTTGGGCAGAGGTCTGAGGCACCCTCTCACATAAACGCATTGCCGCAGAGAGCAAGAATACCTCGCGAGCGGTGGTGATAAACAGGCTAAGAGCAGTGCCAATCAAGATAGAGATCAACTTCCGCTGCCCTGCAAGAGAGTGCCGACAAAGAGAAAAATGACATTTCGCGCACCTCCATTGCGATCACGCAGTGAAACCGAAACCGCAAAAGGGGTGTTGCCGCGGTCTGCGCGACGTGCTGAAGCTAGAAATAAGTTCTGCTTATCTCCCCAAGAAGGTAGCATAAATTTCAAACACTTCTTGTAAGTCCTAAGAGGTGGCAGCACCTCCCAGTGAGCACGCATCGTCATTATGGTGCAAAATTTCAAACGGAAGGTCGAAACCGTACCCGTAAGGCAAAGACCTTGCAGGACAGAAAACCGCCGCCGTATATGTACGGCAAAAACCTTCAAAGGGTTAACATTGTGGAAAAGCCGCAACACCGAAGTCCTGGCTGAGGTCACAGCTAGTGATATCCAGCTGTGCCTTATAACATTCTTTGTGCTTCACTTTAGACATGAAGTCACTGTGCATCTCTGCCTAGCTGCCACTGTGGACCCAAATTGACATGCAGATCTTTGTGAATAAGGCCATTGGCGGTGATGGTCAACAGGTGGACAACGTAAGCTCGCTCACAATGCTTGGTGCTCCAGATCAAACCAGTGCAAGATACACAACATTCTAGATGGCCAGGTTATGTTTGAGACTGCTGCTATAAGTGTCGTGCTCACATGTGGTCACATGCTTTTTACTTGTAATGACTTGTTTGTGGGCTAGTTGGTTGTTGGGCTAGATGGTCATGATGAACATCATGTAATGCAAAAAGACGAGTAAGTGAGCTTTATGTTTCTTTGAGACCCAGGTCAATGCTATCAGTAATTTCCGGACATCCCCTGCAACTTTTGCATTGATACTTTATAGATTAAGTGAGTTAGCTAATTAAATGCAAATAATTTGTGCACCTTGAAAAATACACTTGGGACTTGCATGGACAATGCCTATCGACATACAGTTAGCTCCGATTGTGTTTAACCTTTCATTTTTCTTTTATTTTTAGTGAAATTTAGTTGGGACAGCTGGTATAACTGGCACAAAAATATAGTGGGTTCCATTTATCTGTTAACTATTTTCACCTTTAATTGCATGTGCAACAGTGGCTCAATGCCTATGGCGTTCTGCTGTGATAGCCACATCCTAATAATAATAGAATGCAAGAACGCTTGGGTGCCGTGGTTGGGTGAAGGAACCTGAAACATTCTAAATTCATTGAGAGCCCTCCTCTACAGCATCTATAACCTTTTGCTGCTTTGAGAATTAAAGGTCAACCGCAATGAAATTTTTGACTGTGTAAAAAACGTATTTTCAGATAGCATAGATACAAAACAGCTTCCTTGCAAAATGTTAAGTGGTGCAGCACAAAGCAGGACAGAGGGACACAGAAAAGACGAGGACAAGTGCTTCACAGTCGGTCAGTGTCTTTTCTGTGTCCCTCTGTACTGCTTCGTGCTGCACTGCTTAACCTTACGGAAAGCCAGCTAGCCAAAACCACCACCCTTCTAAGTTTATTGCAAAGTTTTTCATTGAAATACAGTGGCTGTGTCACAAGAACTTGTCAAAGTAAGCAATTTTGATACCAAAACTGGAAAGAAAAACAAAAAGAAAAGAAACACCATTCCTGCTCGCTAGAAATGATGCAGTACTCAGAAAGTTGAGAACCAGCTCAGCATGACCTCCTATATTGGTTGGCGACTGTGGTGCGCTGAAAGTCTCGGAAGCCATTGTCTGGAATTTCCATAGTATCTGCTAAACAAGAGGTGCAGACATCATCTGCTTAGGTGCTATGATGAAATGATTTCCTTAGGCTAATAAAAAAGAAAGTGGACAGTCACCATTCATGCAGCTTTGCCAAAATTGCTTCAGTGATACATGCTATTTATTTATAACCAATTTAGCCAGAGTGAGATTTTGCTGCAGTTCATTTTGGGTAACTTGAATGTTGTTACGTTGTAGTGGTGGTGCAAAACCAGACAGCGCCAGAACTGTGAGTCACGAATCTAACCCTTTATTGGGCGAACTTTTGTCCAGAAATAACAGCAGCACTCAAAGCACAATGATAGTGGTGAGCACAGTTGTCGGTCTTCGAAATCTGAACTTGCGCAGTGTTGTTAGACAAAACTCTCGCTACAGAATTGCTGCCAAAAAGCAAAACAATGTACGTGTGATAGTAATTGGTGATGATGCCAACAGCTTTTGCAAAAGTCTCGTGTTCTTCTCGTGTCCAGGATATTCTTTCCCAACTTCGTTCCATCTTCGACCAAGTGCTTCGCTTCAAAGAAGTGCAGGGGGAGCTGCTTTCCCAGCTGACCAGTGGCACCAGCAGCCTGCGGGCCCAGGCTTCTCTCCGAATGATCTCCGACTCCTACCAGGTTTGCTCATTCAACCAACTTTTGTTGCATGCACAATGCAGAAAAAGTAATCAGTAGTTGAATGCGAAGATTACTGGTAGAAAATACCGTATTTACGTAATTGTAGCATGCACTTTTTCTTTCCGTAAAAATTTGCAAAATTACATGCGGTTTGATTCGAGTACGAAGCCAGAACTGCAATACAATCAGTGTCTGAATTTTCAAACTCCAGGGACCGCAAAAACGTTTGAAAAATGGGGTCTGAATAAACAAAGGCATGCGGAAAATGCCATTCTATATGTATTTCTCAGATGGAGAGGGTCAAGGATAGACTTTGCAATGCATCATTGAGGTGGCTCTGAAAACAGCCGTTGGTTAAAAAAAAGAAAACAAGGAGAAAGGAGAAAGAAATGTTGACAGCGTGTGCTGGCAAAGTAGCCGGCACTATCTTCAACTGGGGTTTTCAACACTCTTCAGAACACTGCCTTTTACTGTCCTAATAACTTGAAAAGCCGATGGATTCTCTATTGTGCCTGCACACAATAATGTCTGCTTGAATTTAGGCTAGTGTGAGGCTATCTTTGTACACTGATGACAACCTACCAATCAGTGCGTTGGCAGTGCAGGTGCTGGCTTTTCGTTTTTGGTGTCCGAGTTTGAATCTGCCATCATGGGACGAACGATTTTATGTTTGGTTAATTCAATACAGACGTTGAGTTTGTTGTCAGTGTTGGCGAATCGTTAAAATGCTATTTTAGTGGAGGTGCCTGTGGCTTGCAGATCAGTCGATAGTCGGTAGCGCATTCCGCACTTTGAAGCCATCAATGAGGATGACGAAGTTGGAGTCGATGCCATGGCTGACAACACGAATTGGTTCAAATAAAATCATGGCGCCAAACAGCAGGAAGCATGGCAACGAACTTCAGAGCAGCTAACTAGGCCAAGCGTTGCAGGTCACAATGGTTGAAACAAAACAACTACACACCAAAAGCACCAAACACCATGTGGCCAAATGGCTACAGTTGTTAGTGAATTGGCATGCGAGAAAACTGGTTTGAGGCTGCGGAATAATCAAAATGGTGGTTGTGGTGGCTTCATTTAATGTTATTTCAGACCTGCGATCATGGCAGTAAGTCTAAATAAATACGGACTAGTATGTACAAAAAGTATCAGCATCTGACTTAACAGACATTGTTATATGCTGGCTCTATGCGGCACCAGAAAAATCAGCCGTTGACTGTATTGACCAGCTATCTTCAATGGCATTTAATATTTCTGTGATCCAATCCAATCTACAAGTCGCTGAAAGGGTGCTATTCTGAACACTGCATGTGAAACTCTGTCACTTTGTAGAATTTGTCATATTGTCATCTCTGGCTGCCCATGGGCAGCCAGAGATGATTGGCTTGAGTGCAATTAACTGGCTCGGATGCAATAAGTATTCCTTTTTGCAAGGGAAAACAAATTATCATTACCCTCTCTTTTACAACAAAAGAGTGGCAAGTTTAATATAGAGGAACTCACACATATAATTTATTGAAGTATAAAAATTGAAGTGCATGCTACAATCAAAGAGGCGTTTCAATAGAAAAAGTATGGTAGTTGCTGGTACCTGCTGAGGAAACCATCAGTGTGGCAGTTCAACCAGTACAGGAACAGTGAGTGCTATGTGTATTTCTCTTGGTTTGCAGCAGAAAGTTGGCTTCAGATGACCTTGTGCATTCTTCCCTTAACCATTTTAATGCCAAGTGTCTCTTTAAGAAACATACAAAATGCTGGGTTAGTAAGTATATTTTTATGATGAAATCGCTATGACAGAGTACAGTGTAAACTGCAAGAGCAAGAATTCACTTCAGAACATTGTGCGGAAAAATATTATCGAGGTTGGCTACACCGCATCATTTTTGTAGAAACTTTCGAGTTCAAGGACTGGTTCCAGCTTCAGGCTAATGTGAATAGACACTTCGCTTACTGGGAGCTTCACACTTAAAACTTCCTTAGGGAGTGACGTGTCTACACTGCATGTGCCATCCTTCATACTGTTTTATTCCTTTCAACTTGCACCAACCAGCCCAGCTCATCTCATTGTTGAGATTCTTTTTTTAGATTTGGCTTATTTCACCACATCAGTACAGAACAGAATGTACTTAAATGGTGTGGCAAAAAGAGCTGCATTTTAGCAGCTTGACTAGCCCTGCCACCCCTTACCCTTATGCATTTCCCCAAATAGGCATTGAGTTATCCATGATTCTGGGAAGTTACTGCAAGAAAACAAGAGACTTGAAGGGACAAGACGAAGTGGTAGTCCCTTTCTTCAAGTCTTTTTTCAAACCCTTTCTTCTAGTCTCGTGTTTTCTTGCAGTAACCTCCCAAAATCGTGAATAACCAACTGGCCTACACCCACACTCAGCTATCGAGTTATCGCTTCAATATGCATATCAATCTCTCTCCTTTTAGTACTTTCCAGACCCGTTGCAATGAATCCACACCCATAGTAACTTAACAAAAGTATACAACATACTTTCAATATAACAGACCAATCTTCTCTCTTAGCTTGGTTTGCATATGCAGTAGAGCCTCGTTCATGCGTTTTGGAAAAAAAAAACGCCAACAAAACGTGCTAACCGGGAAAATGTACGCTCCAAAGTAACTAAAAAAATTTGACAGGCTCAACTATTGTTGACATCTACGTAATGCGAAGTGTTGCATGGATCGTCGCGGCACAAGACACTGACACGTGTCTAGCTGGTGGTGCTCCGGCGGCCCGAGACAATTTGTGTTGTACACTATGCCTATTGCGTGGTGTTTTAAGAGGCCGACGGGAAACCAAAATGAAATGAAGCTGGTGGATGACGCTGGATGCCGCCGTTGCGAAACGTAATGCCCACATCAAGCCGCCTCACGCAGGGAAAAGCGGCACATTTGAATTATCGCCTTCTAAAAGCATGCAGTACGCTACAAATGGCGCTACGGAAACTCGCGCTGTAAAGCAGATAGGTGAATGTGCTTATTGCAATATGGCTGGCGGCGATAGCTGTGAATGCGGCATCTGACGACCCAGGCAGATATTTGCTGGTCCCGGAATAAGAAACTGTGCACGGCGTCATTTTCATGCAAGGCAGGTGGCTATACTGTTCTCGATCGCGCACCTTGTGGCTTTTCTTGTTCACGTGGAATCTAACAGCCAGAAAACATATACGATTGCAGTCTGCAGCAGGGAATGGCGGCGTGTTTTGGTTATTGCCTATTAAAAGCGTGCGCTACGCTTCCGACGGCACCATGCGCTGTGAGAACAGCAATGCGACCTATTGACATAGGATTGGCGGTGATAGCTGTGAATGCGGCGGGCGGCAACCCCGGAGGAGATATGCTGATACCGAAATGAGAAATTGAGTGTGCGCCGGCGTTTTCAAATGAGACGAGCGGGCGAGTATTGTGGTAAAAGTGCCGCGCTGGGCAGCTATATATACGTACTGTTTTCGATCACGCACACCTCGCGCATTTTCTTGTTTCCATGGGATCTAGAGGCCGGAAAACGTATCATACGATAGCAGTTTGGTGACGTACTGAACGTTTGTGCCGAAAAATCGTGCTTTCCGGGAACATAGGAACTGGTAAAAATTGAGCACAACTCTTTTGGGTCATTTTTTGTGTTCTCGATTGCGAACGTTGGCGCGGGGAAAGCATAGGCAACGGGAACGTATCAGCGAGGTTCTACTGTATTATAAATGCGACAAATCCCACTTCTAACGAACCCGGCTATAACAGACTATTGGTTACAACAGGCAGCCCTTATGGCAAATTTTGTCTAGACGGGGTAAATAAAACTTAGTTTGCTGCAGCGATGTGTGCATGTGGTATTACACAGCACACAACTATTTCTGGCCGCTGGCGGCATTTGTGAAAATTCATTTCCTTAAAGGAATGAATGCACAAGCGGCAAGCAGCAAAAACGCCCCACCAGCGGGGCGTTTTTGTGTCAACCACGTAAGTGGCCCTACGTTGCCCGCCGTTGTCAGCTTAGTGTTGAGCAAGTGCCAAGGGTGTCACCAGGCCTAACTATCCTCGAAGGGAAGCCTTCTCATACGGCACTTCAAAACAGCCACTGACAATTGCAAAATGCACCCTTTTGAGTGCACTTTACTTCACATTGCATCAATTCGCACAAGAAAAGAAGATAGGCTGCTATTCTCAGCATCCAGACTACAAGGTGCGTGATGTGGTCGAGCCGTCTTGTATGAAGTGCAGCAGCGGCCCGACGCGGGCTCCGAGTTGAACTTGCCACGTACCGCAGCTCTCATTCGTGCTACTGATTTGACTGTGGTCATCGCTTGTCGCAAAAGATATAATTAAGACATCAGTTTGTTCCAGCAGCCGGTGTTTGTGTCATCGGTACCAGTGACACGATTGGGCCAGGCGACTGTCAAGGCTGCACTGGCTGGTCGACTCCTCGTTGTTAATCTTGCTGTTATGCGGATGTGTAGATGCTCTAGTGTGTGGAAACTGCCATTTGTGAGCCACCTGCGTCTGGAAAACGATGGACAGAAAGACGCAGTACCACGTAGCTGTACGATTACGGCGCAAACCTCTTACCTATAGTTACAAATTTTAATTTCAATGTTTTTATAATTTTTTCAATCGCCAACGGGTTATAAATGGCAGTATATGCAAAGTTCCGCCATTTTACAACATACCGAGACTTTAATTTTGGATAGAATGGATTTCGAATAGAATGCACCTTTTTTTGCTGGATTATCATAGTCCGTTGTAACGAGCCTCAGCTACAACTTGACAGAGAATGATTGTCATTCTGTGCATGTCTGTGCTCAGTAGGTATGTGGGGCCCACTTCCTCACCACACACGCACACAGAGTGACAGTAGTCATCACAAATTTATTGCATGACTGGTTGTTTCAGCCTCTTAATGCTACTCTTTCTTGGTGCTGGAAAATTTATAATTCTTTCTGAATGTTAAATAAGTGAATGTTGTGGCAATTGAAATGCGGAACAAATACACAGTGTGTCCCTGAAGTCATAGTGCATGTTTGACCGGTCACAGGAAACCAACAAAACAAGATAGAAATGTGAAATCTTCACCATATAAATGGAAAACTCTCCAAGTTTCATACCTGTTCAGTGCAGTTCGATGTGGCCTCCATTTGTTGCCCCTACACACATTTATTTATTTATTTATTTATTTATTTATTTATTTATTTATTTATTTATTTATTTAACCTCAAGGCTTTTTGGCATTAGAGAGGGGAGTGGGTTATACAAGAAATGAGGGGGAAATATATTGCGAGTTTATACACAGTATCTGCTAATTATACAATGTTAGCTGAAAGTATGATAAATACAGTAATAGAACATGGCATATGTAAGCAACATTAAAAAATAAAACAAGCAACAGTAGTTCGTACAAATGCTTGCTATTATACAATATTAGCTAGTGCTTTTTGAAAATTATCATTGTTATTAATGGAAACAATATTGGAGGGAAGTTCATTCCAATACTTTGATACTATACGTGGCAAAAATGAATGTAAAAATATGTCAAGTTACTTGCACCAATTCTAATTTTATGTTGATGATCAGTATGGTTAGATAAGTAATATGGTTGCAACATGAATTTCGAATGAAGAGTAGGGTGGTGATACAGCTTATGAAAAATATGAAAGGCGGGAAATTCTTCAACGTGTTGCTAGCGTCTGAAGACCCAGATTTGATTTCATTGAAGATATGCCCGCAGCATAGTTGTAGTTACAAGGAATAAAATGAGTTGCATTGTTTTAAATTAGTTCGAGGGAATGTATTAGGTTTTCGTGAAAGGGGTCCCATATAGCTCATATAACATATAACATCTAAATGATATTCAAGTTCTTCCCACACACGGTTAAGGACATCCAGTTAACAGAGTGAATAACATCTGTGATTCTCTGTTTTAAATGATTAATGTTGATACGTTCATTGTACAAATGATGTTTCACATAACCCCACAAGTAAAGGTGTAATGGCATCAGATCCAGGGATCGTGGTTGCCATGCCTTGACGGAACGCCTGTCTATCCACCGCTGGGGGAATGGTCTATCCAGAAATTCACAAACAGTGCTGGCATAGTGTGGAGGAGCGCCGTCATCTTGAAAGATGACACCTTCGGGAAATTGTGGCACTGCATACAATTCCAACATGTCAAAGTACTTGGAGAGTTTTTCTTTTATTTGGGGAAGATTGCACATTTCTATAGTGTTCTTTTTTTTTTTTTTTCATTTCCTGTGACCGGTCAAAAATGCACCATGACTTTACAGACACACTGTATTATAACTGCCTGAATTTAATGGTCTGCCTGAATTTAATGCTTAAGGGTGTAGGAAAGCTCCAGATTAACAGCGACTACTTCAAGTTCTGAAGTGTCCACTTAACTTTATACTACCCTTTAGAGAACAAACACGAACACCTAAGAAAAAGGAAGCCACAATTAATGTTCTCAAAGAAGCCTCCAGTTAAGAAAAACCCACATGCTTCTCATGAGTCTTGCGATTGCTGAATGACTGTTGCACCAGACTGCCATTTAGTAGTATCCACATGAAGATGTGTGGCCAGGAGATGTTGATGCTGTCAGGTTGAAAAGAAAAAGAACATTAACTGTTGGCATATGAAATATTTAACTGAGCAGATGTCAAGCACCATCATTTGCAACTGAATTGACAAAACAGTTTTTGTTGACTAGCAGGAGCGGGGGTTTGCAGCGTCTAGTGCAGGACTTTCTGCTGAGCCTGTCCCGGCATGACGACACCAACCTTCAAGGACTAGGCTTCCGACTGGACTTCTCGGAGTTCTACAACAGGCAGAATGTACAGCTTCGGACCTCAATGACTTTCCACAGCCGTCGACAGTACCAAGGGTAGGCCTGTTTCTTTTACAAACACATCACTGCAAAGACCTCAAAAATTTTAACAATGTGCGCATGTGTTCATAAAGGGACGCAATAGAGGACTGTGTAGTTAAGCTAGATTAGTAAGTTACACTTCTGTAAAACTAAGCACGTTGCTTTTACCATGAGTGGTGTCTTTTGTAAGCCCGATAATTTGGGCAAAATTTATTGGAGCACGATTGTCAGTCAAGCGACATCTTCTCGGCAGACCTGCTCAGATATGCTGTTGGGCACACTTATTGGTTGGCTCTGTAGGTCAATACTACAATGTGCGTGGTGTCGTGATTTTGCACTGCATTCAGGATTAACCTGCTTTACAAACCGCATTAAAACTATAGCGAGGACACACTTCATGCACTCGTATCAGAACAAAGACGAAATCTCTACTAGTTCCTCACGAAGTCCTGTGACATGAGCAGTGTCTCCTCGAGGCTGGATAATAGTTGATCGATGTTGCATTTTAAAAGAAGCATATACTCAGCCTATGCTCGCCGATAACTTTCTGTGGCAGTGAAGGGAAACCTACGGAGGCAAAGTGCGCGCAAGCCAGAGCATTTGTGCAGTGGTGGAACAACTGTGCCAAGTGTGCCAAACTGCATCACGACCATGCCTTTGCGCCATCCTGCGGCAAAGCGCCATTTTAGCGGAAAATTGCGCCGAGCCTGCGCCTAAGCATATATGATAGTGAAACCCTCCTTCCGTTGATGCTTCGCAGCCAGCAAAACTGAAATCAAAACCAACAGCTTGCAATCATCATCATCATAGAAGGAAACAGAGGCCTGTCCATAGAGTTACGAGCACTATGGGCCCTTTGGAGTCGTCCGGTTCACCATTCGCACATTTTTCTCTGACAGACGTGCAATGTAGTGCCATTGTACTGTCTTGCATTCGCTTTATTTCGGTGTTCATCAAACCCATCTATATGGTACCGCAGAGTTTGCCAAAGGAGGATGTCAGAGTTTAGGATTAAAGGTAGGCCTTTTCGATGTTCATGGGTGATAGTGAGGCTTTGCAAAAGAGCCACTGTGATCAGAATCGCACATGGTGCATAGTTAAAAATGGTATTAGCGAATGAGGTCAAATGTGGTACACCGCGAGAGCAGGCACTTTGATGGCTGTGCCATGCTTGTTGACGCAAAACTTTTGCTTCGAGCTTGGGTCGCTGCTATTGGGGTACCGAAATAGCGTCGCTGACGCAAATGCAAATGCAAAACCCTATTTGCATCTCGCACTTGCGCAGTGGCGTTGTCGCTATCTTTCTTATTGCGGCCACAAAACCTTTGCGGCCCCTATTTGAATATTCCCTACATGGCATGACATGAGTATATAGCGTGATTGTCATGTTCAGCACAGGAGTTGCCGTATAATTCTTCTGCTCTTCAAATTGCATGCAATTAATGGGGTACCTCATCCTAAGGGCGCCTCATGAGGGGCGAAGTTCGTCAACATGCATTTTCTCCCCTCTGAAAATGCAACATACTACAGACTTTTTTTTATTATGAATAGTAAACTACAATTTATGAATTTTAAACAGGAAGTTGTGTCATGGAAGTTGGTACCATATTTTCACAGTAACCCTGTCCTATGTCCACATCACTTTCTTCCTTGGAAAGCTCTCCTCCCTGTGAAAAGTGAAGCTATAACATCTCCTACCACTGGCCTGATATTTTATATTTTAGGTTCATTTACTGAATTTGCATGTACTTCTCATAAATTCAACAAAATTGCTCTGCTTAACAGAGCTGCTTGGAGACCTCTGTTTAGATTCTCATAGATACAGTGGATTTGTTACAATGAACCTTCAATAAAACATTCCCAAGATCTCTTCATGCTTTTCTTAAAAGAAATTTGCTGCATAGCGGTCTTCAGCAACAGAACCGATGGGGAATTTAGTGGGGATCAATGCGTTTGAATGCTATTAGAATAATTTTTTGCTGGCAGTGTTGTCATTGTGGGGTTCTGCTTTTTGCATACTGCAGGTCCAGTGTCCAAGTTTAGGAGATTCAACTGCTGCCATGCCTGCCATGCAATGTTACCACCAGCTGCCAGCACACAGTTAAGGCACAAGTTCCATTTTAAATGCCCTTAACCTTTTCAAGTAATGCCTTCTGAAGAGTAGGCACACAAGAAGATGCCCACTTTTACCTTCATTTGGAGCTGAAGGAACTGTGAGCAAGATACTGCAATGTTTTGATGTAGGTGTACACAGTGAACTTTTTTATGCATGGGTTTATGTGAAAAAACATTGACGATCACCCGAGCTTTTGTGCTTCTTACAGCGGAGTGATTGCCTTCTTAGTCTGAATGTTTATAATTGTGCAACAGTCCTATATAAATACCATATAAAGCCAACAGGCAATGGAGCCGAGGAAAGCATAGGGGTAATTAGCTGTGGTAGAAATTTAAATATAGAAAATAATGAAGAAAAATGAAATGAAAATGAATGAAAATGAATGAAAAAGATAACTTGTTGTCGATGAGGACTGAGCTTACAGCCTTCACATTACATATTACTGGCAACAAGTTATCTTTCTCGTCCACTTTCATTTCTCTTTATTATTTTCTACATTTAATTTCTGTGACAGCTAATTACCCCTATGCTTTCCTGGGTTTCACTGCCTGTTGGCCTTATACGGTCATGGTTTAAAAAAAATCTGAACCCCTCTGTTTTCCTTCTTCGTGTTCAGTCCTAAATAAAATAATACTTCTTGGATTGATTTGTCAGACAGGACTGGTCTAAGTTGTCCATTCCGTATGCGGGTTTGGAAGCTGTAGCTATACGTAAAATGCCACCTTAAAGCTACATTTCTACAGGCATGACAAATCTGTGGTTCTCTATCCTTTAACTCATTGCAGCGTGTTCGTCACCCTTTCTGTATTCTGTTCCTCTTGAAGCGTGCGAGTCTCGCATGTCGACATTCATATGACGCACTCTTTCAAACCTGCTACTTCAAGAGTCATGGCACACAGCCTTTGGACTCCAGTGTCACGTGTGGCAACATTTTAACCCGACTGCAATGACATCCATGACGTGATACATGCTGAACCCAGAAGTCTTGTATGGAAAGAAACTTCAGTTATGTCCTTATTGAGTTTCAAGCATGCGATAACGTGTTTTATGCATAGAAAGTTAGTATCGTGCAAGAAATGAAGTACAGTTGGACCTCACAGTAACAAAATCGGCGAGAAATGCAAAAAAATTCGCTTTCGCAAGAATTTTATTGTTGCGAAATGAGACACCACAGATAGGCTAGCGTGCTATCAGTTGCAGAATGAAACATTACTGTCGAAATTCCGTGAGCCTACTTGGACTAGCTTGCCGACAGTACAAAGTGCGCTGCATGCATCGATCAGCAGTGGCAGCACCGTCATAGAGCAGTATTCTCGGTCATTTGCTCTTAGAGATAAGTTCACTTTTGCGAGATTTTGTGTAGCTAGGCACTGGATGCAGAGCAACAGCGTTCCATGCATGCAGCAGCGTTTCTCCAGTGCATGCCGTCGCTTGGAGGCGCCGACATGTTTGGTGCTGAGTGCAAAAGTGATCGTATCTTGTACTATCGATCGATCGACATTACGGCACCGAAGCAGCACGCGATGCCCGTCGGGTGGCACCAAAACCAGCGTTCTTGTAGCAAGGGAGGTGTATTCCCAGACGACCGCTCTGTCACAGCCCAATGCCTGGCACTCCATGCCACGACCGCCATCTCAAGCACCATTAACAATTCCACATCGGTGGGACTTGGATTTCCTTGTTTTTGCTGCATTCTTCTCAGCGAGGCGCACATTACGCACTGCACTATAATGGCTGCAAAATGCACTCAGTAAAGAAAAACGGAAGACTTACAGAATATCATTGTATACATTTAAAACTCGATCTAATGAAACCCGATTTTACGAAGTTCCCGATCAAACAAAGAAATTTCCATTCCCGGGCAAGTACCCATAAAGTTCAATGTTCTCATCAACCCGAATTGGCGAAACTAGCTTGCATTAAACTGGTTTTAACGAAGCTTTTCCGAAAATAAACGAGTAAAATAAAGCTGCGAATTCTAATTTTGATGCAGATAGGTTTTTCTTCAAGGGCGTTATCACATTAAAACATTTAGGCATCCTAGTCACAGCCCTAGCTTTATCTTTATGAGGCTACACACCACACCCATGCACATAGCAACGGACTAAGCAGTCACTAGCATACTTACGTACCAGATGGCGCTAGGGGCAGCGGTATTTGCGCCCCCCCCCCCTGCAAACTTTTCACACGTGCGGGAATACGTTAGCAGCAAATACAATGCCGCGGTACCTTTTGGGTGTCGCTGCGTTAAAATTTTAGATTTCGAAGGAAAAATCCCTTACTCGATTTTCCAAGCTTCCCGATTTACCGAAATAATTCGAGCGTGGTCTTCACTTCGTTAAATTGAGTTTCAACTGTATACAGCAAATAGATGCCTATATGCACACTGAACAAATGGAATGTCTTTCTCCCGTTCACATTTTCCATGTACAGTAAACTCTCAGTTGTACGAACGTCGGTTTAGCGAATATTTCAGAATAACGAACTTCTTAAAAATCCCCGGCAGTTTTCTTATAGATTCTATGCAAAAATGTTTCACTTAAACGAATTTCGGAACAGTCAATATTTCAGTTTAACGAACTCGCTCAGAGGACCAAGGCTTATTTTTACGATCAGAACCGATGCCCGCCCTCATTAAACCACCGCTCCAGCGGTAATGTAACGTCGCTGGCGCTACAGCGCCCCTGGGGTAAAGCGGCGGCGCGGAAAACGAACGGCAACGAGTCATGGCCTCTGAGATCGCCCGCATAAAACGAGCAAGCATGTAATCTCGGAGGCCATAAACAAAGTAACATCGCTGGCGCTTACAACGCCACCAGAGTAAAGCGGCGATCTGTCACATCACAAACCACGTGGTGTGTGCTTTTTTTTTTTTTTGACTGGCTAGTCGTGGCATTGTCGTCTTTTTTCTTTTGAAGAAGAGGCGAAGAAGACGAAGAAGAGGCCATTGTCGAGCCAGTTTCAAGCCCTATAACTCTAGCTGAGGTTGTAGGGTACATTGGAAAGTTGACAGACTTCGTGTCTCAACAGCAAGCTGTGCCAGAAGAAGTGTACAAAAACATTGACTCTTTGGACAGTTTTGTTACTTCCTGTGCTTTAACAGTACAAGTGCAGAAGAAGATTACAGATTTTTTTTCCAAGTGAGAAAGGCAGCATTATAACTGTTATGAACCTTGTTCTTGTTGATATGTACAAATTCCATTTCACACATTTCTAACACTATGGATGCCATGTCTTTTGCTCCATGAATTGCACTTCAAACTTTTGACTCTGTATGCCATGTCTTATGTTGGTCTAGTGAATATTCAGTTTAGTGAACTTTCAGTTAAATGAACTATTTCCTTCGGTTCCTTGAAATTCACTCAAATGAGAGTTCACTGTATACGTTTTCATAAATGTGTTAACGCTGCGAGCAAGCAAAAGCGAAACTGACACTGAAATCAGCTGTAAGCTGCCGGACTACTAGCGGAGTAACACGAATGTGCACAAGTCCCACCTCTGTAGCCTTCTATGCACTGCCAAGATGCACTGTCCCCGAGTATAGGTGTGCAAAAACCATCATCACATGCCGCTAGCAACATGCGTGCCGCTTCAAGTGGGCGATCAACAAACACGATGGCGGCCTGACGTGTTTCCAGCACAGGCAATCGCGTCCAGCGCGCGATTGCTTTTGTAAACGAAAATGGCGGCACCCACGCAAGTGTAATGTGGTGGTATTTTATGCAAGTTTAGTGCAAAGCAGCCGCATTTTAGCACATTTTGGAGCCTGCTAGACTTGCGCAAGTAAGTAATATTAGGGGTAATGTTCCAACAAATTTCGTTGATGCGGGGTCATAGTACAGCAACATTTTGTCGTCGTCGAGAGCTATGAAATGCATTGAAGCCTATGAGCTTTTGCCGGGGATACAAAAATATTTCATTGTTGCAAGAATTTCGTCGTTGCGGGATTTCGTCATCGCGAGTTTCAGCTGTACTCAACTCCATTATTATAATTTGACACATCACTGAAGCTGGTGATTGCCTGTGGTGATCACCAACCTTGAGGGGTCTTAGAAGGCTGGTTTTTATCATTATTGGTCGGTTTTTCGTATTAGGAGTTGGTGGAAATGCGATCAGATTCTGATATATTAGTCTCGTAGCGTGTGACAACTCAAATGACAGTGATTCCGACTTTGAAGCTCAATGATACTGCTACTAAAATGCATAGATAAAGAGCCTGCACAAGAAAAGCACTTGTGCGTGAGCCTCCTGGTACAGAGACTGATGAAGATGTTCCTCTCATGAATGCGAAGCTGCCTATATGGAGTCTGTCCTACAAAATTCATTGTTGAAGCATTTATAATACAGTAGAGTGTCATTTGCCAATCAGAACAAAGAGATAAGTCCAAGTGAAGTCTTAAGCCTTTTCTTGAAACTTTCCTCGGCACAGATGTTGGTCTTCGAGACAAATGCCTATGCTTAGCAGTGGTGCAAACTGTACACACCAACTAAATTACTGGAATGTGTTCTTTTCTGGGCCCCCATCACCGAGGTGGGCAAGATAATAAAGTCGTTACCTTATGTAAACACTACAATATGTATCCTTAACTGAAAGCACCAGCCGAAAAGTCGCATTCTACAGTGGTGTGCTGTCTGCAGTACAAATGCCCACTTTTTGAGAACCACATGGATGTGCGAGGCATGCAAAGTCTCTTTGTGCCTGCTAGGAGACAGGATCTGTTCTGCTGGCCTACACCAAAAGTGACTGCTAGACCCTTAGCACATGGTGGTCAACCCAGGGTCACCAGCATGCTCACCTGCCTCACTAAAAGGCTTTTTTTTTTTTCAGCAGCACCTTTTTAAAAAAATATAGTCTTACTCACAAAAACTTTTGTGCATGAAAGAGTCTAATACCTTTAAGTTGCTGGCTATATGCTTCTGGACTACTTTCTGTGGCAATGAAGGGAAAAGCTACAGGGGCAAAGCTCCACAACGTGTTACTGTGTGAAGTGGTCTGGCAGACAGCAGTGTTACGGTTTTTCAAAGCACATACGGAATCATTAGCTTGCTACTTGCAATGGTTTCACATGTGCCAAATGTGGAAGAGTAAAGCAAAAATATGAAATTCAGATTTAATTCTGAGTGTATTTTATGCACAATTTTGATATCTTGTAGTAAATAAAATGTTCATGCTTTCTGTTCACCAGCTTATGCAATGAAAGATGGATGAGACAGACTATTTACAGCAGCAATACTGCACGTGTATGCTTTGCCTCTGCAGCTTTCCCTTATTGCCACAGAAAGCTGCCTGCAAGTACTATACAGTGAAATAAGCCAGATATATTGTATACACTAGAAACATCTGGTCTCTGAAAACTGCATGTTTGTGTATAAATTTCTCGTACTACTAAGGCATCAGGACTTGCAAAATGTGTAAACGATTCGCTTTATTTAAGAACTTAAATCGCAGTACCGTCTGTATGATAATGCAGTAAAGATTGGCATTGGAAGACTGCCTAGCAAGGCCTAAGATGACTTCTATGAGCTTTCCTGGAACAAGAATATGGTGGTGAAGGCAGGGATCACCTGCCCTTCTTTGCCTGGTAATCCTCCCAGCCGGCGCTGTACTCCCGGGCACTGGAAACAGATAGTTATGTATACCAATTTGAACCAGTTATACTTCTATATATTCCACTCATAGCATCACATTTTGCCAACAAGGAAACATTTTCAGCAGCAATGATGCAACTGCTGCACTTGGTCAGTGGAGTACATATAAAATGAGTCACCATTAAAGCACTCAAGTGAAAATAAACATAGCCAAGTTTAAGGGCCAAGTGCAACAATATCTCACTTCAACTAAATTTGTTAAAAATGTAAGAGATGTCACCAAAGTAACTGCAGCGAACATTTTAAGGCTAGTAACCATGCGGATCTTTTGTAATCAACAACATTCACATTGCCCCGTACCGAACGGACAGGCCTAAGAAACGACAGGCACTCTTAGTTAGCGGTGGGCCATACAACTACACCACATATTGTGGTTATGAAGTGGTGCACCAAAAGCTGTCTCAGTGGTTATCTTTTTTTTTTTCTTCCTTTCCCTCCCTCTATGTCAAAATGCCTTGAAAGTGCAGCTGCACTTCTTACGCAAAGCTTTCTTACACAATGCTTCACATTTTTTAGTAGATGTTTCCTTATTTGTGTTTAAACACGACTGAGTTTCATGGGGAAATTGGAACTTGAAGTGGTCAACAGTGCTTGAACAAGGGATGTCTCAGCCTGGATCCAACGGCTTGACAAGGGGACTTGTTCTTGTCGGGGCATTTATTGTTCTTGTCCAAATGATTGGCTCCAGCCTGAAACATCCCTTGCTCAACCACTGTTGATTGTTTCATTTGAAGTTCGTAAAACATTGCCCAGTTACTCTTGCACATCCTGGTGTTTTGGACACTTCCAAGGCCACTGTGTATTTGTCTTGAAGGGAGCCAACTGTGTTAAAACGATTGCCAGCATGATTTCATTCTCTTATGAGACACAGTCTGAAATTCAGGATATAGTTCTGACTAGCAGCATTGAAGATACCATTTTCACAAGGCATTTGCTTTAAACCATCAGATAAAGATGTAATCAAGAAAACTTGTGGACAGGTCTGTGAAGTACTATGGCAGCATGAATAGCAAAAATGTTACACAAAAGCCCATGACTGCACTGCAGTACTGTGCTGAAAAAGTATGACTGGAAATGACTGATTAAAAATATGGTCTCTGGTTTCAAGCGTAACACGCTTTTAAAATTCATATAGTGCCTTCCCAACTTGTTCTTTTTTTTATAGTCTCTCTCTCCCTAGATTTATGCCACCCTGGAGCCATCTGAGTCGGACAGGCTGGCTGCACAAGAAATTTTGCTGTTACATTAAGCCATGCGCATTGTATGCATTTCTCTGCTTGTCATGACTTGCAGAAACATGGCACACATACTGTGTATAGCCGGCTTTGTGAGCAAGCTTGAGTGCAGCATGGCTCTTGATGGGGCCAAGGCCGTAGAACACAATGTTGTGGTCATAATTTTGGGGCTTCTGTGCATGGTAGGTCTTCTGGAAGGCCTCCTCAGTCATGAGGAGAGCGTCTTTCACTTGTCCCACTGCAGAAATGGCAAACGAACTGTGTGAATGAAGAATTTCTTACAGCTGACCTTTTCACAAGAAAACAACGACCGCAATAAACGCATCCCTCCAGTGCTGGCGAAATGGCTGCCCTCTATGTTGTACAACACAAATAGTGAATCAACATAACTGGGCGCTGAAAAAGTGCTAGCGTCTATGTATTAAAACAAGAAAAAGCAAAATAACTAGATTTCAAGCATTGCTAGTGCAGCCATCTAGGTAGTAAAAGAAAAATGAAGCGAACATGCTGGGTTCATTCAAATTGTGTTGAAAATGAAATTATTGCCATTGACGTCATCCAAAGCAAAATTAACCAGGATCGTGTTGACTAGCTGAGCCATCTAATACATTTAGAAGGTTAAAGTCTCATATATTTGCACATATACAGTATGCACCACGAAAGTGAGGCATGTTTTAATTGTGGGTGACAGCTATACAAATGTAGCCAGATAATGCATTTGTCGTGATTCAGTTTTCATCAAGGAGGTTTAATTCAATGTTCCGTTAGGTTTTTTGTGCATATAAGGGATCACAATTGTTAACCAGACAGTTGCAAGTCTGCCTATACTTACCATAAGTAATATTTAGCATAATTTGTTATCTGATGTTTTAGGTAACTTCTGCTAAATCTCAAAGAAGGCATACATTAGTGCACAGAAGAAAATAAATCCTTATGTTAATGAATGGATGGCTCTAACTAGATGTAGGGGTCAAAGGGAGGAAGTGCTATGTCACAGTCATGAAGCCGAATGCAGTCAGGATAACCTCTAGATGTTTAATATGCAATGTAGCTATTGACACTTAGCTGCAGTTGTGAGATTCAATTTTCACATAACGACATAGCAAATGTCAAACCAAGATAAAGTGTGCAGCGACATTTTATACATAGTAATAGTGATAGTTCCCATGTTTACCTGCAACTATTTCCAAACTGTTCTACGGGTTTGTTTCTTCTGTGTCACAGTCTTGTGCAGTACCTTAATGCTACCAAACTTAGCTGTAAAATGTGCTTACGGCTTACTTGGCTAGACAATTATTATGCTTTTCAAGTAGATTGTTTCAATCAGGGTTATCACAATGAGATGGTGAAAGGCTACATCAGTGCAGTATTCTTGCTTTTTCTTTGTAAAGCACAATGTTATGCTGCAAGTCAGAATGCACTTATACATTTCTACTCTCTTGTCCTATCTGGCCTTCGTTTCCCTTTCCTCAAGCTTTCTCAGCACAGACTAATCGGCAGCAAGACACTGCTTGCCTTTATTCCCTGCATTCAATAATAGATAACTTGTTCCTGTATTGTCAGTGCTAGGAATAAATTCCTCTTGCACTAGAGGAGAAGTCGTATTCTCCACAAACTCATCAATTGTGACAATCATAAAAATGCTGTGCATGTTACATTGTGATGAAACTTAACCTCTGCTATGTACTACTGTGATGCTGCTAAAAGGTAAGTGATATAGTAATCACCTGCACAGGTCATCCAGCACTATTTCTGTAATGCTGAGGTTTCTATCTGGGGAGTACAGCTGAAACATTAAATCTGCCCTAGACAACACGGTTGCTATCTTGAGTGCATTGTTTCAACTTCACTTTGTTTCACTGCAATTCGTACAATACCCACAGATAACATGCTCCCATAATGGCAATGAATGTGTGCTCTCCAGGCTGTATTTCATTTTCTAATGGTTATGCACAATATTATCATGAACAAATCATATGTCAAGTGGTGATGTGCTGATCAATACACTTGCAACAGGTAAGGGCCACTTGCATGGAATGTTGATGGCATTGCCAATTTTGCCGGAGGAAGCCACCTCTGCAGGCTCACGCACGTCAATTAGTTGGATGTCGCCACCTTGCAGCAGAGCCTTGAGGTCTTCATAGCTTAGGTCCTGGAAGTTGACACTCGACGTTGTCACAGGGCGAGTGCCCACAATACCTGCAAAAGCGAGTGTCAGTGGACAAAATGGCTGAGGCTTCCCTTCTTTGCCCACTGTTGAGAACTTGGACAAAATGGTGCAACAAAAAAAGAAAATGGATTCCGTAGAGAATTTGGTAGCATTCGCATGATCATAGGGATGGGCTAAATTAAGAAAGTTGTGGGTTCGATTCTCAGTATTGGCAACCATATTTCATGGAACGATATGTGAAAATGCCTGTGTACTTACATTTGTGTGCTCGTCAAGGAACTCAAGATGGTTAAAATTAACCCAGAGCCCTCCACTACAGCATCTCTCACAACTTCCACTGTGTAGTTTCAAAATGTTAAGCCTCAAATTTATTTTTTCACAATAAACTTTTAGCAACATAAATGCGCACCAGCTTGCTGAAATTTCATTCTTAGTAAAGTGACACAAAAAATTAATGTGCAGTGCAATTTTTTTGACAGAAAGGTGTTCAGCTTCACTTAACTATCACCTATCCAGTAATCACTCTCGTGGAAAGCCAGGTTACCCATGTGCCTGCTGTATATAGCATGCGTGATGTAAATATTCAAATGGCCGTAGTGCCCCCCCCCCCTTTTTTTTCCTACGTAATGTTCATTGTAAAACATTGTTCCATTTTAAACTGATCACTTGCTTAAAGTCAATACTGCCTTTGACAACTGTGTGTAGGTGGCTGTACAGCATCTCAGCTATCACTGGAACATCTTGCATGCAAACTGTGTTAAGTGTAACGGCCTTCCATGTGCAAAATAAGCTTCTTTTGCACCTCGTTTTACGCATCAAATAGCCATGATGGTGTTTCTTTGTTAAAGAGCTTGCTGGCTTACAGTGCACAACAAACACTGAGCTGACTTCCAGTAAAGACATAGAAGGGCATGTATACGGAAATAAAAACCTAATTAGTGCACAGAACTGCATGCAATGGTATTTGCTCTTATTCATTGTGTATTTTTACATTTTGTCTTTCTTCCTAGCAAGCTGTTAAGTCAGTGATGTATCACTAACAGGCCCAAATCTACAAGGTAAGAAAAATATCCAAGATAAGCAAGAGTTTGCACAAAGGTAGAATTATGCAGTTCATGCATGGCTTCTCTAACATTCTAACTAAAGCCTGAAATGCCACACAGCTATTTAGCAATGTATACACGACTCTATATATGATGTTTGTTAGTGTGAGCCTGCAGCACAGCTCCTATAAAACTTTATAGAATTTCCAAGCAGAGCTACATAAAATATGTCATGCCACTGTTTTGACACCAGGGTGCTATCTTTAGCAATGGTTCCTGTAAAAAAAATGTTGCAGCTGACAACTAATTGTATTGTAACAAACAGCACTGTGAGAAAAAGCGAGGTGCTTGATTTCCCACCACAGTGTTCATTTATTTGCACAAGACATGTCCAGTTCTTTCCCTTCCCACAATATCGAAACATGTCTACACAGTTGCCTGCCAGTAATGACAAGGCCATTTTAATCATATCACACAGCTTATTTTTTAAGTGTTGCCACAACCGAATCCAGTAGTGGTAACAAACCTGGTGTGATAATGTGGATGTGTCGAGCATCAAAATTCAAATTCCGACATTGCTGACAATGAAACTGATGGCACACACGGAGTATGCAAACGCAGACTTACAACTTTTCTTACGGCAAAAGAAAAAGGCGTGGAATTTTACAAATAACAAACTGAAGTACTTGACGGTAATCTATTTGTAGTTACTATGAGCAAAGGTGTCAACGAAGACGGGGAGGGTCAGTTCCAATAGGGCGGTGTCAAAAGGGGTGCGAAAGCACGCAACGCAAACCTCCAACGCAGCGTAGACAATGCACATTGCCTGTTCACTCAAAGTAGAACTTGCGTAGTCACATGGCACGGGCAATGCCACACAGCGCAGGCCTTGGTTTGTCAATGTAAATGTATATTTAAACTGTGGCGCTGAAATGTGAAAAAGCATGGCGCAACCTGCCAGTTCGCTGAAAAATTGAACAAAGTATAAGCAAAACGTACTGCCGTTTTCCTTAGTGCAGTAGGCGAATTGATTGTCCTGCGGAATCACTACAGTTTAATTTTTGTCTCGATAACTATCGGCAAGCTCGCGATTTCCGAAAACAAGCTTACTTACAGGGACCGGTTTGCACGGAACGGCACATCTTCGTAGCACACGCCTTGAGAACGATTGCTTGTTTCGACTGAAATCCCGCCACTGCCGTACTAGCCAGACTCCGTCCCAGCAGCCATGGTACCCGATTCGAGCGGACTACGGACAAAACAGGCTTGAAAAACATGACTGCTCTCACTGCGCACTGTTTAGCCCGCTTCGCCGTGGCGCCGACCTTCAACTGCTCCGACGCGGCACGCTTAGCACAGGCTGAACAGCAGCAGGCGACGCTTCGCTGCTGATTCGTTTTTCGCTCACGAAGAGCGCTGTTGCAGAGGGTGGTGCGACCACTGCGACTGGCGTGCATGCCGCGCCGGCGCGCGCAGCGCGTTATCTTATCAGCCGGGAAATCGTAGCCGGTGTAGTCGTGCTGCCGGTACGTCGACCCTTACTTGGACGCGCTTGGGCAATCCCCGCGTGGCATCGAATCTCGTGCGGCTCAAACCATGTGCTGCAAACGAACTGCCGCGACGAGGTGATCGGGAATGTTTATAACTTCTCCCGGCTCCATGTAAGGTGATATAAGCGAGGGCAGCTGGTTGATGGACTCACTGGCTTCTATCTCTCGATGATTGGTCATGGACTGGCTGCAATGTTAATGTTGCCACGGTGACTGCGTCCTCCGCCGTTGGTTAGCTCAGTTACACCGTTCAAGTTACTTTACAGTTCCACAAGTGTGCTGTGGTGCGGTTATCGCGCAGATGCGTACAGCCATGGTACAGCCAGCAACGCAGCTCTACTGGCTCTATCAGTGACGGACCCGATAGAGGGGGAGGTTGTGGGATCGTGTGCCCCCCGCCCCTTGTGTTGTGCCCAGGGTCTCGATTGTGGCAGTAAACTAAACTCAACAGCCAGAACTATTTGACTTCCGACTGAAGCCCGTGGGACACCAAGTTTCTCTGGAAGGTGACGCACTTTATCCTACCTATAAAGAGATACGCGTTTCTCCCGTTTAATGGTGGTATTTCATATGTATGTGCTCGTGCTGGTTGTATTTGCAGACATTGGATTGGTTATCGATAGTTCAGAGCGTTCAGAGATCAGTCACGACAATAACATAAATTGAAATCTAACTTCCAGAGGCGAGTTACTGCAAGTTATACATATCGTTCATGTACATACATATATATATATATATATATATATATATATATATATATAACATATAACATATAACACAGAACAGTCAAAAAGAAGAGGATGTGTGGGCAGCTGGTTGCGCATGTAGAGGTAGAGAGGAGGTGGGAGAGCTTAGAAGTGTGTTTATGTATGTGTATATATATACGGGTGTTCACTTCCATTTTCTTTTAAATTGTCTGTGGCAGATTGCACAATTCTAGTGCACAAGCAAAATTGTCTACTCAAAGAAGCGCGTAGATTACTTGCAAAAAAATTTAAAATGCATAATCGACCAATTAACAAAAATGTACTAATTAAGTTTTTAACTAATTACCTTATGACACATACTGCAATTTGCAAATTCTGGCGAGTGAAACTGTGAAAACTTCGTTGTATGTATTGAAGCGCAGTAGTAACTGGAACGCCAACGCATTTTCCCACAAAGTTCGAGAATTAATTTATCGAAACTGGCGTCGTCCTGAGAATTCGTTCTAAGTGGATTGGCCTTGCGAACTCCCCGGCTGGAATTTGTAAATTGCTATGTGTGCCGTAAGGTAATTGGTTAAAAGCTCAGCGAATTTTCGTTAATGAGTCGATTATGCATTTTAACTTATTTGTGCAAGTATAATGTCCGCCTCTTCGAGCAGACCTGTATTACAATTGTGCCAGCTGACACCGGCAATTTTTAAACATATATGAAAGTGTTCGCTGAAAGAGTGTACGGGTTAGTCATTTTGAAGTTAACTTTACGGAATTTTTAAAACTTGCCTCTTGCAGATAACATTATTTCAGTCCGGATCTTTCAGAGAGGCAGACGTTACTTGCACAAGGAATCCAAACACATATTCGACTAATTAAAAAACATAGCTAATGAACTTTCTGATTAATTGTTTTACCGCACATATTGCAATTCACATTGTAAGAGGTGAGTTTGCAGGGCGTATGTACTTGGAATGAATTTCCAGAATGACACCAGTTTGGAGATATGCACCATCAAACCCGCCATAATAATGCACTAGTTGTTCCACATACCTTTTTTTTTTTTTAATAAAACGCTTTTATGCATTGAAGCACGAATGTAATTGGAACGCCCATGTATTTCGCCGCACGCTACGGGAAATAATATCTCGAAACTGGTGTCATCCTGGAAATTCATTTCAAGTAGATACGTATTTCAAGCTCTCCGGCTACAATCAGTAAACTACAAGATGTGGCATAAAGTCATTAATTAAAATAATTAGTATTTTTGTTAGTTGCATAAGGTGTTTCGATTTTCCGTGCTAGTAATCTCCGTCTCTTCGAATAATTCAGCTCGAAGATAATAATTATGCTATCTGCCACAGGAAATCTTTAAATATTCCGTAAAATTTCACGCTTCAAATGATCACGCTGCATAGTGCTTCTGACGGTGTACGGAGAAGTTTCACGTACACCCGTGAGCAAAAGTATACGGACCATAGGGTCGCCGAAAAAACTGAATTTCTTTGCAATTAACGTGCATAAACTGAAGCTGACGAGTACAATGGAAAGTTCGCAATACGAAGTTTGACCGCAGTCTTCAATTCCAAGTTGTATTGACAGGCAGAAGAAAAAAATCGGCATTATCGCGCTGTCCCTGGTCCGTATACTTTTGCTCACGGGTGTACTTCGCTCATCGTAGAGGCAGGACAAGTTCCGAATAAGCTCGATCCTGAGCAATACCGCGGTTTAAACCATCGATCCGGGACCCAAAACAGGTGCGGCGTAATACTAGAAGATTTCTCTAGCAATTACCGCTTAATCGCCGCAGATTCTTCTAAGACTGCAGTCGGGGGCGCCTATCACAAGCGCAAGCGCGTTTGGAAAGGACAGAAAGACGCATACAGGTATTTGTATCTGTATTGTTACAAAGTGGGCTTGGTTTTTAAATGTCCCTTTCCACTTATTAGATGGCACTGAAGGTTGGCGTATAGTGTCGCGTGGCCACTCACACGAACATTTTCACATCTAGGAAAATTTACCCGCGTGGGAGAGAGAGAGAAATTATTTCAATCTCGTCTCCATGTCCGCAGCCTCCACCTATGAAGGCTGCAGTCATCTAATTTTGCTAGCTAGACCATGCATAGTGGCCAGCTAGCGTGACCACGGTTCTCTTAGTTTGTGGGGATGCTCGACTATCACGCGTCCCCTGAAGTTGTTTTCCCCGCATGGCTCTCGCGTCTCCTGTAATCCGGGTTCTCCCCGTAGCTAGCGCCGTAGGCGGTCGGTGTGGTTGCAGCATATTACGAGTACTGCAAAAAAAGTTTTCGATCTTATGCAATAAGTAGCTAATGACCCAGTAATCACGTCAAGAAACATCATTTGCTCCAGAGCGCGACAGGTAATTATTTGGAGTCTTCGTTTGTAGCGACCAGTCCAACTTTCGGTTTCCGAGAGCAACGAGATGGGCCAAAGAAAGAATGTAAACACAGCTGGGTACGTGATCGCATAAAACTGTGACGTGCGCACGCCAGCGCGCTCGCCAGCACGCAAGCTTCGTGTAGCTATTATCGTTCGTCTGCTACGCCTGCATGTGCTTTGCGATGTCCTCGCCATCATCGTCGTCCTCGTTTTCGTCCTCCAGCGGCGACTATTTCCTGCAGGCGGGAGCTAGTCGCCGCCGTAGTAGACGAGGACAACCACTTTTGCCTCGATCCGCTACAAAACGGCGACGCGGAAAGTGCGGCCAGCGACAGCTATCAATATGCGTACCACGACCTACTGTTTATACAGTAGGTCGTTATGCGTACGCACGGCTACAAGTAGCACTCTTCCTCGTTTCTCCTCTCTTTCACGCTCCCTCCTCGACCGTGGCGCCGCCTACACTGCTCGAGCGTAGTAACGGCGCCAACATGCGCTCGTCGCCACTCCGTAGACGCTTCTCGAGCAAAAATGGCGTTGATGCACGGCGCGAGGGCCCACGGGATGCTATTAGGCCAATAGCGACGCGGCGTCGGCCTCAGCCAGAGCGCGCGAGGAGGAGGCGGCATTCTTCAAAGTGCTTCAAAGCGTGTCACTACTTTTACGGCAGCGATGGCGCCCGCCGTGCGGGGGAAAAGAACCAGAAAGGCTCGCCTTTGTATAGCGTTCGCCGCCAGCCTTGTAGGTGAACATTACGGTAATGTAAGCTGCAGTTGCCGGGAAGCGTGAGAAGCAGTCAGGGATCTTTGAATGTTATTGCGTTCCACTCATAAAGGCGAAGCTTCCTCCACGTTTCCTGTTCGGGCTTACATTCGAGATTCATTTCGATAGGTTCGCCCTCTGTATGGATTCGCTAGAACTTGCATTTCCAGGGCCAACAAAAAATTGTTCTGTGTGCAAGCATGATGTCGCTGTTGTTGATATCAAAGGTCCGTCACGGCCATTTTGTTGCGACGGGTTGTGCAAAATGGGATTGCCCTAGTCAAATTTGAAAATGCATATATAAATAAAACTGAGAATAAGAATGGCTATACTTGGTTACACATCTTTTTGCTCATTTTTGTGTTTGGCTACATTTGGGCTAGTTTCTGTAGCTTTGGGCTACGCTGCCTTGTCCAACCTGGCATCACTGCCGACAGGGAGTAGGCTTTCGCCATACTATCGCCCGAAAGAACAGGACAGTGGGAAGCGGTAGAAGTGACTAAGAGGAGACTGGAATTTTGGTGGCGCGTCAGTGAATCAAACCCACCAGGGGCAGTGAGCCTGTTGAGTGAAGTAACATAAGACCAGCTGTTTGTGCCCCCCCCCCCGAGACATGACAACCGCGAAATGACAAAAAAGAAAAGAAATAACTACGAGACTTTTGGCTAACATAATGTGACTTAAATGGACTTGATTTAAGATTTTTCTTTTTGTACACGTTGCGGCTGATCTACACGGTCTCTTGCTTATCAATCGCAGCTGCAGGCGTACGTTGAACAACATGCATGAGCAAGGTGAAAGTACTACGTACGTGCTTTGGTGAAGCCTCTGCGATTGCTGTGGCGCGGTATTGTGGCGCTATTTAGCGTGCGCGTTGCGACTAACAGCTCTTCATTCGACATTTCTGTGCCTACATTTGAGTACTTTCCTGCCTCTTTTTTATTTGCGTAATATGACATATGATTCAAAAGGCTTCAGACAAGCCGACACGAACAAGTGACAACATTAAGTGCCACTTGATGTCGCGAGTAAAATTTTGCTCGATACCACGCCGGGGCACACATGCCAAACAAAAGGCTACACGAACTAGTACAAAATTAGGCTATTTTAGCATAGGGGCCGGCAGTGATAAAGGACCCCTAACGATTATCGTCTCGCTAATAAAAAAAAAGTCGCAGTTTCGCCTGAAAGGTGAACCATCGATTGCGAAAGCAAATGCGTAGAAAGCTATACGAAATAAAGGTAGTAGTTTTATCGGCCGTATAAACTTGCAAACATTCGCTTAGTATCTAAATTAGCAAGCATGGTGTCAGCGCGCACCGGCAAATATGAAAACACCACACTCGATGACAGCGAACACTCGCCGTCAAAACGCTAGCGTGAGAAAGCGCGGCAGCAGCATCGAGCGAAGCGACCTTCGCGCTTTGTATCGCTTCAACGCAAACTGAGCGGCGAGAACGCAGCACGCACAAAGATAGGAGCCGCCGTCGCACCTCCTGGCGCAGATCGCTTTTTAGATGGGGCGTGCGCGGCCGCGCAATGCGGAGTCGCTGCCAGAGTGCAACGCCGCCTCGCCTCCCTCCCCTCCTCCCAGCGCTATGCGCGCGATGGAAGACTGCGCGTTTCCTCCCCACTTCCTCCCTTGCGCGACCTTGCGCGATTGTCAGCTCCCCTCGCACGCTTTCACTCGCCCCTACAGCATGCATGCGGCGCACGGCGACGGTGTTATCGTCCTTGGTCACTATGTGGAAGATCACGGCAACGGGAGAATGCGCCTGGAGTGTCCATATAATTGATATCGCAATAATAAACTCTGATGTACACTAGACATCATGTAAAATATTACGGATTGCATTATTTCGTGTTTCTTTCTCTAGCATTATGTTTTCATTTTCCTTCCGCGTGCAGTAGTAATAGCGTGATGCTATATAACGCAAGCCGGAAACCCTATTCAGCAGACACACAGTTCGATTCGCCGTCCGATGCGGCGTCCGACACGCCGCATCGGACGGCGAAAGGGCCACTAAAGGTTAAGTCAACGTGGACTGTTGAGATACCATCCCAGAAACCTCAGAACGCTTGTTTCATGCAAAGAAGATACTTATTTTAATAGAAAATGCGTTCTGAAGCGTCCGCGTACATCTAGCGCAGTTCAAATAGCCCGCTCTCCGATCAAGGAGTGGTGACGTCATGGTCTCATAGTGACGTTACGCCGTCGGTGAGTAAAACGGCGCCCGCAGACGGCGCTACGGCTTTTTTGCGCAAAACGCAAACGCGCGGCCAGAAACAGAGCCAAGACAGAGCCGACAGCAGTGCGAAAGCGGAACTATGGTGGCTAGCGGAAGGTAAAGCGCGCGACGATAAGGCGGTTCTTTATTTTATGACGCCAACTTTGACGCTTGTTGCAATGGACGACCCTGACAACGACACATTGGCTCGCGATGCTGGGCTTGACTTCAAGCGATTTAAGCACTGATGAACTTGGCCTGCTGCTGAGGGCTCGCGCTGCAGACGTCGTTGCGTACTACTACGACGGGAACTGTACGTCATGGCTGTACATATTCACACATTTGTAGCTTTTCCTTCGTGAAAACCAAATGCCGCACTCACTCCCCCCCCCCCCCCCCCCAGTTTTCTACCTGCAGTTTTTCTTGCGCTTCGGAGAATGCAGGCAAGATCGACGGAACAGCGCTAAGGGAAAGCATTGCTTTGAAAGGCACTCCACACGACTTCAGTAAGTCGGCGTTGACCTCGTAATCCTCTGGACAAAAGGGGAGCGAGCACACTATGCGATTTTTCGGCTCTTTGCCAACGCGACGTGGCAGAGGTACGGCACTTAACCACTTCGAACGGAGAAGTTCACTCGTTGGCACACAGTGATAAGTAACGTTGGATTCGCCGCTGCAACTGCTCTTGGCCAAGTTCCGCGGACCGTTCGCGCATCCCACGACATCACATGGACGTGGCATTCTCGCTGCTTGTTCCAAATGCAAGTTTCGCGAGCCAGCACAACCAGCGCAGCCCGACGCGATAACGAAACAACTGAAACTCCAAGGTGCGCGCGGCGCAGAGTAGAACGAAAACGAAACCTCTCGACCACCCATACTACTGAAGGGTAACGTCAAAATGTTATTTTTTCTTAGAATCGAACAGAAGTAGACAAGTAGCATTTTCTTCCGTCTTATAACCTAATGAATCTTTTTAATACGAGTAGTTGAGTACTAGTGACATAAATTATGATGAGGAGTGCTTTCGTCATCGGGCTAGTACCGGAATGTCGCTGGGGGGTCTCAATTCGTGTCATGAATTTACCTCAATTTCTCGGTTACTAAAGCTCTGTTCGCGATTATATTGACGCCTTAAATGTTCTAGAGCATTGCTTTATCACTTTAACTTTACTTCATAGTAACCTTTAGTGTCCCTTTAAGCACTGCCCATACGTGAGCCAATCCCGAAGATAGTGCAATCCCGGGCCGACCTGCGGTGGAGGTGAAGCAGGCGTTAAACTACCCATACGTTGGCTGATCCCGAAGATTGTGCAATACCGGGCCGACCCGCGGCGGAGGTGCACTTCGCCAATAAGAGGCCCACATTTACAACTTCGCTGGTCATCCTTCTTCACAGAGTGGAAGGGCGCTGAATTTTTTTTTCTTTGCTTGCCAGCTACAATTTGTTTCTGACGCGAATGCAGTAATATTATTACCAATGCAGTAATATTATCTGGCATGTGTGCCTGTTCTGCAAAGCATCACCTAAGTACACTACTACTAAGCTATTGGCGAGATCGGGAGCCGCGATGCGAGGGCATTTCGCAGGTATTTAAACAGCGCACACCGACCGTTCGAGCGAGGCTGCTCGCTTGGCCTGCACGTTTGTTCTTCGCACCGACGGCGTCGAGCAAATATTTGATTATGGACGACCCAAGTGTGCAGCTTTAATCGTGTTGACAAAAATAAAAGTTCTTCGACCAGCTCGGATTCGATCGCAAACGCCGTCGGCCGCGGCGTCCGTCGAGAGAACGGGCAAGCACGCCTTTGAGTGAGCTTGAATGCTCTTAGGATGACATTTTGGGCACGTTGGTCTTCGTGCCTTTTGCCTGAAGCTGAGTGTTCCGGGAAAAAATAGTCTTCAAAGAGAGAGTTTGGGCTGAGGCAATTTCATTGATACTGCCGTCACGTGCGTTTAACGAACACGCGCCTTCGCCAGCATCTGTAGACTTCTGCATGCCCCCGCCGTTACCACCGCGCAACTCGACGGTTCTCGTCGATTCTCTTCATCAAATCAGGGCCGCTTTCGAAAGCACCCGTGCTCGGGCGCATTTGAGCGCGGCCGTGGTCAAACGACCGAGGTTGCCATATGAACGGGCTTATAGTACCACTTATAAGTATCGCTCAATGCCTCGAATTCACTAGCAGCAGTGAGGAGGCACATAGGGCCGCTCGCGCAGTTATTGCAAATCGAGATGCATCTGTGCCTTCCTCATATATGTGCCTATACACGATGAGTATACGGCAGGCATCGTGCAGAAGTCAATGCACTCGACAAGCCCTGTGCACCGGGCTATACGTTCTCGCAACATCTACCGATGACACCTTGTGCGTTGTCGGCCGAATGTGAGCATGCGGTGTTATATTTACGAGAATCCTTGTCTTTTCTCTTTCTGCTGGTCGTCTCATGCTCTGGTAACTGATTTGGCCACAAGGAGCGCGTTCTAGACGAATGTCTTAACCTCTAGTACCATCAGAAAACGTTCCCTTGGACCCAACCCATTCCCAGATGCTGTTCATATGACTCGTCACATGACTTCGACCTCGTTTAGCCGTAGCGCCGGATGCCTTGGAATGCAGCGGCACCTAACCCCCCTCCCCCAAAGACAGCCAAGATGACAGTGCGGACCCTCCCACTTCGACCGCGTCTTCTTGTTTCAGCTACTGTACTTCTTCCTGTGAATGTTCGTACCCACGTATTGTCTTGCGCCTTCATTGTGTGAAATTAAAAAAAAAAGAAATCCTGTGCCATTCGTGTGCTTAGTTATCGTAATCCTTGCCGTTCATTATGGAACTATGGGTCTCACCTATAGATAAGCTGTACTTACTGCGTTTCTTTCTTTCTTTCTTTCTTTCTTTCTTTCTTTCTTTCTTTCTTTCTTTCTTTCTTTCTTTCTTCCTTTCTTCCTTTCTTTCTGTCTGTCTGTCTGTCTGTCTGTCTGTCTGTCTGTCTGTCTGTCTGTCTGTCTGTCTGTCTGTCTGTCTGTCTGTCTGTCTGTCTGTCTGTCTGCTGACATATCCTCCTTTAATTACGAATCCTCTTATTAGAGCGATAGCAATCGCACTAGATTTTATGCTGGACAGAACCTACTCATCCCAACTTTAAGAGCCTTACTTAGTCACTCAACTTTTACTTTCACATTCATTTTAAAGTTGGGAATTCGAACTGTACACAGTCAAGAGGCAGCTTTAAATATTCGTTGAAGTTTCCTTTCTTCTTTTGTCTGTCCTGTAGCGTGTTGCCCTATTTGTGTTTTATGCTTATGCTATTATGGTATCTATGTTTTGTGTCTTGGGAAATATGGATTTCAGCTTCCTTCGTTCAAAGTTATTCGTGATAACTGGATGTAGATGGTACACAGCAGCCGCCGTGTAAGGCCTCTGCCCTCTGATATCTTTCTAGTCCTCTCTCTCTCTCTCTCTCTTCTCCCACATTTTTCGCTGCTCTTTTTTAGTAAACGACAAACCAAGTGCATTATGTGCGGAGGCCAGCATACAAACCTGTACAGATTCCTAATGACATAGAGCGCGCCGGAGGGGGAGCTTCACCAAAGTGCGTTCCGAACCGTCCGAGATGCGCGTGTCTTCGTTGCTCTGACGTAAGAAACCAGTTTAACTCTCGTTTGAAGACTTGGCTGCTCCGGAAATACAAAGTGATCCATGTACGTAGTCAACCAAGGGGTACTCCACTGCAAGAAGGAATCGGCAACGACTCCTGAATCCAGTTTCAGACGGGCGAAATCTCGTGGAAAAGTTGGTATGACGCAACTTCTGAAGGGCGGCCTGTAATGTTGATCCCGTTCGCTGTCGTGAGCTGCACGGTGCGATGAGCTGTAAATAATTCATTAAAACTTATCTTTATACGCCAAGCTGGGTGTTCGTATAGCGCAACGGTGGTGCCAGAAACTCGGAAAGAACCGAGCGTGCTTGGCACTATACATATATAGCCTCGTTCTCAGTGCTCTGGTTGATCAAGCATGCTTTTTCTTTGAAAGAATTCGTTTCTTGGGTAGAGGAGCAGAGGATAGTACATAGTATGAGAAGATGTACGTATAAGGTTCCGTGAATAGCCATGCACGCCCGCGAACCAATGTCGTTAACCCAAGGCATCGCGAAAGACGGCTACACAGGCGAGATGATATTTAGAGAAAAAGAAAAAGCTCGATCAAAGGGGTAATTTAAAGAATTGTCTTTAGTATGACCAAACAAAAGAAGACAGAAAGAAGTGGCAGCTGGTCGAAACGCGTTTTTTTTCTTTCATTCCGCCCATTGTTTGGCGGTCTGTTCCACGATACAGCAATCGCAAAACAACAGCCCTGAGAGGAAGGGAGAGGGCAATCACTTGGGCATCCCCGCTTGAGCAGACCGGCACTTCCTGCTTCGCGGCACAATACATCGTCATGGCGTCACACAGCCAGGCTCTGACAACAACAAAAAACGATGGCGACGACGTCAAGGAGGAGAGATGAGGAGAGATGGGGGGAGAAAACTCAGGGAGTTTAAGTAGGCGCTTCGCAGTTGGTTACCACACGTGAATTTTAAATGGGCGAGCGAAAGACAGAGTGATGCAAGGAACGAGAATTAGCACTGATCATGTGAACCAGACAGGACACATAAAGTCCGTTGCCATGAGGCCAGACGCGCTCGCGCGGCTTCGTGGGCCGAAATGGGACGGGGGAGGCACCGCTCCCTATAGCTTCGGCAGTAATAAAGCCGGTCGCCCGGTTGGCTCGAAGCGCACTGTATATACAAAGCCGGAGGGAGAACAGCACCAGAAAAGGTAGTCGATAGGCTATCCACATGTGCATTGGGAGAACATGGGAAAGTCGGCCCTTCCAGTGAGTGTGATTTCGTGAAAGATATTCCGAATCACCGGCGACGTCGGCAGTGTTGCGTCACGTGTACTTGGAGAGTGGGCAGCAGTATCGCTGCAGTCGTAAGGACGAATCGAGGAAATGACGACTGGCACCGTGCGGCGTATCTCGAGCAAACCAACGCGATATTACGACTATAATATCGCGAAGCCGTCTCGCAGCTCGCACTGTTCACAATCGTACGATCCAACGAGAGCTGGCGTTCCGGCGCTGGCTAATCGGACGTCTTCCGGTCGAGCAGATGGTTAGGAACGATGCCGCAATGTGACTCGGCAGACATTGAAAAAAACATTATGATCTGTCATCTATGAGCAGTGCGATGGTAAATTTTCTTGATTTGCCTGTTGCAGGCCACACAGGCCATGCATTCAAAGCCAAGAGAGAGGCTATAAGAGCTATATACGATGGAACTTCGCAATACCACTTTCGTAGTCCTGTGCGCCGAAGAACGACGAGGTACGCCGATGCTCCGTTATCGTATTTATGCTATAGACAATGGCAGGTGTCTAATCATGATAACGCGACAGAGCGAGGCGATTTTTACTGCGCAACAAATCTAAGGTGGTGAAACAAAAAGCTATGTATAGATGGTCTCCCATATATGTATGTATGTCACGCGCGGCAGTATCAGTCATTCTAATGAGAGCGGTGTAAGCTTTCGCGACCGCAGTTTCCAGCTGCAGCATAAGCAGGAGAATGCCTCGCGGCAAGCGTCTTCGACGGGTGGTTGCAGCTGCAGCTACAGAGACACTGAGCTGACTTGAGGTCTGGTCAATTACGAAAGAGACAGAGAGCAATTTAATTGTCTGTTGTATAGACAGCGGAATGTGCGGAAACTGAACTTTTTCTGGGCCATGTCATCATGCAGTTCCGCTCAAAAGCATCAGTGCTTTGGTCGGCTAACGGAATAGTGTATTTTTAGATTTTATGTTATAATAAAGAAAAAAGAAGTTAATCAATGCTCTAACTAGAAGTAAACTGGAGCCTAATTCTGTATGCTGAGATTAACCTACAGTACGGCCTTACAGCGTCAGACCACAATAATTAATTGCAACTGGTGCATCTTTTATTTCTCAAAGAATTATTTAGATCATTTAATTTTTGCTGGCTGTCACTATATCACTGGGAATTGCACATTATCGACTTCATTGAGATTTTCTTTTCCTCTCTCTCTTCTTTTTTTTTTTGTAAGTAGCTCATTGTAAGTCTTAGTTACTCCGTCAAAAAATCATGGCTGGAAAAACGTGTTTCGTCCACTTGCCTCGGCACACGTGACCTGTATACTGTGAGGGATATGGTTTGTACTGCGCTATAGTGTGCACTGCGCTGTTATGCTATGTTGCCGTATACGTATGGCTGTAGTTGAAATTACTGTAATTAACGCAGTTTTTTAACAATGTTTTGTATTATAGTAATCGTGTTTTACCGTGGAATGAAGTTTGGGCTTGGAGGAGTACCGACGAGCAAGTTGAGCCTGCGTAACGGCCCCTTTACGAAAACTCTCTCGCGCTTTGCTCTCCTCAGGCAATTTAGAAAACGCTTGCTGGACTTCCACGCGAGCTCAAGCACGCTGCGCAAGCAGTCGTGCTTGCGCATGCGTCGACACCTCCCATATTTGCGCGCACACCAGCTACGCAACCTTGCACTGTTGTTTATCTATACGCATGCACAGAAAAATGTACCTAAATAATGACACGCGGTTTCCAGTTGTACAGTGGAATTGTTCGTTATAGCGCAAAATCATTTGCGACAGCGGAATGTTGTTTTTAACGAAAGAGCGACACAAATTGAGCCCGACGAACGCACGTTTAATACGACCACGTCTCGTCACGCGCCATCTGTGGCTATAGGCATTGAGGCGGCGCTGACTCATTCTTTGTCTGTGAAGTTTTATAGGTGGTAGGTGGGCAAGTATGTTTGTGCGTGCGTGTGCGTGTGTTTTCGCAACGAAAACTGGCAATGGCAAAAGGTAAAGCAGGGAACGCTTTCTATCGCGCCGTTTTCCCGTCCTTGGTCACAGCGCGCGATTTCAAATTCCAACCATCATCCATCATCCCAGCGGTGATGTCTCGGTCGCGTGGTGAAGCTTGCTGGCGGAGCTAGGTTTATTGTCCGCTGTTGAAGTGGGCTTCTCCCTACAAACACTGCCACTGCGGCGAAGCCAGCTTTGACGAACGCGCACGCACTAAACTGACTGACGTGCGCGACAACGGTTGCAGTCACCCAACAAAAGTATGCGCGTTATTGCAGGCGACGCAGGGGCTGGAAACCTATATCTACGATATTATCTGAAAGCTTTTTTGGCAAAATGACTCATTTACAATCAGCGAAGGTATACAGTGTTCCAACGAGCCTGCAAAACCCTTTTGCCGACACCGCAGTCGTCGATGTCGTTTTAGAGAGGACAGCTTTCTAATTAGCTCTTTCGCCCGTTCCGTGATGGTCGGCTGCCGCCTTCTCCGCTGATTGTGCGTGTTCCCATGTCCCCGAGGGTCGCGATGCGTTCATCGCCAACTCAGTGCAGTGAAACCTACGGGGCGCGTGAGCCAATCAGAGGAGTCAGCATGAAGATGGCCGTCAGCCCGGGACGTATCACTCCGCGCCTCTGCCACGCCACACAAGAAGAAAGGAGAAGGGAAAAAAAAAGGCGGCGCACTTTCTAAACCATAGGGTCGCTGAAAGTGCTTCAGTGTAACTGTCGCTCTTTATATTCTGCTTCAGTAGGTTTATCTTGTCTAACTACTCAACTTAAGCCTGATTTAATTCTTTTACAACAAACTTGGTTAAACTCTGCAAAACATTTTCAAATGAAATTTTAGAGAACTTTTCATCTAGACCGTCCTACTAGAGGTGGCGGATTAATTGCATTTATTTTGTCTAAAATTTGTCATGCAGCCAAAATTTCATTTCAACTTTCTACTCCTGAGTCTCAAATCCTAGCGATACAGCTGAATATCCCTGGATGTTGCCCCTTTACCATAGTAAATGCATGTTTTCCTTTTGGCGTACAGGACACACGCACACTGGATAGGGTTCTTAATTCTTGTGAACGGGACATCCTACTGTCAGGTGACTTCAACCGTTACCCTCTATCATGAGGATTAGGAACAGATTTGTGCGGCGCCATAGTATGGAACTGGTCATTGGACAATGGGCTAAAGTGTGTAAACTCAGCATCTATTACGTTTATGCGAGGCACATGTTACTTTGCAATAGATCTTACAATCTGTGGCCCGAGACTCTCCGTATCTTCTTGTTCGACTGTTGAGTATGCGACGAGCAGTGATCACCTTCCACTAGTTTTTGAAGTAGCACGCCCTGTAACCTCTGTGAGTTATCAGGTGCGAACAATAATTACAATATTTTTAGAAAATGCTTACGAAATGCTCTCTCATCTCTGTCTGACGCGTGCACTGTGCAAAAAACCACGATTATCTGTTCCGCTTTGGAAGGTTGTCGCAAAAAATCTGAATTTGAGATTCGTCTAAATAACAGAAATTCGTACAGCCCTTGGTGGAATAAAGAAAGCGCTCGTGATTAGAGAGAGAGAAAAGACGCTTGTAAAAAAATTATTACATTACCAGAGTCCGAAAAATTGGAGCGATTATAAATTTTTTTTCGAGCCGTCTTTAAAAATATAGTTTCAAAAGCCAAAGAGGAATACGACTGCAAGCATTTTGACTTCCTATCTAACAATAAAAATAAACGCGCGGTTTTCAGTTTTCTCCGCAGTAGGAAAATTCTTCCGCGTGCAATTAATATTGACCGTATAGTCTTAAGTAGTAATGAAATGAACCACTCACTAGAAGAAATCGTTAAGGAATTATAAATTAGATTTTCGTCAGTGTTGCCAAATTTTTCAAAGCTTACGTAGGGCATCAGATGATATTGTAGAAATTACCATGTTAGAAATGGCTGAAATTGTGGAGCGACTCCCAGATTCAGTTCCCGGCGCAGATGGGGTAACCTCTGTCATGATCAAAATTTTATTTAAGGAAGCTCCTATGACTTTTTAGCTATTATAAATCACTCAATTAGATTTTCATGTATTCCGTCTGCTCGGAAAATTTCTAAAATAATTCCAGTTCTTAAAAATCATGGGGAAGGATATACAATAGATAACATTAGACCAATCGCGCTAACATCAAATTTGGTGAAATTAATTGAAATAATCCTATATGCCCGTATGCTTAAATTTGTAGAGAACGAAGACTCGCTTAATCCCTGCCAAATTGGATTCCGACCACCATGCCCAATCTGGCATGCTCACACGGACTTAGAAAAATATAAAATTAGCACGGCGCCAAAGGCAGATAGATGCTATTGTGATACTAGACATCTCCAAAGCCTACGACAGTGTAGAATACGTAATTTTATGGGATATATTACGAAATTTATAGTTGCCAAGTTATCTTGTAAACTGGATATGTGAAATTTTAAATGGGAGGAAATTCTACTGCTCTCTAAGATGCTTTTCTTCGAGCATACGTAATCACTTACGATGTGTTCCTCAAGAAGGTGTTATTTCTCCATTATTATTTACCATTCTTATGAGTTCCATTCATTTACATCCAGATGTACAAACATATGTATACGCAGACGATATTGCTTTCTATGCATCAGACAGCGATGTTCACTCCCTACATTATCTATACAGAACTATCTCTACGCTATGGAAAGCTGGTTAAACAAGATTCGCCTTTCACTTAACGTGAGAAAATGCTCAATATTGGTTTTCCCTCTTAACAATCCCGTTAGCATATCGCTACCCTACCGTCTGAAGACTATACCTCAGGTGGAGTCGGTGAAGTACTTAGGTGTTGTCTGTGACGGCTCCCTCAGTTGGCTTGGCCATATTGATCACATAGTTAAAAAAAGGAATGAGAGCAGTTGGCATGGCACGTAAGCTATGCAACAGTCGGTCGGGTATGCGGAGAGACCCAGTACTAATGATTTATATAATGTAAGTGCGGCCCAGTTTAGAATTTGGATGTGGGCTCTTTTCTGATGCGTCAGCTTATAAATTACGACCCCTTGTTCTGATGAGCGGGAAGCCCTGCGATTGTGCTGCGGATTACCGGGCTAATAACGTAATACATCAAGAAGCCAGGTTGCCCTCAATATTGTTCAGATTTGGGTTGCTGACAGTGCAAACATTCTTAAATATGTGCGAATCCCCTATTAGAAGATTGGAAAACATATTCATTTCCCAGCCTGCATAATTTTTCGAAGTACACTGGCCCCGGCCGGTTTCATACACCACAAGTGGTCTTTGTACAAACATTGATTAACTGCTTAAATGTACGTATTTGGGAGGTGCCATCATTTGTAATGTGCGAGAGAGTCTATGACTCATCTATGATGTCATCTACCCAAACAGTGCAAAATTTCTCTCTGTAAATATATTAAATGGGCTTTTACAAGATCATTTATTGAGTTCAGGTATAAATACGGTCATTACAACAGACGCCTCACAGTGCGGAGAAAAATCTGGAATAGGCATTTTAGCTCCTGCTCTAGACTGGTCATTCTCAATTAGGATTCTGGACTACTTATCCGTATTTCTGGCTGAATTTCTAGCTGTAGTGTTAGCCTTACGTAAACTAAATTCATCAATATCGACGATAGTCATATTCTTTATCTTTATGTACATCGCTCACAACAAATAGTAGTACTAATTACCTTTTACGTACACTTCATCTCGTAGTGCCTGCCCACATAAATTTAATTAGGTTACTCTGGGTGCCTTGTCATAGGGGATTATACATGAATGAAATGGCTGACAGTCTCGCGAGAGCGGCCCTCAATGGCCCTGTACTATCATTACTTCCCACATCAGCTTACCTAACTACTACTAGATTCAGGAGGTATGCAATTGCTCTAGGCTTTTTGAATCCAGTAACAGCAATTTTTTTTTCAGAATATCGACACCTCCTATTCCCTTGGCACAAAAATTCCTTTCACACACACACAAAAAAAAAAAACTGAAGTAATTTTTACCCGGTTACGCTGTCGAACGCCATTATTAAACTTTTATAGTCACAGGACTGGTCTGGCACCCTCCCCTCTGTGCAAATTCTGTGCAGTAGATGAGACCATAGATCACTTTTTCTTATTCTTTAACGAAAAACATTTTAGAACCAACGTTCACGCAACTTGGTTTAAATTTTCACATTTTAAATATCACTTCTCTAGAAGCCTTCTCTCTTAGAAACTACCACAGGGATGATTTCTCAGCCGTGGAGGAATTCATATTTGTTTCGAGATGATTCTCATATACTATTTTTATCCGTTTTCACATGACACTTTTGCCAGTTCTTTTGTAATACCAACATCTTCCTAATAGCATCCAAATCTTGGCCAATACCCCGCAGTGGGTACGCGCCATCGAAGAAGGGTGTCTTATCATCCTATCCTATTAAAGGCCGTTATTTAGCATGTCAGCAAATAAACAAATTTTCGTCTCGCCAGCTCGCCACAGCTTCGCTCAGACCGACTCCCACAGTGCGTGGGATCTGCATCTGCACGACCTCGAAGAGAATGGTCGGAGAAGTATCTGGCCCCCGTGGAGCAAGCGAGTGAAGAAGGAAGCGCTTGCTGCTGTCATGCCATCGTCGCCACGCCGTTTTCGTGCCGCTGTCGTCGCGTCGTCGTCGCCGTCACACTGTCGCGATTTCGCGGTTGTCGTGCCGTCTTGGTCGTGCCGGCTGTTGCCGTCGAGCCGTCATCATTCCGTTGTCGTCCCGTTGTCGTCACGCTTGTCATCAAGCACTGCACGGGCCAGCTCGGCCCGTGCATCCAATATCGTGCATGCCAAAACCATGCACGATATGATTACGAGGCGCCTCATAGTGAGGGGGGGACTCAGGATTAATTTTGACCACTTGGTTTTTTCCTTAAATTGCACCTAAATCTAAGTACACCAGCGTCTTTGCATTTCGCCCCCATTGAAATTTGGCCGCCGCGACCTCGAGCTCAGCAGCGTAACACCTTAGCCATGGACTATACCGCGGCGGGTCATTCCATTTACCAAAAAACATGTCGATGATAAGTTGTGCCGTCATTACGAAACACCTTTGTCGACGTCAGCAGCATATACTTCGGAATTATTGCTAGTGTGCATTTGATTTATGTGGCCCTCATAGGCTACCGCATCACTTCGACAATAATCTTCCATGGTTTCTGCAACATTTTCGTTACGTCGCTTATTTTAATTAATAAATCCAGTTCATCCTTTATCAAACTTGTTAACGTCTACTGATATACTTATAAAACGGAGTGCCCACATTTGGATTCGCTCGTGTCTACTATAGCGGCTCGCGGCCAGCTACTCGGTCTGGCTGTCCCTGTCCGCTCCGAAAACAACCAGTGCAATATTGTGATAGTTTTTTTAATATTCTAAGCAAGTTTCACAAATTAATGCATCTGACGCTTTCGGAAACTATACATGCGCCACGGTGTTTCTTTGCAGGAAGTACACGGAGTCAAAAGGAGGCAATGACATCAAGGTCTGAAATCCCTGCTTACCCTATCTTGCTTTGTTATACTTACCCGTGTATTGCTGTGAGATCGGCTATGCAAACTTCTTCGTAGCTCTTTGGATATGGCTGTCTGGAGGCCACCTTTGGTGTGTATAAGCATATAAGCATTGCGAGAGACGCCGCACCCATCGATGACGAAACGTCCATGCCAATTGCTATAAGTGTTACCTTAATTAAGCAAAAGCGAAACCCGTTCGGCATGTTTTCGTCAAAATATATTGAAGCATCCCATCCACCGCAGTATTTTGTTTGTTGCCAGATGAAATCGCCGTACGCTCCGGATACGTGTAGTAGCACGTAAAGTGAAGACCCCGGTGACGTGGTATTGTCAAGGTTTGCATCGCGCTTGAATGTTTGTCCCACTTTTTCATAAACAGTCGCTCTCAACTGCGTTAGCAAGTGTAGATGTTCAGTGTTTAACTACAAAAAAAAAAGAAAGAAAGAAAGAAGAAAGGGGGGGGGGGCATGAGAAAGCGCTCCACTAGATAGTCCCATGCTCTACTATTCAAATCTAGTTTTGCTTTACTTCTAAGTATACGGAAAACCGCCTGCTTCTTGGCCAATCCCCCATAGTGGGTATGCGCCACTGTTTAGGATACAAGACAAGCCAAGCCAAGCACCTGAAGAGCGGGAAAAACCCTTAATGGTAATCAGACTGCTTATGCGAAAGCGGGAAATCCGCTTCGCATTACCTATCTCGTATTGGTATATGTGATGATTAGATTTCATATGTGAGAAAAAGTAAAGCTATAAACTGGCTTCTTTGAGCATGCAGAGGAAGACAGGCGACAGATGACGGCAGGAACACGAAGCACAATGATACGTCATTGTTGTCACACCAATGCATGGCGTATACAGACGAGGGAGATTAGCCACACAGAATGAGATAAGAACTGCAAACAGCAGAAATTTAAAAAAGTGAAAGAAACAAGCAATAAAGAAGAACACATTTGATGACACAATGACAAACGAATTAGTTTCTTTTTTTAAAATATGGTGCCCCACGATTGACACTCCTGACAGTGAAACATTCCAGAGGCACTTATGGAGAGCTGTTATTATAATGATGGGCACGTGGCTGGCACGCACGACACGTGAGCCTGCTGCATGCATCCACACAGGTGCTGCAACATCTCAGCGTCGCCGACAAACTCCTCACCGCACTGTCTTCTCCTCTGTTCTACCGCTTCGGATCTCTGTATTTCTATCCTCTCATATGCTGTGCATCCGCCACCCACCGTCTCCTACCAACACCACCTAATCTAGGTGGCGTTGCTCCTACGCTACCTTATCCCCACCACCCTATTTCTACCCCTCGACTCTGGGCGACGGGCTGTATACCGCCACCGCACTTCAAGAGCACCCGGCAGCAGCGTACGTGTCATCCGCCATCAGGTGTATATATATATATATATATATATATATATATATATATATATATATATATATATATATATATATATATATATATATATATATATATATATATATATATATATATATATATATATACACGCGCACCACGTCACCTAGACGAAGTACCGGTTAACACCGATCGCCTTATCGGCGCATTGTAAAAACCTTTCCATCTTTATAAATGTGTGGCAGGGATACATTCCATCCTCTCCAGCCATTTCAAAGAACAGAGACGATATCACTCGAGGTGTGAGTGTCTTGACTTCTCTGCTAAACGATACGTTTGTGTGAATGAATTCTGGTGTTTTACGTTCCATAACCACGATTTGATCATGAGGCACGCCGTAAAGGGAGACTTCGTATTTATTTTGATCACCTGGGCATTCCCGTATTAATTTTGATCACCGCCACGGCATTCCGACGTCACAGTGGCTGCCCGGTTTTCATAGGTCACGCAGGTCACAGACCATCCCAATCGTACATACCGATGGCTTCCGAGTAAATATGATACTACGAATCTGCAAAAACGAAAAACTGTCTTTCGGAAGCGTACTGCCATGTGGCGCTCCTTGCGGTCATTTCACGAGACACGGACAATATAACCGAGCCTGTGAGCCTGTGAGGTGTCCTGAACTGCTTTCTTTATGGGGACGTTTGTGCGAGCAGGTTCTACAGCGGGCGCAACATTGCTGGGCGCAGGCGCGAAAGGAAGGGCGCCACGAACGCATTCCGACTTCGCAGCGGCGGGCTGTCCTCTGGCGTGGCCGGTGGCTCCCCTCCCTCGGCATCGTCGGGCCAGGTCACTCCACTGACGCCGCCTCCCATTCCGACATCCGCCTCCTCGCCTCCACCTACGCCGTCCGGATCTTTGACACCTCCTCGAGGCCCTGCATTTGTGTGCGCCACACACGGATTCCAAGCGTTTCAGTCGGTAGCATTATATAACAGACACAGTTTAGGGCCACTAAGCAAGTGGAAAATTTTTTTAAAACATATATGTTAAAACAGAGGTTACAGTGCGAAACGAAATTAAGAATGCAGCAATGTTACGACATAGTTATGCTGTAGCAACGCTGCGTAGCTTCGAAGCGCCATGCACCCTTTCCCATCGCAGCAACGGCGACATGTGGACACACACTCACGTTGGACGGGAACGGGGCAGTCTTCGACTCGTCCTGGCCGTAGGCACTGGGGCACCGGATAGTCCCAGTCCCCGAAGGGCTGACACTGGAGCAGCGAGGAGCCCACCAACTGTGCGGGAGGTTCGCACTCGAACACGGCCATGTCGAAGTTGGCGCGCATGCGCAGGCCACGCGGGGGCATCAGCACGGGACACATGCGCTCTGCGAGATGACACACCGCCGTCAGTTCTGTGCCTTTTCGCCGCCGAGCATCGCGACACATGTGTGCGGCGGCGTGAACAGTTTAGGTAACGTGCATAATTTGCCTGCAAAGGGCCCAGATTGCGACGACGTGAAGTGCGGAGAATCTCCTAGTTTGGCTTATATGGCATGGTTTTGTAGGCTCTTCGCCGAGGAACGAGTGAGTGACGACCTGGCGTGGAGGACGGTAGACGCTGGAATCGGCTAGCGGATTGCGATGACCGATCACTGCATGCTTTCGAAGTTTCTGCGGGGATGGCGATATGATCGATCTTAACGAAAAATTGCGCGAAAAAGACGTAGACGAACAGAATAAGAAACAAAGAAAGAAAAGAAAGAAACATTATTCAAAGAAACAGAATAAGTAGAAAACTGTGCTGAAAGGAGAACTCTTTTCTCGTCTACGTCTTTTTGGCGCACTTTTTCGTTGAGCTGGAATCACACCAACTCGCTCAACTCTCAGTTTTGATGGCAATATGACTCTGTTTTACGTAACCCGTACGTTACACGGATGAGAAAAATAACTTCTTTTTTAAGAGACGAACCAATTTTTCTTTTCATCAAATGAGTTTGTCTGACTCTGGTGTTTTGTAACTGCCCATAGCTGCTTTCGCAGGGCAGTTACGAAGGTGAAAACATCCAAGGCCGAGAGCTGTTCCTTTATTTTATTTTTTTTTCATGCACTGTGCTCGTAGACAATCAAGCGAGGCAAGGCGCGCGTGAGCAAGAGCGCCCCTGAAAATGCACCGAATTTTCATTCGACTTGATTTACGCCGAGGAGGAATAAAAGAAAGACATTTATTTACAGCGGCAAAATGAGACAGGATACACTAGCGAGTGCTACATATTCCTTTTTTTTTTCTTTTCGCCTGCTTTTTCTCTTCCGCGTTCGGGCAAATGCGAAACCGCCGCATGTGGACTCTCAGAAACCAAAGGGGCTGTCAAACTCTGCCGGAACATTTTGGCGCTGTAACACATGCTCAAAGGCTCCGACCCTATATCTTTCTCTTAGAAGGGTTTGGGTGCGAGCTAGTTGGTATGGGTCATTCATATTAAACAGCGTAAAAAAAAAAAAAAAAACACGGACAAGGAAGGGCACAGGACCAGAGCTCTTTGCAATAAGGAATCTAAGTTCCTTAGAAGTGATTCAATTTGTATTGTGTGCGTATTGTGCACTTTACATTTGTATAGTTTTACGTTTGACCCATGCGCAGCAGGAGTTGACTGACGATGACTCGCACTCCCTTTCTTCCTTTCTCTCTTTCAGCCCGTTGCGAATAGCATATATTTGTGCGGGCTTCAATAAAGATGTTGCCACAGCGCTGGTCCTGTGCTCTTCCTTGTCCGTGTGTGTGTGTGTGTGCGTGCGTGTGTGCTTTTTGGCGCTGTCTAAAATGAATGGCTTCTCTGTTCACTGCCGCTACAGTGTAATAAAGGAGGCTGTACACTTTCGCAGGAAGGTGTACGGCTCGCACCGCGCACTCACCCCTGACGCGCACCTGGACGGTGCGCGACTCGGCCCAGCCGCCTTGCGGGTGCGACCGACACGTGAAGCTCCCTTCGAGGCCCGCTTGCGGCGCCGTGAACCGCAGGTGGCTCGTCGAATGCCGGTAGCCGGGGTTCTCTGCACGCGCGGCATTGACGCAGCTGTTATGTGCGCGCGTGTAACACCGTACGTGCTTGGCATACATGCGCGGGAAGCAGAGCGACTGCAGCTGCCGCGAATTGCCTGCAGCCCATGCGGAAGCCTGGCCGGGTTTCCTCCCGTGGTGTATGATTATCAATAACTTTTTATTTCTTTGCTACCCCTTCTAAACATAGATCGCTTCCAAACTTGGTAATGTTTAGTGTGTTACTATTCTGAAGGCACGTACCGCTTTATCCAGAGTCATCACATTGAGAGTATATACAGGGTGCCCGAGCTAACTTTAGCCAGAGTTTAAAAAAATATGTGAATGCCACGTAGCTGGACAGAACCGAGGTAATGTTGGTCGCTATCGCTTGGAGATACTCATTATTATTTTGTTCATCCTGCTTAATTAGACAATTAGTTTTAAATAATTAATCAATTTCTAAAATATTATAACTAGATGAGAAGTGTGAATGAAAAAAAATTGTAGAGCAACATGAAAAACTCCCGATACAGCTTTCTGTTGCTCAATACGTGCTACATAAGAGTGTTTTTCCGACTGAGGCGCCACCTACTCGGTAATCCACTGAGCGACAATAAAGTTGTCTCTCTCTCTCTCTCTCTCTCTCTCTCTCTCTCTCTCTCTCTGAGCGTGAAAGCAGCCCGCAAATGCGCACAAAGTGCCTCGAGCGGCCAATCGCGCGACAACATTGCGTGTACGTTGGCTGGCTTCTTTCACGCTCGGAAAAAAACACTTTTACGTAGCACGTATTGAGCAGGTTTTGCTGTGTACAAGCAACCGCCGCGTGGGAGCGTGGCCGCCTTTGTTTAGCGAGCGCGCACGTGTCGTGTACCGGTGGCTGTGGCGTTGACTTCGGCCTCCATGGTCCACTGGGGCGGCAGTCCCGGGTCGTTGCTGGTGCAGACCATGTTGACTTCCGTGTAGGGCAGCACATGCACCACACCGCCCGGGGCGACGGCGTGCGGGAAGTTGAGCGTCACCGACAGCGTGTGCGCTGCGCCGGGAACACGGGACGGGGCATTTTGTTCACCCATTACGTCACTTCTTGGAACCCTGTTGTTCTATAGCCATAAATTGGCGTATCTTGTGTGTGTGTTTTTTTTTTCTTTAATATCGACTGAGGGCTTGTTCTTAAGTCTGGTAAACCAGTTCTGCGGAATACCGAAAGGTGCATGGAAAGGGAAAATTGTTGTCCACCCACATGTAGCACGAAACTACAAGGGAAACCCACTCGGGGTTTATCGCGAACAAAGCTCAGCAGTTGAGAAAACAATTCTTTCCTTTTACATTGTCAAGTCTACAGCACACGTACACTTTTGGTTCTGCGTGTTGTGAAAACCTCTCTCTCTCTCTCTCTCTCTCTCTCTCTCTCTATATATATATATATATATATATATATATATATATATATATATATATATATATATATACACACACACAAGTGATAACTCCAGCTCGGTGGCGTCACGGATAACAACGGTGGGCGGAAACGAAATCGATCTTTACAAAATATGGCCACATGAGAGAGAGTTGTGAATGTTCAAGCTGTTAACTGATCAGAAAGACACTTATATGCGTTGGCTAATGGACAATAAGTTCTATGAAGTATTACATCAATTCTTGCACACCGAGGACCAGCACGCTTTCACTTAAGCACCCGGGTATGCCGCCAAGCCAAGATGTTTTAATTAAATAAATATATGGCCTTAGGTCGCAACTCCACCGTCAAGGTAAGGCTGACTTACGGCTGCTGACGCCGCAGACCGGAGGCTTATCACTCCAGCGACCGTCAACGCAGGACAGTTGCGGTTCGCCCAACAGCTTGAAGCCTCCCACGGGCGCGCAGTGGAAGCGTATCGACTCGCCAGGCGCCACGGCGTCGCCCGACACGACGCGACGGTTGCCGGCGAACGCCTCGACCGCGGTCGCCAGCTCGGGCACCACGCAGGGAAAGCGGGGTCCCTGCTGTCCGCCCTGCGCCGACGAGGGGCAGCCTTCGGCCACGAAGCACGTGGGAGGGTCCATGTCCCAGCGGCGGAAGCTCTGGCAGCGAACGCTCAGCGGGCCCAGCAGGAGGCCTCGGCTGCACGCGAACTCGGCCCGGAGCGTGTTGGATCGCATGAGCAAATTCCGGTCCAGCGGGGGGCGAGGGCACCGGTCACCTGAGTAGGAAGTGGCAAGCGCAACAAGGCGTCAGTGTGTGTGTGTGTGCATAGAAACGGCCGCTTTGCACTTTCATTTTACAGGGCTGCACGGCCACTTCGAAAACGCAGGGAACTGGACAATTGACGAAGATCAACGTCCCAAAACTTTGCAGGGGACTATACCTGATGGTGGACTATTCTCATTTTTTTATCGATTATGTGGCCTTTGGTGTAAGGTATTGGCACACACAAGGAAGATGACAGGTTATGATGCATTGATGTTTGCAATCTGTCTATCTATCTATCTATCTATCTATCTATCTATCTATCTATCTATCTATCTATCTATCTATCTATCTATCTATCTATCTATCTATCTATCTATCTATCTATCTATCTATCTATCTATCTATCTATCTATCTATCTAACCAGAATGGAAACATATTAGAAAGGACACCAGTAAAGAGTATAGCATCCCCTTTTCTTGATGTGATACGTTTCGGGTAGTCCACGCACCTTTGCATCTAGTCTTATTTTCCCAAAGAACTGTCTGTCTGTCTGTCTCTCCGTCCGTCCGTCCGTCTGTCTCTCCGTCCGTCCGTCCGTCCGTCTGTCTGTCTGTCTGTCTGTCTGTCTGTCTGTCTGTCTGTCTGTCTGTCTGTCTGTCCGTCCGTCCGTCCGTCCGTCCGTCCGTCCGTCCGTCCGTCCGTCCGTCTGTCTGTCTGTCTGTCTGTCTGTCTGTCTGTCTGTCTGTCTTTCTGTCTGTCCGTCTGTCTGTCTGTCTGTCTGTCTGTCTGTCTGTCTGTCTGTCTGTCTTTCTGTCTGTCTGTCTGTCTGTCTGTCTGTCCGTCCGTCCGTCCGTCCGTCCGTCCGTCCGTCCGTCTGTCTGTCTGTCCGTCCGTCCGTCCGTCCGTCCGTCTGTCTGTCTGTCTGTCTGTCTGTCTGTCTGTCTGTCTGTCTGTCTGTCTGTCTGTCTGTCTTTCTGTCTGTCTGTCTGTCTGTCTGTCTGTCTGTCTGTCTGTCTGTCCGTCCGTCCGTCCGTCCGTCCGTCTGTCTGTCTGTCTGTCTGTCTGTCTGTCTGTCTGTCTGTCTGTCTGTCTGTCTGTCTGTCTGTCCGTCTGTCTGTCTGTCTGTCTGTCTGTCTGTCTGTCTGTCTGTCTTTCTGTCTGTCTGTCTGTCTGTCTGTCTGTCTGTCCGTCCGTCCGTCCGTCCGTCCGTCCGTCCGTCTGTCTGTCTGTCTGTCTGTCTGTCTGTCTGTCTGTCTGTCTGTCTGTCTGTCTGTCTGTCTGTCTGTCTGTCTGTCTGTCGAGCCGAAACGTGTTGTGTGATGTTTAAAGGATCATGCGCGCCGCTTTTCGGCGAAGGTCCACTGTTGGAATACACTTAATTCTGTGCACTGCAGACTGAGACAATGCGCGGCCGCTGATTCCGATTGCTGACACACCTTATGATTATGATGATGATCGACTATGAAGCCAGTGGGGGCGGGGCGCACATTCGAGCGGCACGGCGTAAGATGTGTCGAGGTGATGCGTCAGCGTGCCGTGCGTTGATAATGTTTATTAGAAATAACATGTATACCCACGAGACGGTATACAATTTCGCCACATTTGGCTTGCCCACCTGCGGAAAGTTATTTGTTCGTCAACTTTTTATTTCCTTCTATTTTAATATTTCTGTATTTCAATTAAACAAAATCAAATTTCCCTATGCTTTATCTGGCTTCAATGTATGTTTCTTCGTACGGTGGACCACCAAAAACAAAATATCCAGCCCCTCGAATCCGCTTATATTCCTCTCGCTCACGTACCGACGAGGGGATATGGGCAAGGTTTCGCCATGAATGCAAGGCGGACTCGACGTTCATTTTTCTGCTAGCTAACATGATAGCAAAGATTACAAACATATATACTGTAAAGCTAACAGAAAGCGATTGAAAATGTATGCGCACCTCGTGCTTCGAGGGAGAGCATCACTTCTTCGTTGCCGTCCGAGCAGATGAACATTCCGTGGCTTCCCTCCACGGGATTCATCCGGATCGTCGACGTCGGGGCCGTGAAGAAGGTGCTCTCTGTGAACGGGTGATTCATGAGTCAAAAGACATGAGGTACGGGAGCCCCCTCATCGAGAAAAATCTCGCACGCACAAACTCTAGCGCCCTCCTGGTGAAGAAAAGACGGGTAAAGTACGGAAAATTATGCAGAAGGGGGACTAGCATGTTTTTGATAGTCTCATTTTCTTATCCAAGCTGGACAGGTACAATAACAAAGATAACTAGTAACGTACATTCTTTTAATAATTATAGACCAATTTCATTAACAAGCCTAACGTGTAAGCTTATGGAGCATGTAATTTACTGTCACGTTGTTGATTTTCTTGAGGCCAATTCTTCCTTCTGCGCACATCAATACGGCTTTAGGAAAAATAATTATTGCGAAATTCAGCTCCTTCTTTTTACTCGCGACCACCGGTTCAAAGCTGATGTGCCTGGTTGTCGTACTAATATGTATTTCCATCCTTTTGTGCCAACCACAAGCGTGGGCTGGAACCATCATTCGGCCCACTTCGCCTCCATCATCGACAACAACTTTAAAGACTAACATTTCTTCTCACGTGATGTAATTACACCATATTACCTACTGCTCTATGTAATGACATTAACTCTGAGAGTAAATAAATGAAATGAAATGAAACTCTTAGCTGCCCTTTCGGTCGGCGACCAAACATCTTTTCTCGAGCCTATATACGCGTGCTGGTCAGCTGACCATGTTACGGAGCTGAGGGTTTTGGAACCTTGGCCTGATGCTTGAACAGTTGTATGACTGCTTGAACTGCATTGCAATCAGGCACTTATGCACGTGCGTGTGAGGCCGCATTACGTTTTTTCTGTCTCTCTTCGTTTACTCCCCCACCTTCCCCCACTCTGCTTGCCTATACTTTCCATTGCGGTGTAGCCAACGGGGCATGGCCTGATGGTTTACCTCCGCGCCTTTCCTCAGTCCGTTCTCCTGAACCGTGACGTACTTCCGTCGTGGTCGATATCGGCGACGCAAGAACAGCGTAGGAGACCGTGGCGGTGCCGCTTACCCTTGACGAAGACGTCCAGGTTTGCGTCCCACTGCCAAGTAGGCCTGCCGCCTCCTCCGCCCATGGTGCGGCGGCAGGTGATCTCGACCGGCGCATCAGGCGGCACCACGTACAGGCCGCCGGGTCCCAGCACGTAGTCACCCTTCACGCTGACCACCAGTCGCCGCTCTGCGAGTGAAACACGAGCGTATATACGCCGTGTATAGCAGTGTACTGACGCGTCTTTACCCGTCTGCCCGTCGCGACAGTGCGTTGCAAACGGCGAAAAAAAAAATATACAGGGCTAAGCAAGGCTCGCTGATTTCGGAAGTCCATGGAGTTACGTCCTCCTATCAGCATTGAGTGTTGGCTGAGCTCCGCCGCACTGCATCCAATGCGCACCCTCCGGCACCACGGCGTGCTGGCCGCAATGCGGTCGCGTGTGTCGTGCTGAACGCGAACGCGAGTGAGTTGCGCCGTCGCTGCCATTTCAGAAAGACGCGAAACCTGTTTCATTCACGCGTTCGTTCAAGATCGTCCCATCGTATTAGCGTTTAAACCACGCTTCGTGCTTCTGAAAGGAGACGATAGAGACCACACGACACGATGATGGAGTAGGTCTAGTTTTCGCGCTAAAATGTCAGCACCAGGAAAGATGGAAGAATGAGAAGGTTAACCACACTAACGATACCGTGGACCGTACCGTGGACCATACCGTGGACCATACCGCTGAAATGCAAGCAGTGCTACAAAGGCAATCTACAAAGGCAATATGTTGTAAAAGGCCCGTGAAATGCCATGCAAAAAGCATTCTTAACGCTGTACGCGAGTCCTACGAGCGTTTATAGATACCATAAATGCCTGCAAACTGTACTAAAGTGTTCGTGGACATCTGTTGTTAGTCTCATCTGCAACAAAATTTACAGAAAAGGAAAGTATATAATAGAATGGTCTGATCGTTCTTAAATATCACGTGTCGTATATGTCGAATAAAAAGTTTGCGGCACCACTTCTCCCTGCGTGGTCACAGCATTTGACAGCGTCTCTCGGAACGTGCATTTTATTGTCTCGAACAGGCTGATTTCCTCAATAAACTTTGTTTTGTTCTCATGCCACGAGGGAATTGGATTGCTACCGGAGAGGCAAAGCCGAACAATTGGAGAGCGCGTATGTGACGGCGGTCGAGAGAGAGGAGCTGCTCACCGAGGAAGGCCCTCTCGCACGTGGGCAGCGTCTCGTTGAAGGCACCGTCGATGCAGAGCACCGCCTCGGGTCCCACCAGTTGGTAGTACTGCTGCACCGAGCAGTGGAAGCGCACCAGGCCCCCGTGCGGAACCACGGAGCGGGCGCCCAGTGGACGGTTGCCGTGGTACGCGCTCGGACCGGCCACGGGGGGCTCGCTGCGCGCGAGTCGAGGCGAACGCGCGTGCGTCAAAAACCGTCCCATCTGTCAGACGACACGTCTAAAAGATGGCTCTTTGCACTGGGCAGCGGAAGCCTGTCCGAAAGTTTTTTGAAAGTCTTAGTACTACCGCTCGTAGAACGCCAATGAATGGTCTCTACGGACACGCGTATATTTGGCAGCCACGTGGGCGTAAAAAATATGTCCAATTTGTCGTAGGGCAGGTCGTCCGATCTTACGTACGAAGAAATAGCTCCGGTATTTTGTACGGCCGGTTATCAGAAATTATCCGATCTTTCGTACTATTGGTAGTACCAACAAGCAGTGACGTAGCCAGGAAACTAGATTTCGTAGTGGGAGGGGGGGGGGGGGGGGAGTGAACGGCACTTGCCAGGAGATGGGATTGGGGGGGGATGGCAGGGGGGCTGGGCACGTACTGTATTTAGTGGACAAAATTTCGGGGGAGAGCCACGTACCCAGTGTTCACCCTGATTGATTGATTGATTGATTGATTGATTGATTGATTGATTGATTTGTACACATCGGAATCGTGTAAGACGACGTTAACGTCACGCATTCAGACTGATAACGTTCAACTAGCTTTCCCTGAGAGTAGGGTAATTCGCTGTCTACTGGTGGCCACCTAGCGACTGTATTTCGAGCCCTCGCCTGCTCCCGTTTACCCCCGCAGGTACCTGGGGTAAAAGCAGGCGAATCCCAGCTTGCTCTCGAGTGGCTCCACATCGGGCGGCAGCGTCCTGTTGGCTATGTCCGGTATCTCGTTGTAGACGCCTGCGAAGCATGCGATGTTTCATAGCATTGTTTATATTGACGTGTACTACTACGTATAACCGTACGTCGGACGTTGGAAATGTATAGACGGAAACATTAGCGCTGGTGGCGACATTTTATGTCTAGATTCAAGCGTGAATGCAGGTTTCCTTCTTTTCTTTCTTTCTTTCTTTCTTTCTTTCTTTCTTTCTTTCTTTCTTTCTTTCTTTCTTGCTTGCTTGCTTGCTTGCTTACTTACATTTCTTTTTGCCATTGTGAAACATTGATAAGCTCAGCTTTCAACTTAACTCTCAGTCCAACTCAGCCAAAGCTCAACTCTCAGCTCAGAACAAGATAAATCGACCTCTGACAGTGTACTGGTTAAGTTTAAGAAATGTTTATTTTGAGTTGTTAAAGTTATGCCAGAAGTTGACCGCCACTCCCACAATGTGGCAGAACAACGTAAGTGCTGTTCTCGTCATTCTGCATATGATAAGCTGCCTCAACTCGCAGGTGAAAAGAATGAAAAGAGCCCACCAACAACGGTCAAGGAGATAACAAAAGTTAGCTCCTCTGCAAAGATAAACACAGCCGACCACAAAACCCGTACTTGGCTTTACGGGCAGGCTCACTTTTAGAATTTTCTAGTCGCGCTTCCTAGATAATTAGGTTCCGCATTTGGCGCTTCGATGTCTTGTACACGTTGTGTGAGTTCCACTGGTCGATATGGTGCAGTTTCTTTTTAGCTCTGCTTATAAGACGGCATGGTCTTTTCGTCGACAAGTATGACGTACTGCATGTATACTGAAATTAAGCGTATATGCGGTAATAATGCAGTGATAGGAAAACACGATATCTTGTGCAAAATCAATAAAACGAACCTACTCTTTCATTTCTGAAGCAGAAAAACGCGTTGCTCCACATTGGCTCGCGGAATTAGCCATAAGCCGGTTGAGCAGAGTCACTAATTAAAATTAAAGAAAATAAACTTGTTGCACTATTAGCAATAAGGGGATGCAATAAATCATTAATATAAATAATTATTTTGTGTTTGCGTTCGGGTATTTATTATGGCCTACTTTTCTGTTTAATAGTTTCTTGATACTGCAAAACAGCTATGACTATTTTCTCAACGTCTAGGGGCCTACAAACGTTTTCTCATTGTGCTCGCCAGATATTCACACATAAATAACTCGTGCTCGTCAACGCGCTGACTGCAATGTGACATTTAATAAGATGGCCTTCGGCGGTTTTCCCGCATATTACTCTCTCTATACCGGATGTTTCTGCGAAGATATTAAGTGATCTTCAAAAAATTTGGAGGACGCTTAAGAGGAAGGTTTAGCTCGGGCCCAGTTCCGATGCTACCTGTTCAAATACATGTAAAACGAAAAAATGCTTTTTGAGATAACCTCTGGACCTATTTTAATAAAATGTGTTGCATTTGACAGAGAAAGTTATATTCTAGTGACTGTTGGAAGCGGAATATCGATTTAGGGTCCGAATTTTGTTAAAAGAATCTTAAAGAATGTGGCAGCTCGAAAAAAATAGACACACGAAGTTTATAAATTAATAGCTCTGCATCAAGAACAGATATCGCGGTTTCGTAAACGGCATCCATTAGATCATTCAAGGCGCACAAATTCGATGTGTGTATCTTTTTTTTTTGTTACGGAAGTATGAAAGAAGAGAGAGGAAGAAGATCGCGGGACGCTGGCTGCTGCGTGTTGTTGGTGGTCAGCCATCTTAACTACTCCGACTCATTTTGTATATACATTGTAAATACACTCCTTCTATACTCCCAACATCTCCGTAACAGTACCTCACCTGAATTTGTTAAAATGTGTATAAGGGTCCTGCAAAAGCTGTATTATCATATTACTGATTCTTTTTTACATTCATGCATAACATATCAAGTTTGTCCGCTTTAGATGTACTATCAGATGCAATCCACAGAATTGTGATATTATTTTTTCTTGGTGAGTTACAGCCTTTTAAACTTGATAGCTTAGTTTCCTGAAAATTTTCGATTTTCGCGAATTTTTAATAAAAATTGACAACCTAACTCAGAAATTCGAAACCAATAATCACTAGATTTTAAGTTTTTCTTTTAAATTCAACAAACCGCGTCAAGTTCGGTGCAGTGGTTGCCGAGAAAAACAACTTTTCCTTTTACATGTCTTTAGATAGGAGCACCCGAGCTAAAGCTTTCAAGACGTCAAATTTGCTGCAATTATGACGGGGCATATCTCGAAAATTATGTCATCCACATTCTTATTTTCAAGTGGACATTCCTAGCGATCTCCCTTGATACAATCTTTTTAAATTGCAATATGTGTCGTAAGCTAATTAGTTCAAAAATTCATTAGTGAATTTTCGTTAATTCGTCTGTTATGCATTCCGATTTCTGTCATGCCCGCCTCTTAGGGTAGACCAGCTCAAGGACTCGAATTGTATGCTATCTGCCACAGGTCATGTTTAAAGATTACTTATAGTCTTCGCAGAAACACCTGGTACATATGAAGCGCTAGGCGACGAAAATCTGTCCGTTGGACTTCCGTACCGCGACGCAGTGCCTGAACTGATGGTACGATGAGCAGGACCGCCGTCAGGGTGACCGCCAGTGGGACAGCCAACCCCATTCCGGCACCGGTGCGTATTTTCCGCCTCAGATACTGGCGCTGCTCCTGTTGCTAACCCGCTGGTGATGCTGCAAATGAACAAAACAGGTAGGTATACGATCGATAAAAGTAGCCGCAACGCACACGTCTTTGCATCAACGGTTCAGAGGAAGCTTTAGGTTTAGGCCAACTCCAACTTCCCTGCCTAATATACATGCAAAACTCAGAAACAATCTTAAGGAACAACCGCATGGCCAATTTGAAACAAAATTGGTGTGTTATGGAGAGAAAGCTAATTTCTGTTGACCTTGGGATGTAGAATCTTGATTCTAGACTTGCACTTGTTTATAAAAGTTCTTGAAAATTAATATGTTAAAAAAATTGAAGCAACAAGTTTACAAATCCGTAAATCTGCTTTAAGAAGAGATATCGAAATTCTGTGAGCTGCATCTGTTAGATAATCTAAAGCTGGCAAATTTGATATATGTAATCAGAGCGTATGTAAAATCGTTACAATGTTTACAAGGGTTTTGAAAAAGTCCTACTCAGAAATCAGTAGTATATATTTGAGAGTGGTGTATAATACATCAATTTTATACGCTTTAGATGTTTTATTAGGTGGAGCTTACAGAATTATGACATCGTTTTTTATTGTTGTGTTACACAGTCTCAAACTTCAAGCTTAATTTTTCATTTTTGCAATTTTCAAGAATTAAAAATGTTGACGGCCTAAATAACAAATCCGCTTCCTGTAGGCACTATATGTTCGCTTTTTCCTTTTAAATACAACAAACGTTATCAAAATCGGTGCAGTGGTTACCGAGGAAAACGATTTATTCGTTGTCATGTATATATATATATATATATATATATATATATATATATATATATATATATATATATATATAAGCTCCCTCGCTAAAGTTCCCTCCCCCCCCCCACACACACATTTTTTTAAAGCCTTCTACGGATTAACTCAGAGCGAAGACCAACTCTAGACTTATCTTCCCATCCGAGAACAGCAACTTTGTCACGGTATAAATTGTAGAAGGATTTCTAACAGCAGAATTTCTATTATTTTTCCTTTTCAATTTTCATTTTTAGAATATTGCACACGGAATTACTTTAAATGAGCCATCGCACAACGTGCTATCCTTGTATAACAATTATAAATCGTGTGACTGACCAACAAACGACTAAATTTACGTTTTGGTGTCCGTACGGCAACCCTGTTCTCAAAACGCAAATGACACGCTTAATACACCATGCCTGCCCATCCACCCACCATTGTATACACTTCTTTTATTTTTGCCATTATTCATTTACACTATTTTGTTTCTTATGTGTACGACTTACCGCTTAGGCCGCTCTCCACACAAACGGCTTTTGGGTTACGGCGTAAAGCTGGCTTTTCTGCTATGACATAGTATACTGCGGCAGAGCCTCACAATTTTCTCTCAGGGGCAGGAAGCGAAGAGCTTTGATTGACAGGCGAAGAGGTCGATCCCTGTGCCAGCTGTTCCCATAATTGTGGTTACAGGTCCGGCGACCAGCTTTCACCGGTATTTGTCATTTCTGTCATCACAGGGCGGCCTTACGGACCTTCATCGCCTTTGGCTCGCTCATCAAGGCACTCCTCGTCAGGCGCCAGCCTGTCTGCACATTCAAAGCCCGCTGATGTGCACAGAAGTGTAATCTGCATTGAAGTTGGGACAAGAGTACCTCTCTCTGCTTAGACGAAAGCGAGTCTAAGCCGGCTGCGTTCGTATGGGGACTGATTGCGGGAACGCCCAAGCACAAAACTATGTCACTAAATAGTGGAACACCCACCCAACCACTCTAGCGCAAAAATACGTGCGATATGGTCGATCTCACTTATGAAATTAGCGAAAACTTTCGAGGCGTATTGTTATCTGGCCATTGAAGTGGACGCTCTGGCTATAGCGCACCGCCGCCGACTGAAATGCTACCGTGTAACAAACACGCACGGCAGCTTTCCACGCAAGTGATGCAAATTGTCATCTGGAGCTACGAGCTGATGCGGGCGTCATTCTGTGTTGTATAGGTTCGTCGTCTATGCGCTTCGTCAAACGGTTGTGTTCTAAATCCAGCGCATCCTGCTCATTGTATTACTGAAGGGGTGACAGCGAATTCGCTTGAAATATGGTAAAAATCGCTATCATGGAATGAGCTTCATCCTCTCATTATTCCAGAATGGCCTGGAGCTTAATGCGACTGACTGTGAATCAAGCGCCGCGCAACCGACCCTTGGGTAACCTTTTACGCGAAGGTACGATAGTGACCGTGTGAGACGTTGCTTGTCGCGAGTGCCGTTTTGTGCACAAAAAGATTCACGCAGAAAGTCCTCCTGGAGTTGTCCAAGTATGCGTAAGCATTATGCCACTTGCTCATCTCCACATAGCCCGGTGTCATTATCAATGTTATAAAACTTTATCCGACAAGTATAAACACTTATCAGCCTCATTGGTCATTATCAACCTTATCGGACTAAATCGGACCCTTATCGCTTGTTATCACTCTTATCAGACTCCATACTAGCCTTATCAACCCGTATCTATCCTTAACCTTATCGAACATTATCCGATCCTTATCAACTCTTATCGGTCTTTATCAACATTATCGGACCTGATCCGACCTTTATCGGTACTTATTGACCTTATCAGAATTGCTCCGCCAATTACAAGCCCTTATCGCTCTTTAGCATCTTATCCACCCGCGTCGAATTATTATCGACCGTAATGAGTCCCATACAACCTCTGCTCACTCCTTATCAACTCATTCACTGCTTATCTGTCTGTGTTGCGCGACGTGAAGCTCATAAGACCTCAGAGGTCGGTGGCATTTCGGTCGGCGGAGGAACGTCCCAACGAAAGGCATATCCCGCGACCATCAAAACGCACCAGGGATGTGGCGTGTTTAGCATTAAATTTTCGCAAAAATGTAATTTTCCTGATGTCTGCAGTGCTCCAAGACGATTCCTAGTGATGGCTTTTATTTCTCGATGACCAAATCATTCAACAAAGCCTTCGTAGAAACTGTTCTCCGTTGCCGTTTGTTTTGTACCATCGGCACAACACGTTCATATGGCTCAGGTACATTCGACTACTGCAAGCGTAGGTCATATAAACCACTCCGCTTCTGAGACACTCGGCTTCTGAGCGTGGGTTCGTAGATTCGAAACTCACCACCACCAGCGTCTTTCCTTTTGAATTTATTTTATTTTATACATTAATTTCTTTATAGCGATTCGTCTTACGTGACGGACGGACGGACGGACGGACGAGCGGGCGGGCAGGTTTCCTCGTTGGGTAGGCGTAGAAATGCTCGCTCGTTTAAAATTGCGGCCTCGCAGATGTAACGTCTTCATAAAGTAGAGCATGGCCGGAGCATGGCCGGCCCGGCACTGCTGCACTAAGCCTCTCGAGCCACTGCTCAGCTCTCGGCGCGCATTAAGCTTTGCAAAACCTGCGCTCAATACGCGTATCCTTGAGAGCGGCGCCTTCTTACAGCGGTTCACGCGGATAATACTTTTTGCCGTTTTCACCGCTGACTCCTTCGAACTTCCACTTTTTTTTACTTCCTTCTTTCGACTCCCTTTTTTTTTTTCTTCGTTATAGTTAAAGTACTTATTGAGCGGCCAGTTTTTGTGGAAATGGTGATGCAAAACTTCCGGAAATTTGAAAGGCTTGAGAGAAACAAAAACAAAAATTTCGGAAAAACTGAAAGAATAGCCTGACATTTTGTAGCACCACGGAAAGTAAAATGAACACTAGGCGTGAGTACATACAGCGGCGTGTTTTCAAAACTTAAGGCAATATGTTGACATTCTATAACAAGTAACTCGCTTCTTTATATGCTCCGAGATTCTCGGTAGTTTTCGTAATTCTCATCTACCATCCGTGAAAGCTGCTCTTTTGCTCTCTTAGGTAGGGAACGCTGGCGCATACTCTCCTGCGCGATTCCGGAACATACGCCGTTCAGATTGCGGATGCAATGCATACCCTACGTGTTCAATTACATGTTGCGGGCTCGCCATGGCCAAAAAAAAAAAAAAAAAAGGCCCGCCATGTCGAGGCCTTGAGACTTGCGGAGAGGTGACAGAGGAGAAGCCATAATTAAGTAGATTCTCCAATGCGACCCGCTTGAAACAGTTTACACTGGTAAAGTATTCTTTCGCCGTTTTTATTCATGCTGTGATAAAGATATATCTAAATAATTAAAGAACTAAAGACCAAACTTTCTTCAGTGAATTTTTCGTCGAAACTTCAGTGCTTGTACGTGACCTCACTAATTCAAATTTTTTACTCTCGTACTTGGGCCATTTTGGATTCAGATGAGGTCCTAAACCTTTCTATTAGTCAAAAGCGTGGCAGTTTGGGCGAGTTGGTATGTCATAACTGTTTAAGGCTAGTAGCGCAGCTCAGGATGAGCAAAAAAGGAAAGAGGTAGGGGTAATCAAAGGGAGCGGAAAACATGGTGAGCGCTCACCCTGTTTTCCGCTCCCTTTGATTACCCCTACCTCTTTCCATTTTTGCTCGTCCTGAGCTGCGCTACTAGCCTTAAACACTTTCTATTAGATTGAGCCGGTTTCTTCAGAACGCAATGTAGTCATTCGTTAATGAAAATAAGGTAACCATAGATCCACGGAAATGCTATCGAAACCGATGACATTTTTCACGAGACACAGCGGGGAACTTTAGAGTAGGGCCACCACCCAGATTTTGTTTTTGCGTCATTTCTGCCTTAGTAAATGTCCCCCTCACGGTTAAAAAAATGCCATTCATGAAGCATTAATAATATGCTAACTCTGCTTAATATAACAGATTTTTCATTGAAGAGAAGAGAAGAAGAAGAATTTTATTTATTCACTCACGAAAATAAAATCACAGTAACAAGATATACAGAAAGAGGTCCCAAAGCTCAAGGCTGTAGGGGGACCTGTTGTTCTTACATTGTACATGTAAGAATAAAGGTATCCACTTGATATAAAATCTAGTTAATTAAATTATATGTCGCAATCAAAAAAATTTTTTACATTTAGATGTGGAAACCATCTTCGATATCTTGCGAAACAGAAGAAGTTACCCACCCGTCGGAAAACAGAGGGTATCCAGGACAGATCCACACTGAAGATGACGTCATCTTACCCGACTTAGTCAGACGTACCTTTGCTCTTCGCCCAAAGTCGCAGTCAGCGCTTGTCTCCGTCGTGTATTCCCATCATTTGTCTGCTGTCCCGCTGTGCGCATTATGGATTGCCATCTAGCTCGGTCTCACACCTTCCTTGTCAGATTGAGAATAAAACCAAGTCAAGCAGTTCCTTTGCAGAGAACAGCTATACTGGAAGAATTATTACTAAATATACAGGAGGGGCAGGAGTGCGCGCTTTGTTCCACCATGACAGAAACTCGTATGCAACGACTGTAGGATGGCGCACTCGCTTTGATGCCAAGAAACGCAAACGCAGAGTTGCTACTCAAAAATGCTGCACACATTTGCTCATCTTTCAGCTCACGTGAACTCTGGTACTAAGTTGACGCAACAGCAAATTCTGTTCTGCATACCGACGAAGATGTCTATGGGCAAACTGCGCAAGACATTTGAGACCTTTCAGTGAAGGTTTCCTACTGAATAAATTCTCAGGTACCGTCCTGAGGACGCCCTGGGGATGTGCTCAGATCGAACAAATAAATTTGATTATAGTACGTTTTGAGGCTTATGCAGGGATGTCATGAGGACGTCCTAACGTATACGTTCCAGTTGAGGATGTCCTCAGTATTTCATAGCGTTGTTTTTGATGGATCATTGTGTATGGTATAGTTACCGGGGCTGTCCACCTTGTCATTTTTTCGACCGTAAAAGGTCGGATCCTGTGTTCAGGGATATATGACGTATGTAGCAACAGAATTTGATGATGCAGCACACCACTACGATCAAATAACGATAAAATAATTTATGCAAAGTGGATGGGATGATATGTCGCCTGAATGTATGTACTCACAAAGTTACACCAACCTAATGTTTGCACGATAGACGTCAATGAACTCCATTTTATTTGATAAATTTGGACCCTTTATTTTATCGCTTTTTATGCCCTGGGAAGAAAAAGCGAGAAAATAGCTGTTTTTTCACAAAATTATTCGCTTTTTTTGTTTCGAGACCTCACATTTCTAGGAACTTGTCACAGCGTAATAACTACGTTTATAATGACAGTTTTTCTTGGAAGACCCATCGTAGCTATAAAAATAAGTTGACAGTTTCGCCCAAGGTGCTACATTTCTTGGGCAGTTCTGCACTTCTTGGACGGAGTTCTAATTAGATAGGTCCGACTAACGCGGTCGCGACATATGCGGCTGGGCCAAAATTCCTGGCCCCTTTGATAGCGTTAAGACGGCATGTAGGGCCTATAATGACATCGCACAGGCGCCACTACACTGGCCGTAAAGAGTTGCGCCAGTAAAATGACATAATTTTCAGGTCTGAGCACCGATATTGTTTTGCACTTTTAATATTTAACAATCTGAGAACATTATGTTATGTTTATGACATTATGTTACGTTATGAACGTTGTGTTCAGCGACATTTCTTTGTGGACTGCCATCCTAAAAATTTTGTGGAATAATTTAGCCGAGAACGTAAGACCGGGTGCGAGCAACTTTACTTATTGAATGGTCTAGCGATCTAACCCACATATACGGCGTGGATGAGCATCTAGCATACATACACGTAAGTATGTGCGGAGCCCAACGGCGACGACGACGGCGGAAATTCGCTTGGAGTGTCTATATAAATGCTATCACAATACAACTTTGTTTTGTTTGTTTTGTTCCCAGCCAGGATTTCATGCTAAGTCCTCGCCCTGCGAGCCATCGGGCCAACTTCAGAGTAATAGTCCTGGCGTCATCATTCATAGTCAAATGACGTCAAATGTCGCCATCTTTGATATCATCATCATCGTCACGACATCTAACAAGCTTGTCATCTCCGCAGCCGTCATCGCCGCGCCGTCGTCTTGCCGTCGTCGTGGTAATGTCATCGTCTCCTGCCGTAACTAATTGTGCCATCTTCTTCATGTGGTTGCCCCGACGCCGAACGTTGTCGTCGTCATCTTCGCCGTCTTTATCGTCGTCGTTGTGGCGTTGTGGTTGGGCCAGCTAAAGCGCTGTCTTAAGTGGCACTCTCCTTTGAGTACTAACACCTTAAATTTATTTTTCTCTCTTTCTCTTGCGCGTTCACGTCGCGAGAAAGGTGAAACGGAGGCTCTACGAGGTGTTCCTATAGCTTAAGGGCGCGGCCAATCCGAGAGGAAATTTCGCGTGACCAGCCAAGCGCGTCACCGCGCGGCCGCCACGGTAGAACTGCTGCCCCGAGTTTTCACAGGAATGACTAGCGGCGCCCAGAGAGGGCGTGACACCAGGAAGTAACAGCTTAACTGAGAGTCGGTCTTTCGTCATCGTAAGTAGTTGACTTAACTGCAGACATTCTTCGACATGCCTCCGGTTTACTTAATGCTACAGAGTCAGTTATATGGCCACGAGCGATAGCTCAAGCGGACGTCAATATTTTCTTGCGTCTGTTTTGAAATACGCCTTCGTTTACTGGTTCCGCCCATTCAAAAAATTTCTCACGACGTACGATTACGAACGTTCAGTTTCACGTTACGTCCGTACCGCTACTGCCTGGGCACGTAACTCTGAATACGCCAGTTCTGAACAAATGACCGAACTTGAGCATCTCTGTACTTGCTCAGCACTCGAGAGGAAGACCGCAACGGAACACCGGGTACCGATGGTTCTCCCTAACCTGAAAACAGACACTGTATATGTTACGGCCAAACATTTACTTTATAAGTATCCCATATTGGTTTCCCAAGTGCGTTCATTTCACTAGTCTGGTATAGTGGTACAGACCACAATGACAGATGACGTTTCGCGAGACGCACCATGGTCCTTGTGCTATAGTTGCATTAGCGGGCAATGTAACATCAGCAGCACCATGCCCATGACGGATGCAAGGAACGAAATTAGTGTGACATATACAAGGATCTGTAACAATGCAGTTATTGAAGTACACCAGTGTTGATTACTATTAACCAGAAGGGCTTGTGTGGACGGAGCTGTCGCGTTGACATGAATCACGGCTATACGGTTTACAACGCCAGTGGTGAGCCGAATTCGCTCCCACACGCCTTCGCCGTCGGCAAGATCCGTGTTTTCCTTCCAAATGCGATCTAAGACGCAAGTAAGCCCGCGCCCATTCATCCTTGGTATATTGGCTTCAAGCATACAAAGTGCTGGCGTCTCACGAATTCTAAATGAACTATACGCCATCGTAAATATTCTTGCGACAGACTGTACGGCCACTGTTTCTTCTGCGTCTGTATATCTTTCTTAACGAGCTTGATGTGGGTCTGATGCACGATGCATTCGCACTGATTGCGCTGGTCGCACCGATGCCGGCATCCAGCTGGCATACTGATCCTTATTCCGAGCTTCCCGTTCAAGGGCAGCAACGAAGATGGCCTCCAGCAAGTCACGTCGCGCAGTGAAAGTGGTCGTTCTGAGTATCGCTTGTCGATTACAAAGTAGCTCAAGCATGTATCCCGTGTTGCTGTCTCGCTTGCGCTGCATGCTTCAGCAGTTGCCCTTTTGTTATGGACAAGGAGGACTTCGGCTAGCTGGGTACCGTGTTGCTTTTTCCAGCGGTGACATATCGATTACTAATGGACTGAATGAACTTATTAACTGAACTATACTAAGCCTAGCAGACCGCTATAAGGCAAGTCTCGTTAATCACACACTGAGACGAGAAATTGCGGAAGGCCACCATGTCGCGTGCTTTTCATGCAGTACGTCAGGATCAGGCGTTTTTGTTCTTACTCTATTTTTCACTAAAGATAATCAGACGAAGCTTGCGTGGTCATCTCACACTACAAGACAGAGGAGAGTTGCTGAATTCGAAGGCAGGCGGATGGTTGCGTGGACACCGCTTTTATCGTGTACATGTCGCTCATAAAAACTGTAAAACCTTCTATAAATTACACCGTGCTCCACAGAACGTAGCGGATAGCCGCATTCGTCATGCACCGTTTATGTGTTACATGTAGCAGACGTTGCATGACGTTCACTCTGAAATCATCGACTCAGAACATGCAATTTTTACGACTTATTGTAAAAACGAAAAAAAAAAACGCACCGACGTCACTTATTGAGAAGCCGTGCGGTACTTATGAACGTGTTAGCTATAATCCTTCCGAACGGACAGATCGTATGTTTGCCGGCGGCCATGAGGACGCCCGAAAAGTCAACAGTTCCCAGCTGGAGGTCGTGCAACCAGTGCGCGTCGCCGCCGAAACCTACGCGTCCGGTCGAAAACATCGTCCCGCCGCCGCCACACGGGCGTTGCTTCGCGCCGCCGTCGCGGCAGAACCCAAACACACTCCGCGTGGCTTACCGTGTCCCACGGGGGGCTGGCTGCGCGCGCTGCCGCTCTTGGCCGAGGGTGGTCGCCGTATGCAGCGCTCGACGCCCTGCGACCGGTCCTCGTCAGGGTGCGACAACCGGCGTAGCCCGGCGCGGCTTCGGCGCGAGGCACACCCGGCACAAGAAAGAGCTGTCCGGGCGGCGGGGCCCGGTGGGCGAGAGATGCGACCAGGGATAAAGGTGGCATCGATGGCCGATCCGGTCCCCGGACACCAGGACTATCTGTCAAGGCCACGCGTCATGTCACCGGCCGTCCCCAAGGCCGCACCCGCGAGGGAGCAACAGCCGCTCGTGCAAGCGCGCAAGACCTGAGCCGGGAGAGGTGTTCGCCCCCGTGGTTACGTTCGCAGACGATTATCTGTGGTTTAAAACACGCGCGGCACGTTGGCCCCCCGCACGCGCCCTCGCAGTAGAGGTTTATAGCGCTCGCAACGTCCATGAGGGAAAGACTGTCTGCTTAGGCCGGATGCTCCACGGGGTATTTCGTTGGATGTTTCGGACGGCGAAACTCTGCCGTAATAAAAAAGAAAATAGACGCTCCCACATCAGCGCTGCTGCGTGGACGTCTTTACAACCCGTTCGCGTCGCATTTGCGATTTTTCGCCGTACTTTGTCGTCACTTTAGGTGAAGTCTGCTTGCGACCACGGCATTCGCCTCAGGTCATTTCTTGGTTCTTTGGGAAATTGAGGATCAATGGTCCTCTAGGCGGCGAAAACTATTTGAGCCCTTTCCCCTGACGGGTGTGACGGCCACAGCCGCCATGATCCCGCGTATGCATGCTATACTTAGCGGCAATAGAATTGAAGGTAGCGTGCGAGGAATCCTAAAGACACGACTAATCTCGTCTTGGTGAGGGCTAGTCAGCTCGTCTTCAAACTAAGCTAAAACCGCGCGCAACTGTAAACAAGAACAAAAATTAACACAAACACCGCAAGACAAGTGCTGGCTGCCAGCTGTATTTTACTCAACGGACGCCAGCCTTTCGCAGACTCTGTTCAGGTCGAGCACACGTACATAAGTAAATGACAATATCAGATGCGCTCTTCTGAAAACGCTATTTATCTTAACAAGAAATGGGCTCCACACATACAATGAAAGCTGGCGACTAATGTGTCAGCGCTTGTGCTGTGGTGCATGTTTACTCCTGTTCTTGTTTAGTTGTGCTGTTTCCAAATGCTTTGAACACGACGAATGTCGCACGAACTTCTATAAATTCGACGTGCGGACAAACTCATCCCTCTCTCTCTTCATCGCTTCTTCTTCCAAGAAAATTATGCCGTCCCACTGCAGTGCGGCATTCTTCCTGGACATTCTTCCTGGACAATAAAAGGAGATTCCTTTTATTGTCTGGTGCCGATGTTTCTCGAACGCATCATGTGGGGCAAACATGTCGACTCTTTATTCCTTCCGCTCTCGGCAACCAAGCAAGAAAGTTGAGCCAGCAATCCGCAGCAGTAACTTGTTGCCTGGTGACAGCCAGAGAAGTTCGCAGTGAGCTTCATTGAACAAACGCGTTATGTTTTTTCACCTCACGCCACGTTACGTGACACATATGTCTTTGATCGTCTTGCTGTGTTGACACCGTTCTTCATAAGAGTAAGGTGGTATAACGCAGAGGACAGGAATATGTACACTTGTGTTTGTGCACGTACCTACGCTTGTGCGTTTACGCCTCTTCATTCAACTGCAAGTCTGGTTTGTGCTGCTTAGTTCCTTGTTTTCTGTCTTTTTTTCCTTTTTGTGGCTCTCCCATTTTCACGTTTCTTGCTCATCCGAGTATAAATTCTGCGCGCATGTGTGGAAAGTTCCGCGCTTGTCCTCGACCTTTCATGTTTCCGGGCTGGTTAACCATCGGGTGTCAATTTTACCGGTCTACAGCCTGCAGGCACGTGAAGGTGCGGACAGCACAGCTTGCTGTTTTACGCTATTGAAGAAAGACCCGAGCCGTCTGGGAACTGCAAATCATTTGACTTAATGGCTGAGGCAGATGACAGACATGACCAAAATATGTGCCCCGATATAGAAGTCTAGGCGACGTCCCGGTTGCGTTGCGCAAGTTGTGCGAGGCGCAGCTAATATGCGACTGCTTTGGCGCAAATCGCCAGCTATACGCGCGTATACGCCGCTGGCGCAAGGGTTAAATAAAGCTAAACACAGCGATAAATCAGGACGCAACGTTCACCCCCTTGACAAGGTGAACCAGTTCCTCCAACGCAGGCGAGCTCTTTTGTGAGGCAAAGTAGCCCTTAAGTTACACCACTTCGCTCTTTCGCTAACGTTCTTGCCTGGCTACGCAGGTGCAAGCAGCGCTTAAACGGCGCTGACTGCACTGTAAACTGCGCGTGCGTCTTCCGAGGCGTGCGAAAGAGCTCAGTCGCGACGACCTCTGCTCTGATCCGTGACCATGTTGCGCGGCCTTTCGTATGGAGGCGAACTAGACGACGTCTTCGCGGCTTGCGCTGCAGCAGCTGGCGTCGGAGAGCGGTCCGGTGGAAGCCGCAGTCCGTCGAGCGTAGAGTTCGTCTGGTGACGCGGAGCCCTCGGCGTGGTCGACTTGCTCGCACGTGTGCTCGAGCAGTTCGAGGCCCAGGAAGCCCTCTGTGCGCAGAACATCGTCGGCGGGCTGCTCGGCGTGCTCCAGGTACAGCTCGTACATGGCCTGCATGGGCAGCAGCCAGACGTCGAAAGGCTGACCCGGACCGCGGCACAGAAGCCGCCGGAAGGCCACCATTGTGGCCAGCCGCTGCATCCGGTCTCCGGTGGCGGCCAGGTAGAGGAGCTCGCGGGATGCGCACACCGGGTCCACCTCCAGGAGGATCTGCGGTGCACGTTGAATACGTGCGATATAGGGACGGGGCATATGGACCGAGTTCCAGTCAGTCGCTCTGCGATAATGTCTACAGGTTCTAGCAACGCTCCAGCAGGCTGGTTATCGCCACCAGCTCCTTATAACGTGAACATCCGTCGAGTAATTTCTGCTGTTTCTGTATATATCACTGCAGCTTTTCCCGTGCGCCCAGATCCTAAGGATACATGCTGAAGCGCCGAATGACCAAGCAGAAAGGAGCATGGCACGAACAAGGAAAAGAAAAAAAGGGCACTTATGATAAAGGAAGGAAATGAAGGAGGAGGATCGAGTTGATGAGCAGTGGTTTGTGATGTGCCGCAGAAACTGTAAAGCACACTGGTTCCGAAGGCTGAGCGCTCAAGCTTCATTTGTGTTGATGGTGCCCTTGCTTTCTAATTTTGCGACAGTACATGCATTAATACTTGCCTCGTGCTGTTTCATGTGCCATCATTTAATTCTTCTTTAGGACTGTGCTTAATAGTCTGCCCTTTCTCGTGGAGCCTCGAAACTTACTATTTATGCCGTCAAGGGGACGCAGAGCGGTGACTTTAGCTATGTGGCTCCTAGAGATTGCAATGTGTCGGGCTGCTGTAGAGCAATATTATAATGCAGTACTTAATTCACACTACCGCGACAAGTCTGCAAACGTATATACTTCTTGTTGCTTGAGTGCGTAAACACGATGTTAGTAAGCGCAACATAAGCGAAATATTCATGCTAACAAACCAGCGCTTTCAAAACTGACTATGAGTCTATGCCAGCTGGTGCTGGCATTCATTCATTCATTCATAGGGTGAGGTCTTAATAGAGAGGGGCGGGTAATGTCGCTAGAGCAAAGTACATTCAAGACACTGCGGATCAGACTTACATATAGATAGATTATATATTATCAGTGTTGTGGATCTTGAAAGTCGCGGCGGCGGCGATTGAAGTTATGGGGCGAAAGAAAACGAGGGGCAGTTACTTGTTTGGCAGGGTGCTGGTCCCGTCCGTGCTTGGGGGTGGGGGGGGGGAGGAAAGATTGAAGATGTAAGTTATATATAGTGCGATGACTGGGTGAGTGGTCGTTGAGCTGGTGGTCGTTGTGGGAAGCAATATATAGGGTAATGACAGTAGGATCGACTCAGACGATATCTCTTTGGAATAATGGCCCTACTAAATGATATCTTACAGTAATATACGAAAAAAAAAACAGGAATTACGTGCGTAGGGTGCGTAAAATGCACGAAACAGCAAGCGACCCTCTCTGCTCGGTGGGTGCGCAATCCTTTTCGCTTGAAAACAGTATACTTTCATCATACCTGTCTGTTTGAATAGCATGGTCAAGCGTGATCCCATATAGTCTGATTCAATGTATACGGTATATGGTTCACTGCTAAATTGAGCACATCGGTGTAGAGCACGCAGTAACTTTTTTAAAGAGTCTGCTTAGCTCGTTGCTCAATTTTGCGCCCGTTGGTGCCGTCCGCAGTGGTGGGCCGATCCCGGAGATGGTGCAGTTTCCAGTCTCCACGGGTCTGTGCCGCCAACAGTGACGCTGGTACGTTCCGCTGGGTTTGTCGTCATTCCGTTGGGCATGTGCCGCCGTCGTTGTCACGTCGCCATCGTCACGCCACGGTCGTCACAGTGTCGCCGCCGCGCTGTCTTCGCCATGCCATCGTTGTCATCCCGTTGTCACCATGCCAGCATCGTTGTGCTGTCGTCGTTGTACTATCTTCGTCGTTTCAGAGTCGTCATACCATTCTCATCATGTCGTAGTCGTCATGGCGCCTTTGACTGCGCCAGCGTAGGCCTCTTGCTCGCGCTGAATTTCCACTGAACCCGCGTCGCGCCAGAAATAACGAGTACACGGCAATTGACCCGACGGCCGCGTCATGTGGAACTTAGTTCGAAAGAAAACTGCATCGAGAGGTCAATTTCCTTGTGTTCTGTTTTATTTTCCGCATCCCCTTCACCAAAGTTGCAAGAATTAGCACCCTCAGCGTTGGTTTGAAGCATTTGTCTAAGAACACTTAAGTCTGAATTAAATTCTGTTTAACCAATTATGCGATAAACTATACGGCATATTCTTCAACTCGCACGAACAGAAAATGAAGAAATAAATGATAACCAGTAGCGATTTCCGCTGTGCCTTAACACGCAACATAATTGTGAATGACAATTGTACAATTTAATTGCGGCTACGTTAATTAATAATTATTTAGATGCCCTAATAAAATTTCCCGTCTTTCCCTGTACCACAAGTTCTTCTTTTCTTCCCTTAATCAAGAGCCTTACATCACAGCTGCATCGCACCAGCCATCCACTTCAAGTGGCACGCCCACGTGCACGGACAACCACCTTCGCAGCCTCTTTTTTCTTCCATACCGCCACAGACTGGAACGGCCTTCTCGCCAACATCGCTAATACCACTTGTCCATCTTCGTTCACAGAACTTGTAACTGACCATTTTGTTAAATAATTATTTGTGACAATGTATTGCTATCCTATAAAAACCCACCCCTTATGTAATGCCCCTACGGGGGACATTTAAGGTAATAAACTGAACTGAACTGAACTCATCACTCCTTATCAAGTGATTGACCGTTTATATCTATCTTGCACGACGTGAAGCATATGAGCTTTCATAGATCGGTGGCATTTTGGTCGGTGAAGGAAAGCCCCAACGAAAGACGCTTCCCGCGAACACCGAAACGCAAAGGGGATGGGGGGTGTTTGACATTAAATTTCCGCAATATCGCAGTCTTCCTGATGTCTACAATACGCCAAGTGGGTACTGCATGTGGTTCTAGAGATAGCCTTTATTCCACCATCACCAAACATTTCAACAAAGCCTTCAGGATATTTTCTTTACAGTGATTCGTCTTACGTGATGGACATGTTTCCTCGTTGGGTAGGCATAGAAATGCTTACGCATTTACAATAGAGCCAGCTGCAGTGCATTTCCTTTCTCTGCTTGCGTTTGTGGCTGCTATAAGAAGAATACTTTTGGCAAATTAATGCAACCTAGGGAACCTCTTCTTTTTTTCTTTCTGTGAGCCTTCCGCGATTCGAAGCAGGCGTCCCATCCCTTCAACGCCATCGCAATGAAGATATCTAACTCGTCGTCGTGTTGTTCCTATCCCGAGACGCGTTGGCACTCTTGAAGTTCGTCCTTCGCCGGCTCACCCCCACACCACTAATGCGCTTCCCCCTGTTTTCCGGCGCGGTCGCTGTCGCTGATCTCGCCACCTGCATTCGAACAACGGGTCGTACGTCTCTCATGCGCGAACGCGAAGCTCACCTCAAGGAATCCGAGGTCTTAATAACCGGGGAACTACGTTTACCAAGAGTATCCCAGTGTCGCGGAGACGGGAGAAAAGTGTAGCATATATGTGGGCACAAACAGGGCTGGGCAAAGATGCTTTGCAATTGTATCATAATACAAGATACCCTGGCAACAAGTATTTGAAATGCAAATACAAGATACTGCCGCAATTATTGTATCCCATACGATCGTGTCCATTTGTATCTTAAGATACTTCGATACATTCGCAAATTTCTTATTATATATATATATATATATATATATATATATATATATATATATATATATATATATATATATTGTTTGGATCCCACCGATGGCACCGGTTGTTGTGGTCGGACTGCTGGTACGAGTTGTTGGGAACTCGGCGCTGACGCCCGTTGTTGCACCTGGGTCGCAAGCCCCAAGGGTAGCGTTGGCCTGGCGGCCTGGGGTACAACTGGAAGCATCCGAAGGTCCCGGCAAAGCATGAGTCGACTGGTAACAACAAAACAACTTGTTTATTCTAACATCGCAAAGAGTTGGCGGTCAGGTTGACCGAAGTAGAGAGACGGGAGTGCACTTTACTCAATCGGAGCCCCTCCTTTGGCGTCCGGGGGCAGCTGCTTTTATACTCTCGCAGTTGAGGGCAAGAAGGAACCCCTCTATAGACGAGCACGTGACTGTGCCGCTCGGGCACAATGGGATAAGGTGGCTCACACTGTCGTGTCGCCGCCGGTCGGGCACAATGGCGAGGAGAAGGTGGCTCATACTGTCGTGTCGCCGCCGGTCGGGCACAATGGGGAGGAGAAGGTGGCTCACACTGTCGTGTCGCCGCCGGTCGGGCACAATGGGGAGGAGAAGGTGGCTCACACTGTCGTGTCGCCGCCGGTCGGGCACAATGGGGAGGAGAAGGTGGCTCACACTGTCGTGTCGGCGCCTGTCAGACCCCCTCGCTTCACAGTTGTTGGGAGCTCCTCTCCCCGGCTGCCGCGCTTCGACAAGCGTGGGCACCAATATGCACATACACTCACACACGCACATGAAGACACGTGGCATCGGAACATGCCTGGACGCGCTTGGCGGGGAGGCGTAGCGGCGACGCCGAACGGGCCAAAATGTTTGCCGCTTTGTTGCAGCCGCGCCGGCTAAACCGCGCGTCGTAGGCGAAACGTAACAGACCGCCCCGCCGGGGGAAGGAGATCCCGATGGACAGGGGACTGCATCCGCTGTCCGGAGGGATGTCGCTCGATGATGCTCATAACCGAAGTCGGGCGTCCCTCGACGTTTCTTGAGCGCAGCGCACAGAGAAGGCCTCGTTCTCTCGTTCAGGTTCGCACAGGACACTGCAAAGTGACTTCGGGAGAGTTCACATTTTTGTTCTCGTTCCCGACAAGCGTTAGAACTACGCTGAAACTCAACCGCTCAGTCAGCAAGCACGGCACAACCCTCACTAAGCCCTGCCAGGCTCTTTCCCCTTCTATACCACTGCCTAGTTCCTTACAGTAGTCTAGCAGCACTTAGAACGCGTCCACAAATTGGAAAATTGCACTAGAAAGCATGTCATCACTTTGAAACACTAAACAAAAGCAATATGTTAAAAATCCTGCCTCAGGAAGAAAAACATCAGTAACAAACAATTTTGAGGCTGATTCCTACGTTAGGGGCTTCGACTTAAGCCATCGGCGTTACCGTTGAGACTCCCCTTTTTGTAACGCACCTCAAAGGAATATTGTTACAAAGCGAGGCTCCAGCGCAGGAGGCGGCCATTTTTGGGAGAGATGGTCTGCAGCCATTGGAGAGGGCAGTGATCCGTCTCAATGATAAACCTCGAGCCGGCTAGATAGCCTGACAATTTCTGAACGGCCCACACGAGACACGCACACTCTTTCTCGGTGGCGCTATACGCCTGCTCACGACTGGTCAGCTTACGACTAGCATACAGGACGGGGTGTTCTACTTCTCCATTTTCCCGTTGGCACAGTACAACGCCCATGCCTCGCTCACTAGCATCGCACTGAACAACGAACCCTTTTGTATAGTCTGGCGATCGTAGCACAGGCTGGCTTGTTAGGGCACTCTTTAGGGCGCTAAAAGCTCTTTCCTTTGTCTCGTCCCAGACGACTGTTTGAGGCTCTGTTTTTCTTAGAGCATCCGTCAGGGGAGCCGCGATATCAGAGTACCTGGGGATGTACCTCTGATAGTAGCCGGCGACACCTAAGAACGACCGAATATCGGTCTTCGTGCGCGGTTGCGGGAAGTCTCGCACAGCGGCCACCTTTATTTCAGAGGGGCGGCGACGACCCTGACCAATCACGTGACCGAGGTAGACAACCTCGGCCTGTGCTAACTGGCACTTGGGAGCCTTGATTGTCAAGCCCGCTTCGCGCAGGCGGGTTAGCACTGCCCGCAAGTGTGCCATATGCTCAGACCAGGATGCGGAGAATATCGCTACGTCGTCTAGATACGGTAAAGCGAATTCTTGCTGTCCCCGCAACACTTTATCCACGAGGCTTGAAAAACAGTATGGCGCGTTCTTCAAACCAAAACTCAACACTTTAGGACGGAATGTTCCCATTGGTGAAATGAACGCCGCATACCTACTAGCCTCTTCTGTAAGTGGAACCTGCCAATAACCCCTGACAAGATCTAGGGTGGAAATAAACTGAGCGCTACTAACTTTCTCAAGGCGCTCCTCGATGTTAGGGATCGGATAAATTTGATCCTTAGTGATGGAATTAAGCCTGCGGTAGTCGACGCAAGGACGAGGTTCCTTGCCCGGTACCTCAACTAAAATCAAAGGGGAGGTATAATCACACTCACCTGCCTCAATAACACCGAGCTGTAGCATTTTCTTTACCTCAGCCTCCATAATATCGTTCTGGCGGGGTGACACCCGATACGCCTTGGATCGTACTGGCTCTGGGGAGGTAAGTTCTATATCATGAGTAAGTACAGAAGTCCTACCAGGCCTCTCAGAGAACAGACCTTGAAACTCTTGTAAGAGCTGGTGTAGTTCGGTTTTCTGCTCAGGCGACAGCGATGCTTTACTGATTAAGTCACCAATGACTTGATCGGTGTCTTGCCTGTTCGTCACTGAGCCTAGTCCCGGAAGCTCGACCGGAAGCTCTTCGGGAACGTTTACCATCATGCACACTACTGCTTCCCTTTGTCTATAAGGTTTGAGCAGATTACAGTGGTAAACTTGCTGTGCTTTCCGCTTTCCTGGCAGACTCACCACGTAGTTAACGTCCGACAGTTTCTGAACAATTCGTGCTGGGCCCTCCCACTGCACGTCTAGTTTGTTGTTTAGCGATGTGCGCAATATCATGACCTCATCGCCCACCTCAAAACGACGGGCCCTGGCGGTCCGATCATAATAAACCTTGGCCCTCTGCTGGGCCTTTGCCATTGCTTCACCTGACAACTCCTGTGCCCTTCTTAAGCGTTCGAGGAGCTTAAGCACGTACTCCACCACGACTGGGTCGTCGCCCCTGCCTTCCCACGATTCTCGAAGCATGCGAAGCGGAGACCGAAGCGAGCGACCGTACACCAGCTCAGCTGGCGAAAACCCCGTAGCTGCATGCGGCGCGGTCCGTAATGCAAACATCACCCCAGGCAGACACAGCTCCCAGTCAGTTTGATGTTCAAAACACAATGCTCTCAACACGCGCTTCATGACGGAGTGGAGCTTCTCAACGAAATTCGACTGTGGGTGGTACACTGAGCTGTGTAACAGCTTTACCCCACACCTTTCGAGAAAAGTTGTCGTCAAAGCGCTAGTAAACACTGTGCCCTGATCTGATTGGATTTCCGCAGGAAAACCAACTCGCGCAAATATGGACAGTAGTGCAGTGACTATCTCAACTGAGCTGAGTTCTTTAAGCGGCACTGCTTCAGGGAACTTTGTCGCTGGGCAGATCACAGTCAAAATGTGTCTGTACCCCGTGGCTGTTACCGGCAGAGGTCCCACTGTATCAATAACGAGCCGTCTAAAAGGCTCCGTAATGATAGGTACCAATCTCAACGGCGCCCTCGATTTGTCCCCTGGTTTGCCCACCCGCTGACAGGTGTCACATGTCCTCACGAAATGGTCTGCGTCCCGAAAACACCCTCGCCAATAGTACTCTTGCAAGAGACGGTCCTTAGTTTTCTTAACTCCTAGGTGTCCGGACCACGAACCCCCGTGCGACAAGCGCAACAGATCCTCACGATAGCATTGAGGCATGATCAGCTGATCGAACTCCACTCCTCTGCGGTCTAGATACTTCCGGTACAGGACTCCACCTCTTTCCACAAAACGCGCATTTTTCCTGGCGATACCTTCCTTGACATTGCAGCGCACGTTTTCTAGGCTGCCATCCTTTTTTTGCTCGGCTATCAAAGCCGACCGGCTGACTTTTAGCAACCTATCAAGTCCGTCTGACGTAGGCGCGATGAGCAAATCTGCAGATAGCTCTTCTAACTTTCCCGCATCGGGATTTTCCTCTCCAGTATCTGGTGCCTTTAACGTTACAGACTCAAGTTTATTCAGTTCGGGCGTGCTCCGAATATCAGCTTGCTGCGCCTCTGACCCTTTTTCATTGTTCGATAACGTCGGCCCCGCAACTACCGCCTTTGCAGCGAGCTCCCGAACCTTCGATCTGGTTAAGGCCTGAACGCTAGCCTCACCAAACAAAAGCCCCTTCTCGCGCAGGAGGAGATCGGACCTGTTCGAAAATAGGTACGGGTACTGGGGGGGCAGCATAGATGACACTGCGGCCTCCGTCTCAAGCGCTCCGAAAGGTCCTTCGATAAGCACCTTTGCTACCGGCAGACACACGCTATGAGCTTCCACGGCTTGTTTGATCCATGCGCACTCGCCCGTGAACATATGGGGTTCTACATAAGACGGGTGAACTACATCCATCGTAGCTGCGGAATCGCGAAGCACTCGGCACTCTTTCCCGTTCACGAGGAGGTCTCGCATGTAAGGCTCGAGAAGCTTCATGTTCTCGTCAGTGCTGCATAATGACAAAAACACAACTTTTGTTTTTGTTTCCGGACACTGCGCCGAAAAGTGACCCGGCTTCTGGCACGTATAACAAATGCGCGCTTGCCTCGTCTCGAACCGCTTTCTGCGTTCGGCTTCGGCTGCCGCCGTCTCCTTAGGTTCGGTCGCACTGCTTTCACTCGCATCCGCACTACGTGTGTTCTCCTTTGCTCTCATGGGTGTGAACTTCGGCCTCTCAAACTTCGAGCCAAATTCACCCTTTTGACCGTCCTTAGCTCCGCGAGCCCGACGCGTCGCAAACTCCTCGGCTAGCTCAGCGGCTTTAGCCACCGTACAAACGTCTGGCCTATCCAAGACCCAGTACCGCACGTTCTCAGGTAACCGACTATAAAACTGTTCTAGCCCGAAGCACTGCAGAACTTTATCGTGGTCACCAAACGCTTTCTCTTCTTTGAGCCACTCCTGCATGTTTGACATTAGCCTGTACGCAAACTCTGTGTATGACTCACTTCTGCCTTTCTCATCTTCCCGAAACTTCCGACGGAACGCCTCCGCTGACAGTCTGTACTTTTTTAGCAGACTCGATTTTACTTTGTCGAAATCCTCTGCCTCCTCTCTATCCAAGCGAGCGACTACGTCGGCGGCCTCGCTGGGTAACAAAGTGAGCAAGCGCTGTGGCCACGTTTCCCGAGAGAACCCCTGCTTCTCGCACGTTCGCTCAAAGTTAACCAGGAACAAACCAATGTCCTCTCCAAGCTTAAACGGCCGCATCAGGTCAGTCATTTTGAACAATACGCGTTCTCCTGCACCGTGTGCCTGACTTCCATTACGAGCGCGTTCCATCTCTACCTCGAGACGCTTCATTTCCAAAGCGTGTTCGCGCTCTTCTTTTTCTTTCTGCTCTTTAAGTTCGCGCTCCTGTTTCTCTTTTTGCTCTTTAAGTTCGCGCTCCTGTCTTTTTGACCTCTCCTCAATAGTCTCAAGGCATTCCGACAGCTCGTCATCCTCAGCCTCTAACTCAAGAATAGCCTTTAGCAGTTCTGGTTTTCTGAGTTTGTCCGAGACATCCAGACCCAACTCTCTTGCAAGCTCCAGCAATTTCGGTTTGCGCAACGACTTCAAATCCATGGCTGCTCTGAATGCTGCTTTCTCTACTGCCTACTATTGTCTTGCCGCAAACTAACCCGGCAGCAACGACAACCACAATTACCAGCTCTGTTTCTGACACTAACAAAAGCCTGGCAAAGCTCAGAAGAAGAAAGTCCCGCACTCACCAAACCTCGCAGCCAAGAATCCAGCGCAGTCGTTCCGCTGCAGGCAACCAGTCATCACACAGGGCTCGTTGCACTGCTCCCGGATGGTCGTTGAGCTGCTCAGCATACAGTCAACTGCATCTCTTCGCTGCTGGCCTCCGTTGTCGCGATCTCACCGCTGGCAGACAGTTGTTTGGATCCCACCGATGGCACCGGTTGTTGTGGTCGGACTGCTGGTACGAGTTGTTGGGAACTCGGCGCTGACGCCCGTTGTTGCACCTGGGTCGCAAGCCCCAAGGGTAGCGTTGGCCTGGCGGCCTGGGGTACAACTGGAAGCATCCGAAGGTCCCGGCAAAGCATGAGTCGACTGGTAACAACAAAACAACTTGTTTATTCTAACATCGCAAAGAGTTGGCGGTCAGGTTGACCGAAGTAGAGAGACGGGAGTGCACTTTACTCAATCGGAGCCCCTCCTTTGGCGTCCGGGGGCAGCTGCTTTTATACTCTCGCAGTTGAGGGCAAGAAGGAACCCCTCTATAGACGAGCACGTGACTGTGCCGCTCGGGAACAATGGGATAAGGTGGCTCACACTGTCGTGTCGCCGCCGGTCGGGCACAATGGGGAGGAGAAGGTGGCTCAAACTGTCGTGTCGCCGCCGGTCGGGCACAATGGGGAGGAGAAGGTGGCTCACACTGTCGTGTCGCCACCGGTCGGGCACAATGGGGAGGAGAAGGTGGCTCACACTGTCGTGTCGCCGCCGGTCGGGCACAATGGGGAGGAGAAGGTGGCTCACACTGTCGTGTCGCCGCCGGTCGGGCACAATGGGGAGGAGAAGGTGGCTCACACTGTCGTGTCGGCGCCTGTCAGACCCCCTCGCTTCACAGTTGTTGGGAGCTCCTCTCCCCGGCTGCCGCGCTTCGACAAGCGTGGGCACCAATATGCACATACACTCACACACGCACATGAAGACACGTGGCATCGGAACATGCCTGGACGCGCTTGGCGGGGAGGCGTAGCGGCGACGCCGAACGGGCCAAAATGTTTGCCGCTTTGTTGCAGCCGCGCCGGCTAAACCGCGCGTCGTAGGCGAAACGTAACAATATATATATATATATATATATATATATATATATATATATATATATATATATATATATATATATATATATGATTAATTAATATAGCAGCAAACTTACCCATATGCACAGAAATGCTTGCTTGGAAATTTCTTAACGCCGACCAACCTTGTTTCATATGAATGAAATGTCCGTTAGTTTTTCAAATTTTTTGTCTTTCTTGCTCAAAGTGTAATATTTTCATTCCGAAATAATTTATTAGGGTTGCTTTAGCTGCTGAACATGGAGGCTCTTCATACGCGGCGCTGTCAGCAGTTTTTGCTTGACGCTTTTATGATTCATCGGAATCGCTGCTCTGCTTGCCGACTAGCTAGCAGGCCGCCGTTTAATTACGATAATATCAATAAGATGCATCTGCACGATGGTGCAAATACCGCTGTGGAGTTTTATCTTGCCCGTAAACGTATTGCCGTTTATGCAATACCGGATCATCGGAGAGGTGTACAGCAGCAACAACGGTGGTAGCGACGTTCTTTTTTTTTTTTTTGTGAAGCGTCGTGTGTACGAGAGCACATAAAGCTGAAATGGCCTTTCGTGACCTACATATCTGCTGGCGCAAAGCGCTTGTTAGCGATATATTCATTTATTCGGGTGGCTTATAGTGGCCGCACTATCAGCTTGAGAAGCGGAATTCAGCCAACGTTTATAGTTCCGCACGGTGATGTTGCGATAGCCCCCAGTAGCTTTTACCTTAAGACACACGATACATTCTTTCATTACATGTATACATACATGTATCTTCGATATTGCCCTGCAAGGGGCGCAGATTGCCACTGTACCGTTTTAACAAAGACCGGAGGGATTCCCTATTACTCACTAATCAGAAGAGTGCACCGCTATAATGTGTCTTGGTCTGCCTGCCCTGGCTTTTCCGTAGGCAGCATGCGGCACCCGCCCAAAATTATGTTAGGACAGCAGTTTTTATAATCGACAGTTAAGTATGAGATTCAGTACGAGAAAGATTTGCCACAAGACATATGCACTAAAAAAAATAACAAAATACCGTTAAGTGAACCCACGCAGCCCTGTTTGGTGCAGGTACAGCAACAACGAATTAGCGCTTCTTTTTTTTTTTTTTTGGGGGGGGGGGGTGGTCCGTTACCCAACGGGTAAAACCATCCGGAACATTCGGCTTTAGTTTGTCCTCCCTAAGTAGCTTATGCCTAATATCCCGAGCACCATGCAGGGCACAGTCACAGGAGGGGACGAAGGTCTGCCGTAAACACGGGTGTTCGATATTTGGGACTACGTTGTAGGGTTGTCCCTTGCGGATCTTTCCAGGCCCAGGTGTCAGGGCCCAGACCAGCCTGAAGCGTCTGAAGGCAAACTCCCTCCACCCGGGGAAAGGCTGCGGGGGAAGGAAGCAGACAGACGTCCGGGGGCATAGATGCGCGTGTGGCACATCGAGGGGAATGGATTTCTGGGCTTGGAGAAGAAGTTACGAATTTACAGGCCCGACTAAAGCTCGAGCACCGACCCGAGCCCGAAGCTTCTAGGAACGTGCCCTTGCGAAAACTTGCACACCCTGCTCGAGCCGGGCTTGTGCGCCGGGCCGGGCCTGGTCTTTCGGGTAAGCCTGAGAGCATGCAGAACTCTCAGCTCCGCAAGACCTTTTGTGGTGAACTTGATTAGCATGATGATGATGAAAAATAACTGCGGCGAAAATCCTACAGGTCCTAATTGAGCGCGTCTGTCTGATGACATTTCATAAATGTAATGTTGTGCCCTGTCGATCGTCGATTAACTCTTCGAGTAATTTTCTTCATCGCACATATTTATACAGCTTGCCGTGACATCAGATGGAGCCATTAGAGTCGATAGCGTTTCTGTGCTCTCTGTGGTGTTTTGTCATTTGAGCTGTTCCATTTGTGAGAAAGTAAATACAAGTGAGAAGTATAAGTACACGGGACCGCATGCTATTTAACTTGAAAGTGTGTATGTGTTCACGTTCTGCTATTAACAGCTCACGTTCTCATGATGGGTCACCCCCTTTTTACCTTCGCTGATTGGACGATCAAGACGACCATCCTTTGTGTCCCGTCAAAATCGATTACAGGAGTCGACTGCAATAGGTGCGGCGCACTTCGGTCCTTTCAAAATCTTAATGCAGTTTAGCTGAAATGTATTTTTTTGCCTTGTACAGAACGGAACCACACACACAAGAATTGATCTCTCGCTCTCTCTCTCTCTCTCTCTCTCTCTCTCGTTCATTCTTTGCGACGAATCCTGCCAGGGTATACAGACGGGAACCCAAAGGACCTGCACGTAATGTTCGGTTACCGCTATAATGACCAAGTTTGTTCGACCCACCGTTACGTCGGTTACGCTAACGCGTTCGATCGAGCGAGTTAGCGGCGGCGCGCAACAGTCTCGCGCTTTGTCATTTCAGGTTCATTTATACTGCGCAGTGTGCTCATCGCTGTTCTCGTTTCATTTTTGTTTTGTTTTTCGTCAAAATTTTTGTTTCGTTTTTTTTTCTTCTTGTTGCGATGAAGAACTCGAGCAACAATACGCGGGCGAATGATATCTCGCGCGAAATTATTTATTGTCGGGATTATTATTACTTCTTTTTGTATTTCACCAGACCGTTAGATCAAGTTTTGGTTATAGGGTGTTCTCCAATTCTGGACGCGAGACAAAGGAAGCTAAACTTAAAAAAAAAGAACAGCAATAAAGGTGTGGAAAAAAATGGCGACGCCCCCGATCACAACAGCGTCCTAAATGACGTGAGCCACAATGGTTTACCTCGACGCGTGGTGACGTCGCCTTCCAGCGAGTCAGGAAGCAAAGCCGACGAATGATAAAACACCGCTTTCAGAGTGTATGCGCCGGTTTACTTCTCTGTGCTGTACCGCATTATAACACTGCCGTCACACTGAACAGGACAAAGGCAATGGTCACTATATGGACACGGCATTATTGGAGCCCGGCGTGCCGTGCGTATGGTGCCAGCGCACTATAGAGTCAGCGACCCTATCGCCTACTGACACATGACGGTTGCCAACTGAGTTATACTTCTGTCACACGGCAGGTGTAATGTCATTCACAGTAAGTGACATTCATGCCGAATGTCATTGCGGTCTTGCGTGATTCCCTGTCTACACGGATACGCAAAATGGCATTCACAGTTGATGGCGATGTTTATCGGCACATTGCGCCCGCAGGCACTCGGCAATCGACATGTACCATATACTTTCAGGTTGCGCTTTGTCCTGCGCAAATCGGTCACGTGGTCTTCCCACACTTTCAGCAGCGCGCGCGTCTTGTCGTTGATCCAGCGCGCTTTTCGCTTCTCATTCTCCGCTGACGCAGCTGCACAGTTGGCTTCCGTGGTTGGTGGATAGGCTTTAGCGCGGCACCACTTTGAAAAAAAAAATACGCAGAAATGAAATAAAAATACAGACGAGCGTTTGTTTGTAAACGTGGCCGACAAGAGGTGCTAGCGTCCAGTCGAGATTCCATGCATGGGAAGAAGAATATAGTTGCACAAACTGGCCTCAACTGTCGTGCTGTGCGTCATAAAATTATTAAAAAGTTCATAGCAGCAATTATTATAACCTCTACTCTGATTACATTTCGTCTTAATTTATCGATTTTGTGATTTTTTGCCGAGCCCCTGTCGTCGAGATTATGCACAAGTTGCGCTTGCATGAGTTCGGGAAACTCATTCAGTGGGTGAATGCCGTTAGCTGTGCATGTCATTCATTCACTAAGCCCGCGTAGAAGCAACAAAAATGGCATTAAGACGTAACCTCATTCGCTGCGAATGAAATTACACGTGCCGTGTGACAGTGGTATTATAGTGTACTGTAATGTATACTGGTACATTACAGTCCATCGGAGCACCAAACGCTAATTTGGAAATTTTTTTCCCCCAAATTTCGGGCTGTCAAGTTGGGGAATGTGGCCTTTACAGGAGTCTATACGGTAATTACTTATCGACGCATATTGCAATTAACGGATTCTAGCCGGTGAACTAGCAAGGCACATTCAGCTGGAACGAATTCTGAGGACAGCGCGAGTGTCGAGATACGCGCCACTAAAGTTTTGGTGAAAACGCACAGTTGTTTCACTGACTTGTCTAACAGAACGCCGCTTACGCCTTGAAGCACGAAAATAAATTGGACGTCCGTGTAGTTCGTCGGGCACTGAAAATTAATATCTCGAATCTCGGTCCAAGGGGACACGCTTCGCCAGCTCACCGTCCACCATTCGTAAATTCCAATAAGCGCTGTAAGTCTATATATATATATATATATATATATATATATATATATATATATATATATATATATATATATATATATATATAGAGAGAGAGAGAGAGAGAGAGAGAGAGAGGATTTCACGAAATGATATAACGAATTCCTGTTTCCTCTGCAACTTCGTTATGACGACGTTATTAGTGTAAGAAAAACTATATAAATCTGTTAATGCGAACTATAGGTGAAAGGGGACATTAGTTCTAGAGCGGCAAGGCCCTGAAATTCGTCCTTTTTGCTGAAGGAAATAAAGGTGACTTGCCGGCTGACAAGTGGGTTCTGCTCCACGCCCTCGCTACTAGTCGGCGAGAAGGATCATTCGATTTTTATTACGAAAAAGAGCAGCGACATTTCTTTCTATGCTAAATGTCCTTCCACAGTGCCGTCGTGCGCGATATGCGAAAACTTTGAACAAACTGGACGAGCGGGTACATTCTGGCTCGAATTTGACTCGATAACCTATGCACTTGGAACCTATATATAGGGGAACGAGTATGGGGCGACATAAGTAATTGCATATCTTGTAAAGTAACTACAACAAACCTCGTCGCTGAGCTGTGTCGCGGTACGTTAATATAAAGAAAATATACAACGCGGAAGGTGAACTGACTATCAGACACGGACTAGCGCAACCTTTCAAGGAGGAGGAGGAGAAACATTCATTAAAAAAAAAAAAAGAAAGGACAAGCAGGTGTCTTTCAGCTTGTGCGGGAGGCGCCCTTAGTCCAGGGCTCCTGCGGCTCTTGCTGTCTCCCGGGCCCGCCGCACCAGTTGCTGCTGGTTACGAGGGTCCGAACTAGTCAGCACGGCCTCCCATTGCTCGGGTGTGGGGTTGGGTATTTGCGGGGCTGCCTTCACGTTGGGGCACGCCTATGTGGTGTGATATAGGGAGGCGTAATCATTACAAAGGGGACATTTGTATGAATATAGTGTAGGGTGGATTGCGTGTAGTCTGCTTAAATGTGGGTATGTATTGGTTTGTAGTTGTCTCCATGTTGCGGCGTCTTCACGTGAGAGGGTCTTGTGTGGAGGTGGGTATTGCCGTCTGTTCAATCTGTGGTGTTGTAGTATGGCGTTGTATTGTAAAGGTACGGGCTCCATGAATGCGTCCGTGTCCCTCTCTTGTGGCGCCCGGGTGGCATGAGCTCGGGCTACAGCGTGCGCACGCTGATTTCCACGGAGGGACTCGTGTCCTGGAGTCCACACTATTTCAACGTCCGGGAATGCGGAGGCCTGTTTGAGGAGTCGGTGGGCGATTGAAGATATTCGACCTCTCGCGTAGCTACGGCAAGCTGCCTGGGAGTCGGTAATAATTGTGATGTACTCGTTGGTCAGACTAGAGGTGATGGCCAAGGCGATGGCTGTCTCCTCCGCTACGAGGGTGCTGGCAGTGCGGACAGTCATCGAGACCACCTCTTGTAGGTTATAGTCGACAACGCTGGCCGTCATGGCTGCTTTTTGGGGGTACTGCGCGGCATCTGTGTATAGTGTGGTGGGGAGACTGCCATACCTTGTCTGTAGAGCTTTTGCGCGAGCTTGGCGACGATCGGCATGATGTTCCGGGTGCATGCTTCTGGGGATAGGGGCTACCTTGATGTGCTCTCGGAAGTTGGGGGCCAGATGGATTGCTTGTTCGTGGCCTTTGCTGTGTGTGGGGTAGCCTAGGCGCGCTAGGACTTTTCTTCCTGTTGGTGTGAGGGCTAGTCGTTCTCGTTGGCTTGTGAGGTGGGCGTCTATAATTTCTCTTATAGTATTATGGACTCCTGGGGCTTCAAGTTTGAGTGTCGCTGTTCCCGGGGGTAGGCCGAGCGCTTGCTTGTAGGCTTTCCGAAGAAGTACGTTTAATTGATCTATCTCCTTGTGAGTGAGGGGCAAGTACGGGGCAGCGTAAGCAATGCGGCTGATTATCAGGGCCTGGACGAGCTGTATTATGTCGTCTTCTTTCAGTCCGTATTGTTTGGTGGTGATACGGCTGACCATTCGCATGATCTGGAAGGTGGTCTGCTTGAGACGTTGGATGGTGTATGCGCCTCCGCCGTCCTGTTGTATGTGGAGTCCGAGAATGCGGACGCGGTTTACTGTGGGTATTTCTTTGTCGTCGAGGGTGAGTGTGATGTTTGGTAGTTCATTGAGTTTTCTTCGGGATTTCTGTCGAACGACTAATAGTTCTGACTTCTCGGGGGAGCACCGGAGACCACTTGTTTTTGCATATTGCTGGACGACGTCGGTCGCTTGTTGAAGGGCGTCTTGTTTCTCTCCTTCGGAACCAGCGGTGGTCCAGATAACTATGCTTTAATTGTCGGGAAGCCAGAAATTCGGGCGCATGTCCGCACATATGTGCAGCGAGGCAGGGAACAATATTGCACGAACAAAAAAAAGGGTACAAAAAAATTCACTGTGAAATATGGACTGTAGATTGGTGAGTCACGGCGCCATGCCGAGAACATTTCCTCGTTGCTTTCCGACGAAGTCGAACGTATCTCCCGCGCGCATGCGCTTCCCATCCACATCATGGCCGCTACTAGGCCGTGCCACTGTACTACGTAACTGCAGCCCCGCATCCCGTCTGCTGCCGTGCCACAGCATACACCTGCAGATAGTAAACTGATACGGGGGGTGGGGGTGGGGGGAGGTGTCGCGCTGACGCAGCAGAAATGAAACGCGCGTGGTGCGCCGACAGAGCCACAGCTTCGCGCCTGCTCACCAGGACCAGGCCCAACGCCTTGTGGCGCACCGAGGCGGCGGGCGAGGCGAGCAGGTGGAAGACGCTCATGAGCAGCTCGAAGCAGCACTCGCGCAGCCCGGCACGATGTCGCAGGAGCAGGGAGCCGAGGGCCTCGAGCGCGGCCTCGACGAGGGGCGGGTCGTCCTGGCAGTGGCTGAGCCAGCGGAGCGCCACGACGAGCACGAGCCGCGGCTCGCCCGGCTTCGAGAGAGCGCCCGGGTGCCACCGCACGAGCTCGAGCAGGGCCAGCTCGTGGCTGCTGGGACCGCCGTCGGCGCCGCGCTGCAGGGCCAGGCGCAGACCTCGCCGGCCGCAACGCCGCAGGGCCCGGCCGCGCAGCATGGTGCTCGTCTCGGTTGCGTCGGCAGCAGCGCGCCCCCGCCGACTGCTTCTTCTCCTTCGGCGCGCGCTACGGTCCCCGCCGAAGACGCTTCCTCTTCCTCGCCGGACGACAACCAGCCGGACGCAGGTCAGCATCGCCCGCCTACTATTGTAGTTCGCTTGTTTGCCTTTTGTTTCGATTTTTACTGGTTTGACAGAATGCAACGGCGTCAGTAGTTATAAACTCTGGATCCTTAGCCGTACAATATCGTCAGTATGGCTACCGTCTAGACGTTTAGCCAAAGCCTATAGTTATGGATCTGTGCACTTTTGCATAGAAAAAGAAAGAAAGAAGTGACGGCACATCCGTCCTTTGGAGGTGATTGTAGACTTTCACGCGATTAGCTATGCATTTTATCATGGGTGCGTATTTGGTCACGATATGTTCTGTACGAGGATTGTTATGAAATGCGTCGCACACTCTATGGCCCAAGTTGGCGCCAAAGATGTTCGTGGAAGAGCGGCACGCACACCCCGTTGGCGGTGGCACATATACGCAGTGACCGAAGTTGGTCCGATGGTTCGTTTCGAACCAGTCTCAACACAGCTGCTCGATGCTCTGCCTAGTTGGCCAATAACTACCCATTGACCCAATTTGGCTTGACAAAGGTTAGGCGTCGACTCGCACGCGCGCGCGCACGCACACACGCACCGCTAACTGGGCGATTTTCTCGAAGAATGCTAATCGCGTTGAGAAACGATACATGCGCGCGCGCAGACGCACGCACACGCACATCACGTTGCAGTCTTTCTCAATAGAAGGCTTCCGCTCCAGGCGAATCAGTTCTGCGGTTACCCGCATCGTAAAGTGCATGATAAGGAAAAATTGTTAGGGGTGTGCGAAAAAGGATTTTTGAAATCGAGTCGAATACGAATCGAATAGTGCCAAGAGCGAACCGAGTATCGAATAATTCTCTAATAATGAACAGCTGTCATCGCAATTAATATAAAGCAATGTTGACAACCTAGTATTCTTAAAGTTAGCAAGCTTCTCTCATTACACAGTAGGTTATGAACTGTTTAAAAGCAGAAATTGAGCATTAGGAGCAAACAAGCAGTTTCTTCGCAAGCACAGGACTGTTCAGGGAGTGCGAATAATCGTTGTATACAGCCTGTAAACTATGGCTACCTAAGCGACGCAGCCTGCCCCGCCTCGCAAATGCTCATCTTTTATTTCTATACTATGCCCGCAGGGGTGAAAACTTGCCGTACTTTTGTTCCACTTTTATGTTTAATTGGGCGACGCCTATGTTTTAAAATATTCGAAAATTATTCGAAAAATATTCGGATTTACGAATAGTGAGTATTCGATTCGGAGTCCAAATTGAATATGACATTATTCGATTCGCTATTCGAAAGTTACGAATATTCGATCGCATACCCCAAGAAAATTGTCATCCGCCCAAGAGCTGTTGTCTTACGCTGTCGAGTAGATGACAATATTTAATTCGATTATCATTCTTAAGATACTTTACGCATTTTAGTAATAATAATTCACAGGGTCTCTTACGTTATCCCTAAAACGACTTGAAGGCGAAAGCCGTAGTGCCGATGCATTAAAGATGGACACATGATGTACACATCCCCTTAATTCGCTTAGTCATCCCCCATAATTCGCTTTAGTGTATCTCGCTTATTCATTCCTCTTAATTCCAAAGGCCGAGGGTTCAACTCCCGCCAAAGGCCGTGGGTTCGAGTGCCTTAATTAACTCCATCTGAGTTACCTGTGTCTTAATTAACTTCGACTTAATTACCACCAAAAGTGGTGGGTTCGACTCCCACCAAAGGCCGAGTGTTCGACTCCGACCCGACATGGTTGCTTAGTGGCCATGGTGTCGGGCTGCTAAGCACGAGGTTGCGGGATCGAATCCCGGCCACGGCGGCCGCATTTCGATGGGGGCGAAATGCGAAAACACCCGTGTACTTAGATTTAGGTGCGCGTTAAAGAACCCCAGCTGGTCTAAATTTCCGGAGTCCCCCACTACGGCGTGCCTCATAATGAGAAAGTGGTTTTGGCACGTAAAACTCCATAATTAAATTCTTAGTTCTACTCCCACCAAATGTGGTGGGTTCGAATGCCTTAACTCTATCGTATTTAACTGCGCCTTAAATTCGTCTTCTTTAACACCGAAGATCGTGGGGTCGTCTCCCACCAATGGTCGAGGACTCTTAGCCTCAATTATAACACCAAGGGTCGTGGGTTCAAATCCTACCAGAGGTCGGGGGTTCGTAGCCCTTTTTGTACCTTACGTGTCGTCGACGCGTTTTCGCTCAAAGACTACGAAGGTCGACTCACTGATGAGACTTTTGCCTTGACAATTTCCGTCCGTGCCGCGTGATCGCGGAGTTTGGGATGTCACTAACCGTTTTCCCGCCAACTGTGGTCGCTGGGTAGCGTACGGTTTAATACCTATATAATGGGTCTTAATACATCGGGCTGCTGCGCTGAGGTAACCATGCACGTTCGAAACCAACCGTTGCAACAACTTGAATGACTAAGGTGACGCTGAATATGTGTCGCACTTCAATGCACAACAGATATATATGGTCGCGGGCTCGATCCCCCGGGTGGAGAGTGCGAGGCCGTGAGCTCGATTTTCGGCCGCGTTCGGCCCCGGTGAACAAATTCGTAAACACGAGGCGTGGGGGAACATTACAGCACTCAAGGTGTTAGTAAATAGTCCTGGTCCCTCCGCCACTGCTTCTGTCACGCATTGTAGGGGTAATTTACGCCCTTGCCCACCTTTAAAGGGAGTGAGCTATTTTACAGTGCATTGTCCATGCGTTACTTTGGGGCGTTAAGCTCCACCATTCAAACGCAAAAACCGTACTGCATACAGTGTGTGTGTGTGTGTGTTTGTGTGTGTGTGTGTGTGTGTGTGTGTGTGTGTGTGTGTGTGTGTGTGTGTGTGTGTGTGTGTGTGTGTGTGTGTGTGTGTGTGTGTGTGTGTGTGTGTGTGTGTGTGTGTGTGTGTGTGTGTCGTACCCTTCAGTTATATTCGTTTCTTATCACCAGTCGCAGCTGTAGTGTCCGATGACGGAGATAACGCATTGGCGTGATTACTATAGCCAGATTGAGGGCAACTGTGCTAATATAGACCGTTACAAAATTCGGCTCCAGTGTGTGTCGCCTCATCGAGAACGAATGACATGCGAACGTATCCATGGCTGACAGCGCGACCTGCACCGTATTTTCTAATGATCCGTGCACGGTTCGCTTTCCATTCCCGTCTTTTTTATCAATGGCCCGGATCCTCTTCCGTCATCGCTGGGATCGCCCGCTGTGTACGACGCATGATAAGAATGCGAAATAAAATGGATTCTACGTAAAGTACGGGCCTTATAAGGCCGTATTTTTTCTTCTTTTCTTCTTTTTTCTCTAAGTCTTTTCATCTATCATCGGTGCTGTTGATTGACAGATTCAAGCAATATACCTGGGGACCCTGACAGTTCCTAGGTGTCTTCGACCTTTCTACAGCTTTGGACAGCCCCCCCCCCCCACACACACACGCACACACGCTATATATATATATATATATATATATATATATATATATATATATATATATATATATATATATATATATATATATATATATATATATGATTTGTGTGTGTGTGTGTGTGTGTGTGTGTGTGTAGGCTGTAGAAAGGTCGAAGACAGCTAGGAACTGTCAGGGTGGACTGCTTTACGCGAGGCCCAGAACCGTTCTGCGGCCCGTCTTAGTATTTACCCGGGAGCGCAAGTTTCGGTATGTATACAAAAGATGGCAAGAGGCAAGCAGACACGACAATAAGCGGGAGATACGCGACTCGGGGCTACTCGGTAAGCGCTGAAACCTTTTCCTTTCTTCTTACTTTTCGTTTCACACACGTTTCTTTTAAGTGCTGCTCAAATTCGCCGAAAATGATATATATCGAGTACCTAGGCGCATTCAATGGCCGCATGTGTACGCGAGACCTACGGCGATCAGCAAAACCCGCCGATGGCGGATAAATCAACGGATCTCTTAGGCATGTAAGGACCTTTGGGCTGGACTTCTCGGCGATAAGGTAGCCTCGCCGCCTACGGGATTATCTGACTGAGCTGTGTCGGATACTCAGTTGCCATAGCCGGATTAAGTTCGAATCCTTGTATCGTTTTTTTTTTTTTTAATCTGGCGATGGTGAACTTTAATTTCACCTCATCCATTGCACTACATCTGCAGGCTTGGAGTCACGCCTGACACCGGCAAAAGATGCCGTGAATGAGTGGGGCTATACTAATCCAGGTGACAGTGACAAGAACTTTATTAGTGTCCTGAAGAACTTGATTGGGGGGAACCGAATGCTCCCCAATCAAATTGGTGGCTCCGCCCACGACGGAACAGGCGGGAGGTGACTCCCCGCAACGTCGCGGACCCTCTGGACGGCCTGTAGTTTGTTCATGAAATCCGAGCTCTTCAGCAAGGCGTCTCACTTGGACTTGTATTGAAGGTCGGAGCCCGCATTTTACGGGCACAGCTAGAGCATGTACGATCCAGGTACTACCAAATTAGGAAGGCCTAATCCACAGAAATGGATACGTTAAAGAATTGAAAAAGTATAGGCCAATTAGCTTACTCCCAGTATTATATAAAATATTCATCAAGATAATTTGCAATAGAATAAAGACAACACTGGATTTTAGCCAACCAAGTGAATAAGCTGGCTTCAGGAAGGAATACTCTACAATGGATCACACCCATGTCATTATACAGGTGGTCGAGAAATCCACAGAGTACAATCAGCCTCTCTGTATGACTTTCATAGATTACGAAAAGGCATTTGGTTCAATCGAGATGCCAGCAGTCAGAGGCATTACGTAATCAAGGAGTACATGCAGATTACGTAAATATCTTGGAAAGTATATACAAAGGCTCCACAGCTGCTTTAATTCTACACTAGAAAAGTAGGAAGATACCTATAAAGAAAGGGGTCAGACAAGGAGACACAATCTCTCCAATTCGATTCCCTGTGTGCTTGGCAGAAGTATTCAAGCTATTAAACTGGGAAGGCTTGGGAGTAAGAATCGACGGCGAATATCTCCGCAAACTTCGGTTTGCAGATGACATTGATCTACTGAGCAACACTGCAGGCGGGTTAAAACAAATTGTTGAGGACCTTAACAGAGAGAGTATGAGTGGGGTTGATTAATATGCAGAAGACAAAGATAATGATCAATAGCCGGCCAAGGGAACGAGAATTATCGGCGCCGGAACGGAACGAAGAGCTATCGGCCCCGGGTGCCAGACAACCTAGCTACCACTGAGTACACATAAATGTCCTAGAACGCATGGACGGGGAACAGCTTCCGCCGTAGCACAATTGAAATCCAACGCGGTGGTTGTGGTTGGGTTCGGCTTATACCGGCGGAAAGTTGTATTTTCGTCCACTTTCATCTCCCATCGGCTTATCATTTGTGCACTTCCAGTAAAGACTACAATGTCCCCTAAAATTTCCTTGGATTCATTACCGGTTGGCTTATATATAGGGTCGTGGCTAAAAAAAATCGGGCTGCTCAGGTTTTCCTTCTTGTTCATGTGTGTGTGGATATATATAGTGTGTGTATGTATAGGTATATGTATACTTCCCCTCTACTTATGCAGACCTATCCCATTGCCTATTCTACTGTCCGGCTGCTCAGCAATCAAGTTCCTATCCTTCCCTTTCCATGGCTCGACTGGCCACCCAGGTGGTCGATATGCTCGGCCTGTAATATTGGGCTTATATATATATATATATTACAAGACTAGTGGCCATAGAACATACCCAGTAGCACATATCGGCCAACACTTTTAGACTGCACTAGCTTTGAGTTCAGCTCACGAGAACGGCTAGAACTAGCTCGATATATATGTACTGAAATGTGCGGGTTTACTCACTAAAAGTTTCCTTTTTTGTTTAAGCAAAAAGGACGTTACAAAATGCGGCCACTGGGGCTATATTCCATCGTTCCATTTCGGACATGACTCTCACGTGGCCGCGCTGTTGCCGCTGGGATCGGCTGCATGACGCGCCGCGCAATCATAAAGGAATGGAAAATGAAATGGAGCGTTACAAAATATGGATCCTTGTTTAACCAATGTAACGAGAACCCCCTTCATGACGCCGCACTGAGCTCAGGCGCCATATTATGTAAAGGTTCTTTTCGCGATCCATTCTTTTTGCATTAAATCATTGGCCCTAACGCTTCTCGGACGCCGCGCGAAACAAGGATTCACGACAAAAACAAAATCTTGCATAATAGGGCCACGGGACCCTATTTTTAACCACCGTTTCATCCTATTTCTTGTCTCTCCGCGGCCAGAGCATCGCACGAACTGTGATCCGCTGAGTACTTACCAGTTATCCGCGTTATCGCCAACGGTGCTGCTTCCGGCGGTGAGTCAAAGGTGCTCTCAACTGCATCGCCTTTCGTTATCTCTCGTTATTGCATAGCTCAGGTATAAACGTCTCAAGTGCTGATTCAAGAGCCGCACTTTTATTGCGATAGTAGTTATTCGGTAAAACTACCGCTTTCAATTTATCTGTTGTACCTCGTGCCATATCCCACTGGAATGGTCTTCCCGATGAAATCTTCTCGATAACTGATCGCAAAATATTTCGTGAACGTCTGTGCGCGCTTTTTAGTTAATATCCTTCCTCTTATATTGCTGCTATGATTGAGCATTCTGTGCTTCCTTTTGTTTTTTAGTTCAGCCACTGTAAAGTTGTCTTAGATTTATTTGAGTTTCCATTGTACTCAACAGCTCATTGTTACACTCCCTCCCCCCCTACTCAATGCCCGACAGGGCCTGTACGGTGGTTTTTTTTTTCTAAATTAAAAAATAAGCTATGCACACTCCAGGCGCATTTCTGCCGCCGGCGTCGCCGTGGGGTTCCGTATTAAGTCCAAGGGCGATAAAATCGTCGCCGTGCGCCGTGTGCTGTATGTGCGAGTGAAAACGTGGGAGGGTGAGCCGGCGACTGCGGCTCAATCTGGCGCGCGCGAAGGAAGAAAGCGGAGAGGAAACACGCCGTCTTCCGTCGCGCGAAAGGCCGTGAGGGGATGGGAGGGCGGCGTTGTGCTCCGGCAGCAACTGAGCATTGCGACGCCCAGCAGACCCATAGCAGACCGGGCACAAGGGGAACTGACGATCGCAGCTCAATCTCACGCGCCATATATGGGGGAAAGTGGGGTGCCAGCGCGGGTGAGAGGGTGGGGGGGGGCGGGGCTTCTTCGACTCCCCAACAAGTGCGTACTTTGAACGGCCGTGCGCGGTCGCGCGTGCCGTATCTCGTAGAGATCTGTAGACGGCTCATACCTTTGTGTGCGCTCATACATGTGTGCGCTCTTGCGTTGAAACGATAGACCGCACGAAGTTCAGTTCGCTCGGTGCTGCTGCCGCGCTTGCCCACACCAGCGTTTTGACAGCGAGTGTCCGCTCTCCCCGAGTGTGATGTGTTCATGTTTGCTTGGGCGCGCTGACACTATCCTTGTTAATTCAACAAGTAAGCGAATGTGTCCAGGTTTACACAACCGAAAAAAAAAAACTACCCTCCTTAATTCGTATAGCCGTCTACTAATTTTCTATCGCAATCGATGCTTCGCCTTTCGGGCGACACTGAGTTTTTTACATAGTGCAGTTTCACAATACTGTAGCTTCAATGTCAAAGCTGTATGAGGCGTGTTCTTCGTGGCACTCGATACAGATCATGAAGGGGACGTATTCTAGGACGGTCGCTTTCGGCGATATCAATTTCTGTGCACGCTTACTGGCTGGCTGAGCAAAGAAAAAATAATAATCAGACGAGCTGATTGGCTGATTGAGCACTACGTCACGCAAAAGCGATAGTATCGCCGAAAGTGATCGTCCTAGAATATATCCCCACAGTTCTCGGCCTCCTGAATGGGAGCTACACGCCTGCGGATGCCGAGGGGACTTGATAATACTAATAAGGCGAAAGAAAAAAAAAACTAAATACGAGCGCCGCCTCCGCCGTTAGGATTCCGCAATTGTACGCTGTGGCGATAAATAGGCTGCGATAAACCGTGAGCCAGCAAGGAGAACCGCAGTTGTTGTCAACGTTTCGACAACGTGACTTGTCGTCACGCTGTCGTTTTACTGCCGTCATCACTACACAACCGTCATGCCATTGACCGTCGTCGCAATTGTCATATCGCTTCCGCCGTTCCATTGACGTCAACCCTTCGTCATCATTCTAGCGTAATCACGTTGTCATCTTTCAAGCGTGATTATGCCGCCGTCGTCAAGCCATTGTCGTTAGGCAGTCACTGTCATACATCCGTTGTGGCGCCATCGTCATTCCGCCTTTGCCATCCGATTGTCGCCGTACGCACGTAGTCGTCCCTTTGTCCTCGTGGTCTCGTCGTCAAGACGGCGTTGTTGTGACATCGGTATCATTTCAGAATTGTCATCTCGTTGTCTTCTTGCCGTCATCGTCATGCCACCTTTGTTGTTCCATCGACGTCATTCCTTCTCCGTCATCTGTCGAAGTCATGCCGTCGCCGTCATACCGCCTTTGTGGTTCCATCGACCTCATTCCATCGTCATCACTGCATTTTCGTCGTACAGTCGTTGTCATGATCATGGGAGACCTTGACGAGCGACTGCCGCACACGCAAATTTGCCGTGTGACTGGCCGCTCAAAGCACTTTGCGTGTACTCGCGGGCTTCCACGCTCGGAAAACTTCAGGTAGCATGTACTGAGCAACAGAAAGCTGTATCGGGAGTTCTTCGTGTTGCTGTACAATTTTCTTTTTGACACTTTTCGTCCAACTGTAATATTTCAGAAGTTGATTAAGCCTAATTATGTAATTAGCCGGCATGCAAAAATATGCTCTGTCTCCAAGTGACGGCAAACATTACCTTTGTTCTGCCCTGCAGCTACGTGGCATTTGCATATTTTTAAATCTTAAGGCGTTATAGTTGGGACGCCCTATATATACACGCTCCTTCCAAGCTCTTCCATCTCCTCTCTGCGTCTGCCACGTGACCGGCTGCTGACACTTCAGACATTTTTTTTTTTAACGCATTAAAAAAACATGACTTCAGTTCTACGGGTTTCGTTACGTTGCTTGAATGCTAATCTCGTTACCGGTGACAGTCATCGTGAGATATATTCTGCCGTAATTCTTTGTGAGCTATTCGGCGAGGCAGCAGCAGCACTCAGTCAGCAGCCACGGTCAGGAAAGTACGGGAGGGCTCGCGAAGAAAGTTTAGCTTCAGAATATTTGACGTCTTAACTGTCCTATTGCGCCGTTAAAGAAAAGCGCATCTCGGGGACTCGTCGTCAAGACACCCCCTCACTGCATGTTTTCGCCTTCAATGCATGTGCTGCGACTTCGTGTTGCAGTCGGTGTTTCGGTCGCCGCAGTTATCGCGGACGTTCTCTCCATCGCCAACACCATACCACGATGTGTGATTACCGCGCTCATCCCTGAACCATCCACTCGCCTCCGATGCTTCGACAACGACCTCATTTCCTCTGACGATCATATCTGCGATGTACATGTGCACGCACGTCTTCAAGTGCGCATCCTCTAACTTGTTTCTCGGTATGTTCTGTAGATCTGTCACGTGCGCGATATGTCATGCGCGTTCACGACTCCTCCTTGACACCTATAGCGTCTTCGCCAGCCGTGCGTTCCTCCCGGACCGCTTCAGCATACGAGCATTTAGGCATTTGCGTATATAGAGGATATCGAACGAATCACTTAACCGGTTACGCGCTGGCTTGTGGGGCAGATCATGTGGCGATCTCGGCTCCTTACAACTCAAATTTCAGCAATGCGCTGCTCTCACTAGCGCTTTGGCTATGACGTCTTCCCGTGCGGGCAATAAAGTGAAAAAAAAATCCTAACCGCAGGATTAATCTCTCCGTTCGGCAAAACGAAAATAATCCACTGAATATTAGCGCATTGCAGCTCTGAAGGATGCGCAAAGCGGCCACGGCAGCATTAATACTATACTCTACGCAGCGCACATCGCGCCAGTGCCAATCACCGGCGTCGTCCTGAACATTAAAGAAAGAACTCTGGCAAAATGCGGAACTCGAGGGTGGCTGTGGTACTCTGATTCACCGTCAATCACGGAGCCCGATCGGTATAGGATTTTCTTCTTTTTTTTTTATGGTTATTGGCTCCATTGTGCAAGCTTCGAAAAGGAGCCAATGGCTATAAATTAAGAGAGGGGCTAGCATAGTGTCTGCAATCAAATCAATAATTTATGACCTTAGGTTGCTTTTTTTAAAACTAAAATTGAATTAAAAATGATAAGCCCAGCAAACTCAACCTCTATCTACCTTTGGTAAATGAACAGGGATGCACTCTAAGAACAAGCTGGTACTCTAGGTGTGCACTTCAAATATATTTATACTCCTTCCCAAATCTCCGAGACCTTCATAAGATATCAACTACAAGCGTAACGACTGCTTCTGGATCGAAAAAGCACACAGACTGACCCATACAATCATCCATTCAACATGGCGGAGTTTTAGGCTTCTCTGAACTGCTGCAATGATTCGGCTCCAGGAACCGACCTAACGGTTTATGACATGATCAAATACTTAAACCCTGAAACCCACAAAACACTTGTGTCGCTTTTTAACTCCATATTCTGTGGTGGCTACATCCCGGCTGCCTGGAAAGAGGCAATAATAATTCCTATTCTCAAAGAGGGCAAGGACCCGACTTCGGCCAGCAGTTATAGGTATACAGCGCTCAAAAGTTGCTTATGCAAACTCTTTCAGAAGATGAATAACCGATGCCTGATCCATTTTCTTGAAAGCAATAAAACACTAGATCCTTTACAGTGCCGTTTCAGAAAATGTAGCTCCACAACAGGCCACCTTGTCCTCATTGAGACAAATATCCGTGATGCCTTTGTGCGTAAGGGGGCGCTGTGTGTCAGCTTTGATTGATTAAAGGGGAAGAGAAATGCAGCCATAATGAAGCACAGAGCGCTATAGGGGTACAATAGGTACGAGGTGCTCCGGGTTATGTGGAAAGGTGTAATAGTTCCAGGACTTACTTTTGGAAATGCGGTTGTTCCCTTGAAATCAAGGGTAAAATCAGGACTCGACGGCAAACAAAGCTGAGTGGTACGCCTCGCATTGGGTGCTCACGGGAAGACTACAAACGAAGCTGTGCAGGGTGATATGAGCTGGACTAGTTTTGAAGTGGGGGAGGCTCGCAGTAAAATTGATCTTGAAGAACGACTGAGGAATACAGAAGAAAGTAAATGGGGCAGAGAGAGTGTTGAGGTATCTGTACAGGAAAAACATTGATTCACAGTGAAGGAAAAGAACTGGGAAGCTTACCAACAAGTATGCGGCCTGTAGGGTGGGCAACACAGCAACGAAGAACGTCAAGCGGAAAGTCAGAGAGGCTGAAATCTCATGGGTGGTGGCAATGGAAGTGAAACTTTCCATGAGTAACTACTTAAGAGGAAAAAACGAAATCAGGAAAGAAACAATTTATGATAACTCAAAGGGAAGCGCATTACTTTTCGAAGCGAAATCAGGATGCCTTAGAAAACGCACCTATAAAGCGAGATACAAGAAGGAAGAAGCATGTGCTTGGCTGCGGTAAAGCTAGGGAAACGATGGAGCATGTTTTATTAGAATGTGAAGACTCCTGTCCAGCGGTCGATTTAGGCACCATTGGCCTCCTTGAAGCCCTTGGGTTCAGCGAGAGCAGTGGAAAAGTAAACATGTCCGCAATAGAGATTAGTAAGAGGCGATTGGAGGATTGGTGCAAGAAAAGTAGGGAAACGACAAAGAACGGAGACGTACGAAAGCAAAGTTCGTAATGGAGGATCAGAGAATTTGGTTGTGGGAGTTCATAGCGTTTTTTTTTTTTAACCTAGGTAGGACATTAGGCAGTATAATAGCAACAGCTATGTGGCGCGACCCACCGCCGCGCTCCAAATGCGACTCTCATAACATCCATCCATCGAGTAAAGGGAAACAGTAAAGGGGAAGAGAAATGCAGTCATAACGAAGCACAGAGCGCTGTGGGGGTACAATAGGTACGAGGCGCTCCGGGGTATGTGGAAAGGTGTAATGGATTCAGGACTTACTTTTGGAAATGCGGTTGTTCGCTTGAAATCAGGGGTACAATCAGGACGCCCACGGCGGCCGGATATTGATGGGGGCGAAATGTGAAAACACCCGTGTACTTAGATTCAGGTGCACGTTAAAGAACCCCAGGGGTCGAAATTTCCGGAGTCCTCCACTACGGCGTGCCTCAAAATGAAAGTGGTTTTGGCACGTAAAACCCCGTAATTTAATCGGGACTCGATGGCAAACAAAGGTCAGTGGGACGCCTCGTATTGGGCTCTCACGGGAAGACTACAAATGAAGCTGTGCAGGGTGACCCGCCGTGGTTGCTCAGTGGCTATGGTGTTGGGCTGCTGAGCACGAGGTCGCGGGATCGAATCCCGGCCACGGCGGCCGCATTTCGATGGGGGCGAAATGCGAAAACACCCGTGTGCTTAGATTTAGGTGCACGTTAAAGAACCCCAGGTGGTCAAAATTTCCGGAGTCCTCCACTACGGCGTGCCTCATAATCAGAAAGTGGTTTTGGCACGTAAAACCCCAAATATTATTAAGCTGTGCAGGGTGACATGGCTGGACTATTTTGGAAGTGAGGGAAGCTCACAGTAAAATTGATTATGTAGAACGACTGAGGAGTATGGAAGAAAGTAAATGGGCTGGCAGGGAAAAAACATTGACTCACAGTGGTGGAAAAGAACTAGGAAGCTTACCAGCAAGTATACGCCCTGTGGGGTGAGCAACAAAGAACGTCAAGCGGAAAGTCAGGGAGGCATTGTGAAGATATCTGCCCAGCTGTCGATTTAGGCACCACTGGCCTCCTTGAACCCTTTGGGTTCAGCAAGAGCAGTGGAAGAGTAAACACGTCAGCAATAGAGATTAGTAAGAGGCGATTGGAGGACTGGTGCAAGAAAAGTAGGGAAGCGACAAAAAACGGAGTCGTACAAAAACAAAGTTCGCAATAGGGGGTCAGAAAATTTGGTTATGAGAATTCATCGTGTGTTTTTTTTTTTTTTTTTAGCCTAGGTAGGACATTGGGCAGTATAATAGCAAGAACTTGGTAGCGCAACTCACCGCCCCGTTCCAAAGGCGACACTCATAACATCCATCCATCCATCCATCCATCCATCCATCCATCCATCCATCACTGACTGTCGTTAAAATATCGCCAAATGTTCATTCGTTCATTCAAGTCGCTAAAAGTCACTGGTTGCTTAATTGAAAACGTTGTCGCAAACAGACAAAAATTTCTAGCAACAAGAGTCATAAACTGACAACACTGATTAAATGCCGGTAAATTATTAAAAAAAATTGTTTTCCACGATGGTTAAGTTAGACGGCCCCAACAAACACGGGATGATGCAAGGGACGTTAGGTTAAACGTGTTTTGGAGCAGCCAGCGTCAGCTTTCTCAGCAATGCAGGCTTGCAAGGCATGTCCGGCAGGCGGCTCAAACCGCAAAGTAAACTGCTTAGTGCGGCCGGCCGAACATAATCTGTTACAGCAAAGTTGCGGCGAGGCCCGAAAGACAATCTTAGCTGTCCAAGCAGGGGATACGAAATAAAGAAATCGTGCCTATGTGGGCGCAAACGACCTACTTTGCCCCCTGCCCCCTCGGTGGATATACACTTATGCCCGTGTTACAGGTTAAACCGGTTCTGTTTGGCTGTTTGAAAGTACTATATCGCTGAGATCGCTTTTCGCTGCGCACTTCCAGTTCAGCTAACCGCATGGATTTTAAGTAAGAGTTCTTTAGCGTGTTTTATTAGCGTCATGTAACACTCACACTGATCACGTGCCGCATTTCAGTTATCGCCGGCAGCTACAGGTTGTCTGCCTTTGCATCGCTTTGTACTTTGGGGTAATCTTCCTAGCTATTGCACGTTACACAACAGGGAGGGTTAGATGTATTTTGACGATACTAGCTATGCTCGACTAGCCCACCTTATATTATACTGTAGCTTTTCCTTTCCTATCTAGCATCCGTGCTATCCGTGTACGAAAAGTTGCGATTCAAATTTCGCGCCGAAGTGAGGAATGTGGGAGGGGCTCCAACGCGTGGAGGCTCACCGACGTGCCTCACTGTGGATAATCTTAATCAAAACCTAGCGTTGTTGTTTTTAGTCCGACTTTCTACAGGATGTCGACCGCAAGAAATATAGTGCATTCTGAAGGAGCATTTCATAACGGGATGCAATGCCTCGAGCACTGTTGATACAAATTCTGTAATCGTATTAAGAAAAAAGAAAGCGTATACGTTGCGAAGGCGTTGACGATATCGAGGAGGGCTTGTATAACGTGCCGATTCTTGTGTGCACTGAAAACAATATTTCTGCTCCACGTTTAAAGTCGCAAGTCGCGTAATTGTCCCGTTCGTAACGATTATATATATATGCCATTTACGTGAGCTACATTCCTCGCTGAAGCTTCGAAAGCGCGTGTGACTTGAAATCCGAGTGCCCCAAAAAGCAGGTGACTGGGAATGTTTTGTGACATCTCAGCTGCCATCCTCGGACCGCCCTCATGCGCGCCACGTAGGTTCCGGTTTTCAGTTCTCTGACCCCGCAGTGATGTCAGGGATGCCTTGGTCGTGGTTTGCCTTCACTAGCTCTGTTTGGTTCTTTCTTACTTTTTTATTTACACGTTCGCAGTGCGGCGCGCATTTCTCGACTTTTCCGGCAAATAAAAAGGTCAAATTTGAACGGGAATCAGAAAATTGAGCTCTTGCCGCGAAGAAAATTCCGGAGAAGAACGAAATTTACCACTAGCGGAATGCCAAAACGCGGGACAAAGAAAAAGAAAAAGAACGTTGACGTCATGAGTTAGTTTCGTATCCAGGCAGCGTACACGTCAAAGTGCTACTGCGGTCGCGCCGTGATATTTCGGCCCACATTTGTGTTGGGGGCTTTGGAATTCGCTTCCGAGCCGATTGTTCCGGCGTAGAATCACTTCCGACGTTTGTCTGGCGTGTTTTCACCCGTGCCAGATGCCGACAAAGTTCCAGACGGAGTGTCAATATGCCTCTCGGCGATGAATGTTTCCCACAAGTATGAGGTAACGTTTTTCTTTCTCTTTTATCCCCTCTTTCCCGATTAGATATGGCCAGCGTGTTGTCGCTCCCAAATTGGTATTCGCAGCTCTGCCCGATCATTGTGTGTGACATTTCGGTGTGTCGAACATAGCCGCCGCGGACGGCGTCAGCTGTTTTCAGGCCACGACGAGAGAGAACCCCCCCTTGACACTTGCGGCTCTTGGGCAGCGACTGTGTGCGCGGCGTTTCGCTGACGTGTTTGACGTTTCTGGCCGCGAACCGCTTGACATTCGAATTCGTCGCCTGTCCGCGTGCCCTGTGGTTCCTGGCGACCGTTCCGCACGATCCCCGCGGTCGGGGAATGCCTGGCCGAGGGCGTGCGATCGGTCGTCACTCCCACTTTTTTTCCCCCCCTACTTTTCTATGTGATCGCATCTTGCGGGACACGGACTGCCACCGTCAGCGCATAAGCGTGGCAAGTTAGCGCGCAACCACGTATCGCCCCGTTCACGTTCGCTCTTCTTGGAACGCTGCCTGAACGTGACGCGTTCCGAATGCTGCGGGAAAAACAAGCTCGTGCAATAATCGTCGGCGCGCGACTGTGTGGTCACTTGGAATCGAAGATTCGAGGCCCTCCTCCTGTTCGCGTGTGCCTTTACTGCGGGCCACGGTGTTGTGGCCCTTTACTAATGGAGCGGGCTTCCATTCGGTCTCACGTTCTTCGAACAACCGATAAATTGCTCGGATCCGCTGGCTCGTGTCTCGAGAATGTGCCACCGAGGACGCGATTTTTTTTTTTCTTTCCGTAGCTTATATCTGTCAGGAATGTTGCGCTACAACTCTCTCACTTTAAAGTATAAACAAACTATAAACGAACCTTGTGTTCTTGTGTGTGGAGATCTTGCTGCGGCCAGATGTTACGCTGCGAAAAGTGTCTACAATTTTACTTGAAGGTACTTAAAAGAAACGCGAGAAGTACGCCGTACTGGCACATTTGTTTGCTTAAAATTTCGCCCGTATAGTTTATTGACATCGCAAGTCACAACACGGTGAAATTTTTCACAATCTGGGTCAATGTTCATTACCGTTGGAAATCGACGACAGGAAGTTTTAACCTGAGGTCGTATCAAGAACTCCTGTGCGAGCTTGTGTTCTGCCATATGACACAAGCCTGCAACGTTTGTGATCGAGGCCGCTAAATGCATGTTTTTTCTTATTGATTAGTTAATTAGCCCATACTAGCTTTATGAATAACTTGTGTATGTCACTCTAGAAGGGAAAGTGAAAGTAGTTTTGAAGATAGTGTAGATGCGTGGCTGAAGTTAGTCTATCTTGTGTGAAACACGAAATTTTCAGCACAACGTTATTTACGAAATGTCTTGAACTTGTTATTATCCTAAATGATGGAACACAGCATGTGGTTGTGCAGCCAAGCTAGATGTATTGCTTGTGTGTAGTAACTGATGGTCTAGTAACTGATTCATGTGGATGACAGCATCCAACAGCAAGTATGACATATAAATAATTGGATCCCATTGTTGCATTAGTCTCCACTTTGCTTGAATAAAGATTTTTAAAAAAATGCGTGTGAGCTGCTTTTTCATTTGCATACTTACATGCTACACACCTTGAGTGAAACTTAGATATTAAAAAAGTTTCAATTAATGCACCTAAAATTCATGAAACCGCTGTACTTGAAGAATTGGGGAGCAGTTTCAAGTAACTGACCCATAATTGGAACCAGAAGCTGGTTTGTAACAAGATGCTGCAGTTTAAGCCGTTCAATTTTTCACCTTGGGGTGTCCTCCTGATCCCCCCCCCCCCTTTTTTTTTTTCTTTTCTTTTTAAGCTTCGGCAGCTCAGACAAGTTTTTATTGTCAAGTCTTCATGCTTGGGCTCCAGTGTATTCTGGAGCTGCTGAGGTCCATGTCATGTTTTATTGTGCATCGATAGTCTTGACCTCGAGGCATTTGAAGTTCTTCGATTATTCGGAGTATCTGACTTCATGTAGGTAAGGACTTAGCATGACAGGTTGACTAAAGCAGTGTAGTTGTGAACACTTTGATCAAAAAGATTTTCCATTGTGGATAGCGTGTAGAATGCTCTTATGGGTACAAATTTGTATCGCACTAGGCATGTTGTCTTCTTCCACATTTCTGTATGTCTAACTAACCTTATTTGATAACTTTGCTTTTTTGGAGCGCTGCTGCCTGTTAAAATATTCAGAATATCACATAAGCACTTAGCTGCTTTCATTTACACATTTTGATGCCGATTTCAGATGTAACTATAATTTACAATACAGATAAGACAATTTTCCTTGACATTGGCCAGCATAATGAACTGTTGCGGCCATAAGGGCTTGAGGGCATATATAAGGGCATATATAAGGGCTTGAGATTCTATGTCTCAACTAAATACACATTGTTTACATTACATTATGGTGTCTGATCTGAGTAGAGTTGACTGTTATTCGGTAAATCAGTAAAATGCAGTTCGAAATAAAGTTAAATGGCAGCTTGAAATCTGTCATTGCTTGGCAGTTGGCAGGTTTTCCACTGGAATATACATCTCTTGTTGAAATGTTCTCACGAGTAGCATGGGAACTCGCCACAATGGAGATGGAAAGGTGAAAGTTGTAGCATGTTAGCATTACATTAATTTCAATACCAAGCCTGCCAGCCTTCGTGGAAAATCTGCCTCTGTACCCAACTTTCTCCGTGCATCCTGAACTTGGCCCCCCCATTTCGATATACCTCAGTTCGAGGGACTCTTTCATTGGGTATTCTGTAGTCCACATGTTTTGTTGTTGGGCTGCAATATTTCAATTTCATATGTCATTGCAAGTAGCAAAAGGCATGATATTCATTTGAGCAGCACTGACCAGAATTGGATTGCTGTCGACATGCAACTGCTTTTCGGAGCTTAACACTTAGTCATGGTCTGTCTGTCTGGGTTCAGTGCATGTTCATTGGCCGTTTGACATTTTTGTTTCATTTTTATCAGAAAAACTGCTGCACTTTGAAAAACTAACGCGCTTCCTCTGACACGTTGGGGCTGACATTGAGCCAGTTGCAAGAGCCGAGCAGTTTTGTCTTATCTCTTCCCGAAGAGAAAGCGGCCCGCATCGGCTTACAAGGCCACGTGTACATCTCATGTCACAGCCAATTCGTTATATTTCTGGATGCATGTGGTCGTACCAGTTGCATACTCTTGTGCTTTTTCTCCTCTCGCATTTTATCATGCAGGTAGGTTACTTGTGAATAGGTTTTTTACCTAGCGACTACTTGCTGATATACTTTCTTGCCATGAAAAGATATAGCTGAGACTGCAAGCAAATTAATGGAATTGTGCTACTTAGAGAGAAAAAATGGAGGTGAATTGATAAGTGATGTCCACTCTGCCATAAAGATTATTCGACTGCTGCATGTACTTATCGGTAAATCACTCAGAATAGCTGCTTATATTATTGTCAGTATCTCCTTGTCTGTTTCCATGTGCATTCTTTTAGGAAGTTATGTCTTGGGCAGCCTACTATCTGGCAGGAACGTGCAATATGTAAGCATGGACACGGGCAGCTTTTGGTCATCTGCTGTTTTGGATTATGTTGAGCCTGTTTTTTCTCTCGTTCTAGGTTATATTGAGTGTTAATTGATACAGTAACCATTTTTGGCTACCCACTGAACTGGAATTTGGCCATGATTACAGGGCCAGATTGCACCATAGCTGTTGTTAAGCTTAGTTATTCCATTCGGCTGATGGCAACGTGGTGCTACCTGGCTTACTTTGTATATATAATTAATTCTTGTGAAGGTGGACACAAAAAAACTAAACTGCTCTCCGAGCTTTGGTATTGCAATGTGCAATCTGGGCAAGTTATTTTGTTTGTTTTTCTTTGTTTATTATGTCGTCATTCTATACAGAGCCAGCAACAGCATTGTGGTCTGTTATCTTAGAAAGGTGCTTAAAATTACCACACTTGGATGTTTGTCATTTTTGAGCCAGCTGTGTAGTGTTTGTTAATATTTGCAGTCTTTAAAAATGTTACTTTTTCTGTTAATTGGGACCAAAGCACTGTAGAGAAATGTTAACTAGATTGTTAAGGCTATACAATCACGTAGATGTTGATGTTATCTGGGTGCTTCATGTGGTGACATAGCATTAAGAATGCGAATGCAGATGCTACACGTATGCGTTATGTAGCTGCTGATGTCAATTACATGCTGTTAAAAAATCATGACTTCTGTTTCTGTTACTTTACATGTGCAGAATTTGGCATGCTATGTATGTCATGGCCATGTTTGGAGTCATTCTGATGTCTCTAGAACTGATCTGTAGTGTTGCGAAAACCAGTAAATTTGAGTTTTTATAAACTGCACTGTGAAGCAAAAAATGAGTTGCATGTTGAGCGAGCATGGGCAGATTCTGTCGGAATTTGCTGTATGAACGCAGCACTTGAATATGTCGGACATATCTTCTTAAAAACGCTTTCATTATTTGGAATGAGTGGATCGATTCAAGTATTCCAAATTTGAAAGCATGCAACTTAAGTATTGCCTTAGTTCTAATGTTAGTGGGGGGGAAATTTTTTTTCATGGAAGCATGTGGTTTGAGCATGATTAGTGATATGATAACCAGCTACGTGTTAATTGCATTCTCTGAGCTATAGGTGCTTACGTGCTTATTTCATAGCTAGTAGCTTTAGCTGGTAGAAATGTTAATGATTAGCTGTACACAATTTATATTTAAGGGGCGACCTTCTCATTCACTTGCATTTAAGGATACTGAGATGGACTAGCAGGATTTAAAAATCTGATATCATTAACAATAGATCATTCTTTCATTATATTTTGAAATCTTACAGGGGTGGGCTAGCCTTGGTCTGATACAAGATAAATTTATCATTGGTTCAATAGTCATTGTTATCTTAGACATGCTAATGTCAGGTGCAGGAAAGATGACTGTATATAATTAGACTGCATTGCATATCGAAGATGTGCCCGATTCAAAATTCAGCATGAAGTGGCAGGTATGGTGACAAAATATTGGCAGTCAAATGTGGTCTCTGTTATGGGACTATACAACTGTGCTTTCACCAGTTGTACTTTTGTGGTGTCACATTATAGCAAAATTAGGCTGCTTTGTCTACTCCTATCTCAGCTTTTTGACCAGGATAGCAACCGATAAGTATACTTCCCAAGTTTGTTTACCAAGTTTGTTTTGGAAGTTTTTCGGAAGTTTGTTTCCTTTGTTCTCATGTGTTTGACCATTTTAATCATCTTTCAGGTTCGCTGGCCTGTGACACAGAGTGTGACTCGATGCCTGCCATAGCAAGCACTGGTGAGTGAAGTTAACAAAATTTAAATTGCGCTCTGGTATTTCCTCAAATTCTGACTCTGTCAGTTTAAAAAAAAATTTTTTTTCCAAGGCAGAGATTGTAGAATTGTTCAGTGAAATAAAGTGCACATATAGTTTACTGAGTAAAATGAAAATGACCCATGTGGTCTGTGCTTCCGTTATGAAACATTTATTAAATTGGTGGGTACTGTTCTCAGTGTTGTAAGTGCACATTTGTAGAAAAGAATCTGTACCACCTGAGCATATGGTACAGCTTACTCATTTATTGGGCTATTTTATGTCAGCATGTCATGCCATTCTGATGTTCCTTTATTGTCTTCACTGTAATCTGCACCAATATAAAAGCAGCTATGCACTGTATTTGGAGAGGTTCAACATATTGCCATCTTAACACTTTTGTGGTTGTGTTAATTGTTGCCTATCAGTTCACAACAAATAGTTCACATAACATTATCTGGTTGTTTACATACCCTACACTTCAGTAGGGAGGTCCTCATTTAATGTTTCTTGCAATGTGAAGTGAATCAAGACTGGTACTATTTCATGAAGCACATTTTAGTGTAATTACACTAGTTTTATCTAATGGTCTCGCAATAGACCCTTTCACTGTTTACAAACATAGGTCCTGGAGGTCTTCTGGTTTTGCTCACTGACATAGCCCACTAAATGTAGCGAGCAAAAGGGCATTGGCGGCAATATTGAGTACCTGGAGTGCATTAAAATCTAAGCCCGCAGATTTTCAGCCTTTTTCCCCTGTACATAACAGTAATTTTACAAGTCTAGGTTGCCGTAAGTTATACGAAAAATTATATGTATTAGTCTTGAGGCGTAATGAGCATGTCTTTTATCTCAAAATTTAAAAGTAGACTTTCTGCTCAGTGAAACAACCTAAGAATATGCTTTGTGTTCCGGCACAGTAGTCTAATAAGGTACGTGGCCTGAAGTTTCTTGGGGCCACACTCTCGCTGCTGTTATCGCGCATGTGAAACAGTCTATAGTGCTCTTTTTCCTTGCACCATGCATTTTTTAAAAAAATCTTTGAATGATAGAGTGTGTTCATGAAATTCTATAGAACTGGTGGTGCTGGGTGCAGGGTCCCGTGGAGGAGGCACAGCTGAGCCCCTGATGGCTGCCCCACCCGGCAACCCAGAGGCACTTCTGAATGGTCAGCAGCAGCAGGCACCTTTTCGGCCGCCCAGGCAGCCGGCTACGCTGCAGCCGCAACCACAGCCACAGCCGCAACCACTCAACCCGGAAGCCCTCGGGGATCGTGGTGAACCCCGTCCACCAAGCCATTGGGAGGTGTGAACTTATTCTCACATGTTAATTCTTCCAAAGATTTAAGAGCTGTTATAATTGTTGCTTCATCTCACTGTTGCCTTTGGTTGATGGCATGAAACTTGGTTGATGGCATGCAACTAGTCTGTTGTCCATTTGAAAGCTCTTGCTCCTAACATGTGCTGTCTGCTTTTAACATTTGGCTAGCAACATTTACCACATGAGCCTACCTTTTGCATGAATTCTTCTACATCCAGGCAGTAAATGCATTGAGTCCTGAGTTTTTGCATATGACTCCATTGTGAGAAAAAGTGCATATATGAGAGTGGCAAATGGGTTGCACTGTGGGGCTTTCTTGGTGCGTGGCAATTGTGATTGGCATTTGTTGTTCTTAGGAAGTGCCTATTCATGTCTGCATACTCCAAATAATGGCGAGCATTGATTTTGGGTGCCACACTACTGGACAGTATGGTGGCAAGTTCGGTCTACTAAGATGTAGTAGTATCCAGGCTTTGACTTCTGACAGTTTGTGTGTGTATGCATGCAGAAATTATGTGAACTGTAAGATACTTGTACTCTGAGTAGATAACCCTTCGACAACCACTCACGGCACATTATAGAGGTGTACAAGTAGCATCAGCAAGGAAACTGTGGTGTTTAGAGCTTGTAGAGTATATGTAGTGTGTTTAAAAGCCTGTATTAACACATAAAATGTGACTGCAAAATAAGAATTGAGTATACTCTTTAACCTAGTTCCTTGTTTCTGTTTGCATATTACTGAAAGTGACCTTCTTTTCTTACCTGCTTCTTATATATTATTGAGTGCACAGCCAAAAATATGACTTTTCTCTCCATGTTGCCACAGCTTTTTCTAATAGTAGTAGCTTGGAGTCTAAACAGTTCAGACATGGTTCTCATTTCTTGATCTGTCAACTTTGACCCATATTCACTTATAGCTGATGCTCTGATAAGTTTTCTGCATCACCATATAATTTATCACATACAAGTACAGCATTGCTCACAAGTTCAAAGCATTCAGTGCGTAAATTTTTTGGGCATTGCCTATGGATAAGGGGTCTTAGCCAGGCTCAATTTCTTTTGATTGTGGTCCGCATTATGGTCTAATGAAGTTGTTTTAATGGCCCCTGAAAGGTTGAAATGGCACACACATTTTACTCGCTTGAAGAGTGATTGTCGTTTCTTTGCAATGCAAGGTAGCCGTGCAAATGCTGAAAGTTTGGGGAGTTGGTTCACTTCCCTTCTTGGAAAGTGGTGATATAGACCTCATAGGAGCATCTTCATGCTTTTTTTCCTTTCCTGTATTTTCTGCAGCTTGCTTTCCCAAGGACCTAATAGCTTGCAAATCAAAATGGAGCGTGCAATGGTACTAAGCTTAGCTTTCTGGGGCAGCAAAAGGGGCCATTTCTCAACAATGTGCAGAAGGTGTTGCTTAAGACTGGTATATTTGTCAATAGTGAAGGGCCTACTTAATATGCACCCAAAACTGACTCTGAGCTGCATAGAGTTTCTTTTCAAAAACACCCGAGAAGGAGCTGAGCTTTCGTGTGCACCTTTCTCAAAATGGATATATAGAGATAGTAATAGCAGACCCGCATACAGTTGCCTGAAGTCAGTTGTGGTCATCTGCTGAGTGAGGATTACAGCTTTTATAAGGGCTTCTCATGCTCCATGTGCTCATTGTTATAAGCAATACAGTAGCTAAACAAGTTCTGCAGGGATTCACAAGATAGAGGAGGATTGACACAAGAGGAAGTTGGTTATCGGCTTGAAAGCAGTGCAAAGCTACAAATGAAACCCATATGGTTTCCTCTACATCCACCTTGCGGATTTCCATATAACTCGTGCGGTTATTGTATACAGCACTTCAGCTTAGGTCAGCCCTACCATCTACTAGCCTCCTGGCTATGTTAGGTTAGGAAAGATAGCGGGGCTGCTGGGGTTGCATCACTGATAAAAAAAATGAGGATATTGCTCTAAAAATGCACGGACTACAGAAGTAGAAGTGGACAGGACACACGTGGTGCAAAGTGTGCGCGTCCTGTGCACTTGTACTTCTGTTTGTGTGTGTTTAGTGCAATACCCCCTTTTTTTTACAAGATGAACATCCAGCCCAGCCTGCCACTCTGCTTGAATCGCTGGGCCTGCATAGGTTTTTCTTCAACTGCTAGCCTTTCTTTCTGAGGGACCCATTCATGTTTCCTTTGCCGCTTTGGGTTACCTTCGGGTTGATGCCAAATTTATGTTTAGATTGTGTATGTGGCCTGCTTGTAAACGTTCCTAGCTCACTCGACATGCGTGCCTCTCCCGTGTCTTGTGTTGCAGGTAGTGAATGGTGAAAAGAGTGGACTGCGCTGCAAGGGCCCAGTGCAGAAGGGCTATGGTGCTGCCCCTATGGGCACCGTTAGTGCTGCCGCTCCGTCTTATGTGGCACCCCCACACGTGGTGCTTTTGCACATCAATCCAGGGGAAACCATCTTCTTCCAGATGGGCGATCAAATGCAGTTTGTTCAAGGCGAGTACACATCATGATGTGGCACTACTCCTGTCCACTTGATTTTGTCAGATATTGATAGAGTTCCGTTTTGCATAAGTTAATGTTATTTGTTCCTTCTTTTATTTTTGTGAATTGGGTAATGTTTCCATTAATAGGCCTTGTGTCATGGACTCTTCCTTGCAGTATACAGGACATAATGTAAAATGCAGTGCTGCTGTTAGATTTAATGTGCTGTAGTGTGCCTTCAAAATTTTCAACACGACAATGCATTCTGCATTAAAATCTTACATTCACAAAAGATTGTGGACATAGTTTAACAAATGCATGCACATGCATCCCTTGAAAGTATGTTATAACATGCTTGGTCTACCGTATTAGTTTCCTTCCAGTTTCCCTCGCAGTTGCTGTTGTCTGAAAAATGCACTCTTATTCATTTTTCCAAAATTCAGTGCAGGTAATTATTCGAAAACTTAAAGATCGGCTAAGTATGTGGAATGTTGAGCTCACGAATTAAGTAATTTGCAGTGGCGCAGACAGGTGGAAGAGGTGCAGCTTTTTGTTTGTGAGAGCGCAGACATAGACTTTTTTAAAATCAAGAGTCAGGATTGAATTAAGTTTTCTTTCTGAATAAGCATGTCTTATTTAACTTACTCAACTATTTAAAGTGCAAAGAATGGATCATTGTATTTTTTGGCAAGTAATTTTTGACATAGAATGTGGTAAAACTGCTAAATATGCCAGCAATGATAGGTAATTATAATGGATTGCTGAACTGAGTAAAGCTTTGGCAGTAATGTAGTTAAGTGTGGGCCCTATGCAGTGAACTAGGATAAATGCAGTGTGATGAATATTGAGAAAGTAATAGTTGAAAAGCTAAGCAAAGTAAAAAGTTGCCTATTTGGACCAAGTTTGTTTGCAAAATGAGCTGCAAATTCAAACATATTGCATAGATTACTTTGGTCCTAGTTCATTGCACACATCTCTCTGAGGAATAAGTGAGCAAAATTTCATTTCATAATACTAATTCACAAAAAAAAGTTATCAATGTTCACGTAACATGAGGTCAAAGAAAATCTTGTTTTGAGAAAAACAAACAAATGTTTCAGACCATGTGAGATGTCAAGAACAATACAGAGGCCTAACATGCACCAGCTTCATAGCTGGGGCCTCCATGAGATGTGCTAGTCTTCTTTTGTTTGTGTGGCTGCTTGCCGACAGCATAAAATGAAAAATTTATTTTGAATCATATTTATGTAAGAGAAATAGTACTAAATTTCAGAACCAATGCAATGTGGTTTTGGTTTCGCAATGCTATGAGAAAACTTGCTGTAACTGCCAAACTAATAATGATAGGAAGATAAAAACAGAGAATCAATCTTGTGCACGAAAATTGACTTTTGAATATGCCCTCAAACCTTAAAGGGCCCCTGAAACGGTTCGGACAAATTTTGTAGGCACAAAGGGTACAGCTAAAGTTAATCATTCGCACCACAATTTCGTTGAAATGTCTTGTATTAAGAGAGCTGCGGACGATTACAAGTTACTCGCACCACAATTTCGTTGAAATGTCTCGTATTAAGAGAGCTGCGGACGATTACAAGTTACTCTCCTCCACAGTCATGCATTTTCTCAACTCGTTTGCTGAGTGATCGGGGCTAAGCTTCACCTTCACTGGCTCTGCATCATGATGGCACATGGTGTCATCGACTTCCGGCTCTCTAGAAACGCGCGCGCGCGAAGCCTCTCCAAACTCTCTGCCAACTGCTTGGCAGTCGACCCAAAGCGAGAGCTATCAAAGCAGCGTGCGTTGCGAGCATTCTGTCGAAGCGCCGAGCGTGTCTGGTACTCCAGTAAGCACAGGCAAGCTGGGCATTTCGGCAGATGGCTGAAGGCATAAACTCAAGCTGATGAAGGAACTTTAGCATAGGTGTACATGAGGAGCCTGATCGGTCTGCACGGTCCAGCCACTTGTTAGTGCAGAGCTTAACCAGCCAAACAGTGCTAATATTGCTCTAACCAAGTGTAGAACATTTTAAACATGTGCAAAAACGTGTTCATGATTACACTCCTGCGAAAACTTTATACCAGCAGCAAAGAATACATTTCGTTACTGCTACTGTGTGTGGTTGAGCTCTGTGCCACCTGGTGGTTGCACCGTGCAGACCATTCACATTTGCGCTTCTGCTCATCCCGTTAAATGGCACATTCAAGAGGCCAGGCCCTGTGTCCTGGCGCTTGCGTTGACCCTAATACTGGACTCGCGAAACGCCATTGCATTAGTAATCTTCCGGTGTTAAGTGACGGCTGCAATCGCGCAAATCCTGGCGCCCATCGGATAGTGGCTGTCCAATGCGCTGCAGCCAGTCCGCTCGACTACTGGCTTGCAGAAGGACACGATGTCGCAGCTTGACATATTGCCAGTCGCTACGTTTGCAGTCCACAATGCAACAAAGTCGAATCATAGTGCTCGCGAAAAGACTGAGACCGACTCTGACCACGGAGCTCTCGTCAAAATGGAGTACGTCGTAACACAAGCAGACGACTCTTGCTGTGTGCCGGAAGTGCTTAAGTGTAGTGAGAAATTGTTCTTCTGCATTCTCTTTCTGTTACTTTCTTTTTGTAGAAACAAATTAACTAACATTCCAACTATTACAAACATAATTTGTTCACCTAAAGGTGGAAAAAAATTATAGATGACGCGCCCTGGGCATCCAATCAGATAGCTTGCCCACATGACGTCAATTGGGTGATTTACGTCGTATGGGGAGGGGGCGGCTGAAAATTCCGCCAAGCAGTGTGCTGCGATCAGCAACGATGTACATTTTTAAAACCTTGTAATAAATTACACGCTTTATTCGGACTGCTTAGATGCATCAATTAATGATCAGAAGGACCTACTCTAACGACTAAGCATGTTTGTACAAAATCAAAATCGTTTCAGGGTCCCTTTAAGAATAAGGTGGCATTGAGTTTACTAATTTGTACACCTAAAATTAAGAAAATGAATCCTCAGGAACACATGTTGCCAGATTTGCAATGAGGTACTCAGTGAGGTACTCAGATCATCCTAATTGGTAGCACTTACACCAAACCTGGAGTTTATATATTTATGTCTATATATATTTTTAAACCTTTTGTTTTAACATTGCAGCTAGAAATATTTCTGCTCTTTCACAATGAAGTGGTATAGTATACTGCCTCATGCATAAAGAGGTCATATTTTGAAAGGCAGGTATGAGCTCTGCACTGTGCATAAATTAGTAACAATGTGACCTAAGAACCTTTGCCAAGATGTTTATCACAACCTTTAGAATTGATAAAGGGACCGTAGCATAATCTTTCTAGTTGCCCTGTGGAATTTGGGGCAGTGAATTCATTCCAATCTGTGGGAGGATGAACTCCTTCATGGCACTTTAATGTAGCAGTTTGGTCTCCTGCTGTCAGCATGGCGTGACAACGGTCATGCCATCAGAGGCATGTATGCTCTGGTATTTTCACTGTTGGTACACTAGGCACACATTCTTAGATGGCACATTTGTTGTCATGGCGCAGCACATGTCTTTTCATCTACAACTTGTGCTCATAAAGATATGAAAGTCCGTAGTAAATTTTTTTAGACTACAGTGAATCGTGACATGAAGGCTTTTCATTTCCTTTCGAGCTGTTCATTTGCACTACTTTTGAAATTGCTGTAGCAATTATACAGTGGCTGGCTATTTTCTATATTGGGTATGATAAATACATGCAATTTCAAGTTACAAGTGCAATTGCTTTAATCTATATATTTTTTTGTAGCCTTTTAAAGCTGGGGGGGCATTGTTTTTATATTCTGCCCTGTCATCGCACTATTTTTTTTTTTAGTTGAAAGTGGTATTTATTCTTCTGTCAAAGCTGTGTTCCTGGTTTATCTTCCCAATATGATTGGGTCAAACTTGCCCATTGTGGTGGTGTGCAGGGCCTGCCACAGTGCAGCTTGTGTCCAACAGCAGTACACCTCCCATGGCAGTGCCAGTCCAGGTGCCTCCGGGTCATGTGATGCAGCAGATAGTGGACGAGAACGGCACACTACGCCACATCATCCTCTCGCCACAACCTCCGCATGTCGCCATGCCCCAGCCTCCTGCCTACGTAAGTGCCTGCCCATGTTGTCCCCTGATGTTTGAGAACTTTAAGTTGCGCAGTAAAATATCGTTAATTCGAAATTTCGGGTGATTTGAAGTAGCCGCCGCAGTCCGTCCAGCAGTGCATTGAAACAGGGTGTCTACCAACCGGGAAAACCAGGAATTCTCAGGGACTTGGAATAGCCTGGAAATACTCAGGGAAAACTTGGGGAATTTCTGCTTCTATCAGGGAAAATGAGCAGTAATATTATTGAAAGGGAACGAAAGTCACGATAATGCTGGCTCGAGTAACTGTGTAACGAATTCTCTTTGACGCCGTGTTGGCCGCTGGAGGAGTTGCCAGTGTACCGTCAACGACCGACTTTCCGGATGCCTGATAGTTCGGATGGCTTCGTGGCACAACCACGTCCCCCATAGAGTCAATGTATAAGAATGTCGAAAATTTCGGACGCAAGAACCCTTCGTTGTCCCATTTTCCGAACTTTCTGCCATGACCACCAGTCCGAAATGGCAATAAACGAGCTTTTACTGTACTGACACATGCATTTTGTGTTGTAGAAACTCTACTATAAAAGAAGATCAGTTGGCAGGCATGAAGGTTGGAAAACAAATGCAAGAGATATTAATTTGATGCTTTAGTTTGTCTCAACATGGCAGACCTGGTGTCATCAGTAGTATCGTGATGCCACCACACACAGCAATATACTCATACATTGTGTAGCAATAAGGCTAGGTATGATGCTGGCGTTCATGGGAAAGAGAAGTTATCAAGAGGGCTCTGTGCATTTCTACTGGCTGCGCTTGCATGTGGCAATCACAGTGATTGCAAGCACGAAGGCAATCCAATTTATCAGGAATTCATGACACATCCACTACATGGGTATCGAAAGTGGTTTGTGGAAACGAAGTATTGCTGTAAAATAGGGTTCTCCTACACTTGAAACCCATTTTTGCAGTTGTGTACAGGGTGGACCAGACTGGTTCACGTTGCATAAAAAAAGTAACAGATTGCAATTACATAATTCAATAATTTAATTAATTAGAGTTACCACTTGCTGCCCCCCGAAAGTAACTAAGAAATTACTCGTAAGTAATTGATTCCTTCTGTGTTACTTTCTTCCCAACTTTTTTAGCCTTGCATAGATACAGTGAACAGAATGACCTGGCTAGGCACTTTCAATGCGTCCTTGGAAGCTCTTTAAACCTATGTTGCTTATCTGCACTGACAATTTGTACTAAAACTTTTTGCTGGTCATCGTTCCTCTTTTTTGTTGGGAAGATATCAGCAGCGACACTGAAAACTTGCTTTAGGAGGAAAATGAGCTGGAAAGGCAGAGAGGTTAGCCAAATTGCTAGATGTGTGCATGTGGCAGGGCAGTGTTGTAACGTGTACGGATTTTTCACACAAAATTGGGTTTACTCAGCAACTGGCTCTTCTATGAAGGGCAGTGCTTTCGTGTTGCTGGGACTTTGACAGGATGCTCCCGGTTGGCCCAATGAAAAGCTGAAAAAATTGTCCACATGTGATTTCATAGCATTAACATCTTAAGCGGCCTTCACTGTTCAGACATGCCTGCACTGGTTCAATGAGGAAACAAATACTGAGTCCCCGAATTTGCCTGTCTGAACATGCACATTCATGAGGCCACTGTGTGGCAGGATTTCGGGTGTTCTACTGTAGTTCTTGCCAAGTTCAAGTTTTGAAGGCTGTGTGGCGTGTTAAAGCTTGTGTTGTCAATAAAGTAACTGGTTACGTGTAATCGGTTACAGTAAAATGTAATTGAATTACAAGTCTTATCAAGCAAACAAAGTAATCGTTAAATTACAAAATTACCAGAACTGTTATTACATGTACATTACATGTAACACTATATTACATAATGCATACATTACATGTAACTCGTTACATACAAGTCTGGCTTGCAGCTGCCTTTGGGACAAGAAAATTACGAGTTTAAAATGTCATATTAGTAATCCCGTAATGGGGTCATTTCATTCATTCATTCATTCATTCGTTCGTTCATTCGTTCATTCGTTCATTCATTCATTCATTCATTCATTCATTCGTTCATTCATTCATTCATTCATTCATTCATTCATTGCTTATTCAGACAATTACAATAGTCAGATGGCACATTTGTCAGATTCTCAGTTTATCATTACAATTGAGAGTAGAGGGCCCAGTATGGTTATACTACACACAAGAAAACAGCTCTCAGCACAAAATTTCTCTAGAAATTTCACTTCAAAATCTCTGCCTCTAAGACCCTTCCACCAACAGAGACCACCATTTTGGCAGGGACTGCTGACATTAGGAAGTACAGGACCACCGCTGTGTTGTCTGTTTTGAAATAGTGTAAGGCTGCATTGGATGCTTTGCTCTGCATTCACTAGCACCCAATGTCAAAGCAAGGGCATTGCCATTAAATTGTACCCGCAATTATTTCACTTGTGCCATAAAAAGCAGCAGCAGATCATGGAGATGGACAGGAAAAAACAAAAATTTCATTCATTCATTCATTCATTCATTGTTTATTCAGACAATTACAATAGTCAGATGGCACATTTGTCAGATTCTCAGTTTATCATTACAATTGAGAGTAGAGGGCCCAGTATGGTTATACTACACACAAGAAAACAGCTCTCATCAAAATTTCTCTAGAAATTTCACTTCAAAATCTCTGCCTCTAAGACCCTTCCACCAACAGAGACCACCATTTTGGCCAGGACTGCTGACATTAGGAAGTACAGGACCACCGCTGTGTTGTCTGTTTTGAAATAGTATAAGACTGCATTGGATGCTTTGCTCTGCATTCACTAGCACCCAACGTCAAAGCAAGGGCGTTGCCATTAAATTGTACCCGTAATTATTTCACTTGTGCCATAAAAAGCAGCAGCAGATCATTGAGATGGTCAGGCAAAAACAAAACAATAAATAAAAAAAAGATCATGTACAAATCTTCTACTGCACCGAATGCACCCAAATTTTGCCAATTTGCCGTGGGATGCGTACGATTTAACATGCAATTCAAGATTCGAGCTCGAAAGTTTGGTATCAAGGCCCCTTTAAAGGGACACTAAAGGTACCCTATTCACTCGCATAATGATCGCACTTTTTGTCAAAAAAAGATTGACTCAAATTCCGGGGTGCGATCATTACGCGGGTTAAATTTCCCACAAAAAGAAAGATTTCATCTGGCATTTGCTACGGGATGACAACAGGTCAACAAATAGGCGGCTGCCGCTGTATGTAGTGCGGGACACAAAGAAAATGGCGGCCTGAAAAGCAAGCCAAACGCGATTTTTTTTTTCTTCTCATGAGTACATTACATGCATTCAGTTTCTCCCATATCAGTAATGAATAATATCGGCAAGTTTGCGGCAATAACATAGCTATGTCCACTTTGAGGGGACAGAAACAGATGGGCGCGCTTAGCTGCCAGTGACATAGGAACACATGGCGGGCATGCTGCGGAAACTGCGGCATTTGTCTTCACCATTATCCTAATATGGCACGTTTCTGCTAAGGGTGGGCAAATATGTTAGCTGTGTTACAAACATCGGCGTATGAATAGGGTAGACTTCTAACGTATCAGTGTAAACATGGCTGCTATCGTTGCCGCTCGCGATTTGTTGCGTGCCCACGAGTGCAGACGCGAAGAATCAAAAGGCGCCTTTTTTTGTTGTTTTTGTGGACCACAACCATTATAATGCCTACACATAATAAAGGCAAGTTTGGTTGTACCTTATTTTTTGTCATAGAAGTGCGGAAAGTGATGAAAGGAATGAAATGGGGCATCTGCTTAAGAATGTTTGGTGCGTGCAGACCGCTTGGTTTGTCTTGAAGAGTCGTTCACATAGCAGTCGACAGTTGGTAAGCGCGATCATTATTAGCAGACTTGGCACATGACATATCGCTGCGGCAAGTTCGGGGTGCAATCATTACTCGGGAAATAAAAAAATTCTACTTTTGATGACAAAATTTAGGGGTGCGATCATTATGCGAGTGCGATCATTATGCAAGTGAATACGGTAAATACTAAGTCGATGTGGACTCTAACTACCATTCCAGAAACCTCACAGCGTTTGTTTCATGCCAAGAAAAGACTGAGTTTACGAGAAAATTGCATCTGAAGGGTCCGAATGCCTTTTTCGAATTTCAAATCTCCCACCACCCAACCGGGGGAGTGGTGACGAAGCATATGCCACCACCACCCTTTGCTGCCTTCGGTGAGTAAAATCATATGGCGCAACCGAACCAAGAGAGAGCGGTGGATTCGCCGCTGCAGCTGCTTTTTGGTTAAGTGGCATGGACTGTTCGGGCATCCCGCGACATCATATGGAAGTTTAATTCTCCACTACTTGCAGTTTGTGAGAGTTTCGCGAGCTAGCAAAACCAGAGCAGCACTGCGTGATAACAAAACTAGTAAAACGCGAAAGCGGGGGCAGCATGGAGTCGAGCGAAAATGAAGCCTTTCGGCTACCCGCGTCATCATCAAGGGTAATTTTAATGAGTTCTTTTTTCTAAAAAGTGAGATAGAACTGGACAAGTAGCATTTTGTCTTATAATGCAATACAAGGACATTTTTAGCAACGAATGGTTGAGTACTAGTGACAAAATTTAACTGAGGAGTGCTTTCGTCATCGGGCAAGTGCTTAAATGTCCTGGGGGTGTCTCTAACCATGTCCTGCATTTACCTCAATTTCTCGATTATTAAGGCTCTGTTCACGGTAATATTGACACCTTAGAGATTCTGGTGCACTAATCTATCACTTCAGCTTGACTTTATATTTGCGTTTAGTGTCCCTTTAAGGTGCCCTGAATGTTTCTCTAGACGTACAGTTGTGGTCAAACGAAATGTCAAGAGGCTACAAAGTAGAACACCTTCTGCAAATGATAACTCAAGAGCATGATCCCGCACTGCTTCTTATCCATTAGCCAAAGATGGTATGGGCTTCACACTGAGCGTACAGGCCAAGGTCATGCTTATGTCACACATATTGGCAAAAGCAAGAAAGAAAATGCATATTACTTAGCCCTAACATTGTCATATTTCAGTTTTCAGCAATAGTACTGCGCGCAATTGACTGCGTTCTGGAATTTACCCTTGCAAGCCAGCAGACCTTTCTGGGATGGTCATTCTATCATTTGAGCTAATCACTGTCTCGAAAAGGCGTTGGCCTAAGGTGTGAATCCCGGAGCAGGACAAATCAGGACAAATTTTCTTCTACTGCTAAGTTTTATTTCTGTGAAACCCCTATGGGTTTCCTTTGTAGCTTCATGCTTCAGGATGGATGGATGCCAATTTTTCCCTTTCATATTCCACCTTGTGGGCTTCTGCAGAATTGATTTTCCAGTTATAGTACAGTTATTAGTAAGCAATTAAGCCATTAGAAATATAGCTTGTCTACAGCAACTTAAGCCTATACTAGTATTGTTTGGTTACAATTTCCTTTCGTTGTTTTTCTTTCCTATTTTATTTTACCAGATACTTTTTCAGAGGCAATATTTTAGTGCAAAGGTTTAGGGGAACCAAGGGGCTAAGTTTTTTGTTGCTAACAATATGAAGCCAACAGACAATGCTGGATACAGGCACGTACACAAGCCCCCCCCCCCCCCCAACATTGAAAAGCATACCCCCCCCCCCATCCACCCTCCCTGCCCATGCCGCCACTTCTCTCACACATTCCTAAGCGCCGCCAAATCAATGTTGAGACTTGACAGTTATTTGGCCTTCAACATTTTGCTGCCTTTTTCACTCCTTTTGGATCGCGGTAGTTATCGGCGTCTCCTGGGATGTGAAGGCGAGCTTGCTCATCAATTCGGTGCCTGCGCGATCAACTCCAGATGCATCCAGTTGTCACAGTCTATTCAACGCTCACGCGCATCGTTGTTGCTTCGTTAGTTCAGCTTTCTTCGTTTAGACTGATCCAGGGACCAGGAAAGGGATTCATTTCGTGGTCAGCTGGTCTGTATGCACATGGAACAAGTTATGACCAGAGAAAATGCTAATTGCGGTTACATTTTAAAAAATTATTTACTCGAGTGACGGCTCGCCGCGACGCTGACAGATCCTCGGAACCATATACCTGTGATATGGGTTAAAGTGGAAAATAAGATGATGCGGGACAGCGTCCATCATCAAACCCTGCAATAACCCTTAAACTCATAGGCAATATGACTGTCACCAGTTCACTTGTCTGGTTTTTCCCTAATTGTACAGATCTTTTCGTGCCAAATTGCCAACTGGAAACATGAGTTGCAAGGATTTGAGAAATTAAGCGGGAGACAGCCAAGGGAACAGCCAAGGGAACAGCCATACAGGAAGGAAAATCGAGAATTAACAAATTTAATTGTTGTTTATGAGAATATGTATGGATCAACATCTTTTTATTGAAAAAGAAGTAGAGAAAACACCCCCCCGGAAGTGAAGGACAGTTCCGTGTGTTCTGAATGACTCTTCTACAGTTTAATAATGAGAAGGATGAAAGTTGTCTACGAGTGTGGAGAGTGGGTCTGACAAGGGAATAACGAGGACGTTAAAGGTTTGTCACAGCATTATTATAGGGCTTCGTTAAGTGGATAAATGAAATAAAACAAAACTACTTTGCCTGTCATTTTGAATTCCATTGCACCTCTTTTCTGAAATATTAAGCATTGATATCTGGTGGTATAAAACGCCTGTGAAAACCGTATCATTCAAGCTACCTAATGTAGCCACTTCTCTGCTGTGCTTATGTGTTTTTCTAACCTTCCGCAGTGGGCGCAGTACGTGTAGAATCGCAGCTTCCTGCGCCATACGTGGTTGTATGTGACAGGCGGCCACACATTGTTGTGGTTACGAGTCAGCTGTGGCACTTGTTAGAGCACTAAACGAGAGATCCAAAAGAACTGTGGTTGTTCCACAAATATATATTTCTGTATAATTCTTTCAGAGCTACTTCAAAAAAAGCTACTATAGTCGGATACAACTTAAGTCTGCAATGAAACCCAGCCCACGCCCTCGTAGCCACCAGCCACTGTTCCTCCGCGAGGTTGCAAATAATTCGTACTTCAAACTTTTCTGTTATCCAAATAAGGCGGTAACTACAAAAATAAAAAATTATTAGCGCACAATTTTATACCTTTTCCCTCGCCTATTATAGTTGAATGGTGAATGCCTAATTCTTTATTGAACTGCAACAACATGCTTGCTTCGCTACAGTTCTTTGTTGTGAAGTTTCATGAGTAAAACGAGTTCAGCAGTGAAATGAACTGCACCGCAGACTTTTGAAGAGCGAAATGCTCAGACTCCATACATTTTGTCTATGTCTGTTGCACACCTCATTGCTTCCGCCGATGAAAAGACTCTTCAAGAGCAGCAGACGCTCCGCAAGTATCAAGTACGACGGAATTTTGAAAAGGCCGCATGACGACAATATTGTGTGCTTCTGTGATTGGCTGGCGGAGTAACATAACTCCACGCGGTCCGTTTGCCGTTGTTGCCAACAGCTGTTTTCTTTTTTCTATTCTACTAAAGTAATCTTTATTTTACACTTTCGCTTCTTTACTTGTTCTTGGCAGTGTTCTTCCTGTGCTTCTTTCCTGCGTGAGTCCATTCGACGTGGTTCTTTGTTTGCAAAGTAAAGGAGAGATGTATCGCGCAGGCTTACTTGTAAAATACACCTTACTTCATTTCTCTTTTATGGGTTTACGAATTTTTATGGTGAATGGTAGGCATTATTCACATTTGTACTAGTAAAGGTACCCCCCTCATTTGCACAGGAAAGTTACCTTGAGATGCCCCCCCCCTATGAAAAGAAATCCTAGGTACGCGCCTGGCTGCATAAAAGCATGAATTGAAATGTAGAAGTAAAAGGACACTGAAGAGATTTTTTCAGACGCATTAGTAAATTACCATTCTACATCATCAAAAAGGCCGTTTATGCTATGAGGAGAGGGTTCGTCAGCCAAAAACAACAAAGAAAAAAAATACGAAAGATAGGTGGCACCATTGCCTTGCAGTTCACGTACCAGTCCTCCCCGGCATCATGGATATTAAAGGCATCTGCTTGGGCCTGTTTTATCTTTTATTGTTAGAGATGGACTACATTGCATTCTGAAAGAGCCAAAGAATAAATTTGGCGACTTTCGAGATCATTTGCTGTGCCGCAACACCTCAAATACCAAAAAAATAACCTTGAAATTCAACATGTTGCACTGTGACGTACTGCCACTGGGGTTCCAGCACAAAACTTAAAAATTGAAACTTTGACTCTTACAATCAACCTGTTAACACAAAACCAACAAGAATAGTATTCAAGAGAATACTTTCTTGCTCTAAACTGATTTAGTGTTTTTCTTTAGTGTCCCCTTAAGGGGCCCTGCGCCCCAAATTATGTACGTTGGTTTTATTCCACTTCTGCCTACTATAAAACACGATGATGCTTCAACAGCAGTGAGAGCACCGAGGTCAAAGTATATTTAATATTTTAATTTGCTCCAAAAATCTGTTTCCATGCTGGCCGCGGCATTGCACTTCGACAGTATCCAGCAGTAGATGTGAGGCTGCAGGCACATGACACTACAGCTGTGCACGAGCTGCATTTCTGAGCCCAGGCCCGATCCAGGCTGCTGCTTTCACCAAAAGCCTGGCCGGGCCTGGCACTAAAGAATGAGGTCGTTCAACTTGGCTCGACGTAAAAACTATAAAGCCTGAGCCCAGCCCTCCACGACATTGTCAGGGCTTTGTTGCAGAAACAAAATATTTTTTCCAGATGAAATAAAATTTATTTACGATATTGAATTAAAAGATAATTAAACATACAAAGCATACTATATTCAGAAAACGCTCCTAACCACATTATGAGTTATCACTGAAAAACAATTTGTCCAGTGACTTGGGCTTCAAAGAAGTACTATTTCAAGTTCTTCAAACAAATTCTGCATGTGTCTCTCAAAGACCATTCGATAAACATCAAAGCGGCCATGTTCTGAGCTAGAGTTATGCTCTCTACGTGACCTGCCTGACGACAAAAAATTATAAGTGGCCCGATTCCGGCTTGGGCCTGAGTAAAGATGTATTCGAGCTACCCAAGCCCAGCCTGTGGGCTGGGATGGGTACAGGCTTATGGGGCCACCTAGAGCCTGTTCACACCTCTATTTGACATGTATGTCTATGTTATTAATTTTGATTGGTACTGAAGATGGTCATACTGTACACTTTAATGACTTCCATGCAGTCACTACACTTAAAAAAAGTGTTTTACTTTGTTTAAAACTACATACATCTACTGTTCTAACTCTCAGCTGTGTGCAATATAAATTGAAAACCTGCTCAACGGACACTATAGATGTGCTGTCCAAAGGTTTACACAAAGGGCAGTCCTGTGCTCATTTGCATTTTATTGTGCTGGGCTCAGTGGGGATTCAGGCTCTTCCAAAGGTGCTCCGTTATACGGGATGGCACATAGAACCTCGCTTATTTGCAATATATTGCATTCCAATTCTGTCATGTGAGAGAAACTCATTGATAGCTTTAACTTACCCATAAACACATTGCAGCTGTTTACCAGTACACCACAGACAAGCATGCACAACTGCACTGGTGGTGCCATCTCGTGAGTTTGTCAACTACAATGTGCATAAATAATATTGCAGTGGCCAAGTTCTGCCTTTCTACCAGTGCAAAGGTGTTGGCAGGAATACTAATCATTAGCATGCACTAGTTATTTTGGTTTTGCACTTCCATAACAGTGACACAACACAAATGTTTACCAAGTGTTGTGGTTCAAGGAATCTTTGAAAGATGTCACTCCGCTAAAGGGGCACCGTTCATCCGAAAACACAGCTGCGAGTTGTCATGGGAAGTCTACACTGGGAAGGCCACAATGGGAAGACTGTTTTGTCTGTCTTTGAATCTTTGAATAAAAGCCTCATTTTGATTGAAAGCAGCAGCTCAATTCCTCTCTGGGTGAGTGAAATGCGAAAGGGCATGCCTCTTTTTTCTTTTTGCTTTTATTTTGAATTTGAACATCGAATAGCTTCTGTTTGTCTGTGTCAGTTTTTGTAGTCCCTTTTGCATTGACCTCTGAATGATGCAAGGAGCACATTGTTATGCAGAACTTGGGTAAAATACAGTCGCAGGGCCCCTTTTACAAGGAAAATGGAAATGAAAGTGGTAGTAAAGACAATTTGCTACCTTTGGGAACTGAACCCACAACCTTAGCACGACTGACACATACATGCAATTCCCCTATGCTTTCCTTGGCTTTGGTTTTTACTGGCAACTTTACATCCTTTTCATACAAGTCTGCTAAGCATGCTTTCTTTTTAAAGCTTGCCTTGAGCACACTTTTTGCTGGATACATCCACACTTTATCAACAGTGATTTACCTGTAGGCTGCACACAAGCAACAGCAAATTTGGAACAACAAAGCAACACAGTGTTGGCACTGTGGAACAAGCAACACATTATTTTTAGATCACAGTGAGTCTGTTGGCATACTTGCTGTTACTGATTTCACCTGTTTCTGGAAATTGTCTGTATGAACTTGCTCGAAGCAAGTACCTCTCTGATGTCCTTCCACCATTGGAAGACGTACGGTAGGCTCGGAGAGCAAATAACTAAACTTTTTTTCATGAACAGGATTTATTTTTCATAAAACTCCACAGCGACATTCCTAAAATTGTGAGAAAAACCCAAATTTGTAAACCTTGCAGAATACAAGGGAGAGTTGGCAGGTATGCCTAAATAATAGCTTGTATTCTTTGGAGTGAACATTGACTGACATAGACAGATTCAGCATAATGGAAACATGCTAGTAAGGCACATCGGATGACTTGTCTGGCAGCAATAGTGTGCACAGTGAACACAGTGAACAATAGTGCAGGCAGCGACAATCTTGCAACACAGTGTTCAACTGAAGTACTATAGAAATATTGCATCACACGCATCTTCAGCAGGGGATAAAAAGCTATCTTCGTGATTGTCACTAATTACCCTTTTGCACTTGTAGGTAAGTGGAACACATTTGGTCATTACACTAAATGTACTGCACACTTTGACTCTACAGTCATAAGATTTCTATAAGTATTGGGCCTTGCCGGTGTCATCTGGTAAATTGGTAACGTATGCACTGGTACATATCCACCATGCTAAAACTTTTTTCATTCTCCTTGCATATTTACTGGTACTTGCTATGGAAACCAGGAAGAGGGGGACAGCTGAAGTTGTGCATTTTTGATATTCCAGTCACTAGATAACCTCTGCATTTCATAGCCATCATTAATTTAATCAGTGAAGTTACCAAATAAATGGGTTTCACCAATAGAGCAGGCCGGCAGTTTTTGTTCGGTGTTCTGTATTTTATTCCTATTATGGAGTTTCACCAGTTGCCTTCGTGTGTGGACTTGGCCGAGAGCGACAGTGAACGCTTTTGCCTTTACAAGGTGCAGTCTTAAGTGAAAGGGGATACTTAAAACCAATTCGTCATTTTTCTTTCTTGTTTATTTTCTACTCTAACCGGTTTGTTTTTGCAGTGCTGATAGCTAAAGGTTCGCAGCATTGACAGCATTGGGTCTGACGCCAAAAAAATGGCAACATCTCCACGCACCAGCGATGGCTCCTGCCGAGTAACAAAAACATCTTGAAGGCTATGCATTTGCTTACTGCATGCTCCAGAAGCACTTGTTAAGAGGTGAAAAACATCAGGGAAGCCATATTTTTTTGTAAATAGAGCATGGTTTGCTTCAAATGCAAATCTCAAAAATCACTTCTTTCTTCTCCTTTCTACTTGCATTATGCAAGGGCCAAAAGCAATTACAAGAAAGAAAAGAAAAATCTCCACCCCTTCCAGTCTGTGAACATGGTCGAACAGCGAAGCTGTGTTAGTTACATTGAGTGTTACACCATGCCAGTCAAAATTGCAAGCAGTCTATATTGTAAGTCTTTTGTTTCACCATTCTTCCACCTCATTTTCGCTTTCGTGTGCTTCATGTGGTGAGCATGCTTTAGGAGTGCTCTTCTTTGCTGTTCTCCCAGTGGTGTTTTTTGCACGCGAGGTTTCTGTCTGCCAGGATTGATGGCTGCCGGGATCAGCCTCCTGGCGCTGCCATTTAAACTTGATATCTCTGGTGCACAGCTAGAGATCGGCCCTACAACGACAATATCATTCACAAGCCAACTCTTGCTGATGTTCTTGGTAGGCAGCTTCTTCCTCAGGAGTACGCGCTACTCATGGTCTTCCCATAGTTGAAGCTGGGATGGAATGTGCGGAACCACTAATACAAAGCTCTGTATATTGGGCAAAAGGCCCACCACTGGAGATGCGGATGTTGCAATCGTTTTGACGATTCGTTGGATTAGTATGATGATTGACTTGATTAGTATGAGGATGCCAGTACTTCTTGCTGGCACAAGAAGTACTGGCAGCCACGCGCGTCTAGTATTGCGTTTCAATCGCAGGGCACTGTTCGTTGGCCTCAAATCGCTAGCATAACATTTTTTTTTTTTTTGTGGCAGAGTAGAATCTTTAATCGTCTATAAATTCGATGCTGATTTGGCTCGAACACCGAAAATGCACCGTGTAACAACCATATAAAATTTGCATACAAGATAACATTCTCACAGGGGGAAAGGGGTCACTCCAACCCTTTTCCTCCTTTCGAGCTTTTCGTTTCCTCTCCAGCTAGGTCAAGTGGCCCTTTTTAGTGAAGTCTGACAACGACAGCACAGGTTCTGCATTAACAGCTTCTCTGTGAAATGCCTCATGGCTGTCATTTTTTAATATGCAGTCTTGAAGCCCATGTGTTTTTGGGTACTACTATTCTTACAGTCATGGAAATTGATTGCAGGGCCTGGGAACACACAGTGTGCATATGTTAATTTCGAGCTTTAATTTCAGTTGCAGCACGTTTGATTTTATTTGAACTGTTGGTTAAAATAAAACGTGGCAACTACCATATGAATGCACCACTTGATTAAACAACCAAATGCAGAGTCATCCATGACAAAAGCATAATTAAAAAAACTGCTTTAATGGGCCGCAGGTTATATATATTTAAATTTAATGCATGGCATACTGTGCATGTCTGAGCACAAATTTTATGGGCATTCTATGGACATTTACTAATCGTGCAATTTGTTATTAGGTCTTTTGTTGAATGAAATTAGTAAATTTGCAGGTGCAAGTATTTGGAATCGGTTGGCGCAGGGCAGGGGTAATTGGAGATTGCAAGAAGTCTTCGTCCTGCAGTGAAGATAAGCAGGCTGATGATCATGATGATTGACACCCATTACATGCACATGTGGAACATATACTGATGGAAATGTCTGTGAGACATCAATGGTACGAAAGTTTTAAATGTCCAGTGAACGTCCATCTAGCTCATACTTCAGACATACAATGAATAATGCACATCTGACATACAATCTTTATATACGTTTTATGAACATGTAAAACTTTGTCCACTGTGCATCTGAAGTATAGACTAGATGGATGTTCAGTGGACATTTAAGATTTTGGTACCATTGACGTCTCACAGACGCATTCCTCGGTATAGGTTCCGCATGTGCATGTAATGAGTGTTGATCATCATCATCAGCCTATTTATCTCCACTGCAGGACGAAGGCTTCTCCCTGCAATCCCTGCAATTGCCCCTGCCCTGCGCCAACCTATTCCAAGTACTTTTGCCTGCAAATTTCCCATTTTTTACCAAGTAACTAAGGGCCTTAAAGAAATGACAAAGCATGAAAAAAAGATGACATGGGATGTGCTATGGACATCCCATTTCCTGCTAGATGTTTTGAATAAGTGCTGTACGTCTGCTGTATGTTTGTGGCTATCTGGTGTGTAATGCCCGCCTATTATGCTTAGAATGTAAGGATAACGGAAGAGCTCTTTGTGTGCCCCAGCCCTTGCGACACATGCAGCCGATTCACGCTCCTAATAGGCTGATATTACTCGCAGATACACTGCTATGCACAGTGTCTCAACTTAGCGTTTCCTTGGTGTTGCATGCTGCCCACGGCAACTTTCGGGCTGCGGAACTTGCAGATACGCAGAAAAAAAAAATTATATGTATAATATAATTCTCACTTTGCAGCGAAGAAATGCAGCTGCGGAAAAGCGCTGCGTAGACTTGCGAGAGTCGCGAGAAGGTTGTCCTATGGTTGTCCTCTATTCAGGCAGGCGCGCAACTGTGTCAATACACCGTTTTCTAAATTTTTCTGCAACACAACTCGAGCGTAGCCTAGCCCATTATTGTGCGTGGAAGCAGACGCGTAACGTAACTTCTTTTTCGCAAGAAAAGGGCGCGACACGCGCGTGCCCATTCTTTTGCTATATTTAGAAGAAAGGATGGGCAGCCTTTCCGCGCGTTGTGCAGGGCTCAGATAAGCGCGAGGTGTTCCCACGGTTTTGTGCAGATTAGGGGGACATCTTAATGTGGAGGCCGCATCCGTATTGCAGCGCCGACTGCTGCTGAAGAAAGGAGAGCGGACAGCCGTGGAATTGCACCGTAATGAGTTCCACGCGCTGCATCGCAAATGGGAACTGTCGCTCGCTCGCTCCTTCCTGCTTGCGCTTCGCGCACGGCGAAAACAATTTTGAACCGCTAAATCCGGACAGCTCGGCTCAGGCCCACGGTGTGGCGCAACGCGCTGTCTGCTCGGACTACGAAAAAAAAAAAAAATTAATCCTCACTTGCAAACGAAAGTATTGCGTGCGATCGGCGGTGGTGGGACGTCTGCCTTTCGGGAATCGGCGCGAGCGGGCGAACGGAATAAAGTTCCGCGCGGCGGCGGCATTTCGCGCGCGCCAGCAGCTGCTTGCTGACGTGGAAAAGCGAAAGCGGCGACAGCGAGCAGCAGAGCTAGCGCCCCCGCTGAATCCTCCACGTAGCAGCCTTCGCTGTTTGCGATCCTCGCTAGCTGCTGCTGCTGCTGCTGCTGCTGTAATCCTCGCCAGCGCCGTGCCGTCGCTCGACGCCGCGGGAAGGTGGATTCCTTGCGCTCGTGTTGTCCTGCCCTTGCCACGTCCGCCCCCGGCGGCGCGTGCGTCCTCGTCCAGGCGCCAATTTCGAAACAACCCGCGGTTGTCCGCGTTCGCGCGCGGCGGTCGCCGTCGTCTGACGCCCTGCCTGTTCCGCAAATCCTTGTCATCGTTGGAAATCGAAACATTGCCAGGGTGTCTTCGCACGTCTTCGCAGACACGGTGACGCAGTTTTCTCGCTTTCCACGTTTGCTGCTAACCCTTTAGTTCGGTGCATGTGTGTGACCTAAGACTGTGAGGTTTCGTCCTGGAAGTGCACAGGTGGCACCCTAGAGTCATTGCATAGCAAGTCATTTCTTGCGTGACGTAACAGTAATTAGTCTAGTGCACCTAGTACACCATCTTGACTAATGCATATGTCGAGCGGTACTGGCGACTGCTGAACGCAATTAGAATTTTGTTGGAACATCCGCTAGATAAGCTCAGTGGCTAGGATGTTTGGTTGCTGGGCAGCAGGCCGTGCGTTTGATAGCCGGCCTCTGATCCTGCATTCCAGCGGCAGTGGAATGCAAAAACAGTGTTTGCACATTGAAGAATCCCAGATGGCCACTACTAATTTAGTGCCTCCCCCTATGGCATTCTTCAAAGCTCAGGTGTTTGCAGACTTGAACGCTATCACTTTTATGGGGGCACATCTCGCATTGCATATTGTACTGGTTTGTATATCCTGTTCTTATTAAGCGTTCTGTGTAGATATTATTACAGCTATTTTGCAAATAACAGGCTAATCAGACTTTTAATTACTGAGATGAGTTTAACTGTCTTTTAGAGTATTAACACTTTTCATTGGAAATTCAACAGCCATGTCATGTCTTCGTGAAATATTACCATCTTATGGCAGATGAACTTTTTTTCTTTTCTGATGTGTACATACTGAGCATTGACTAAAAAGCACTGCAGTGCTTGAACAGAACAGGGCTTTAAATTTTGATTATTCTATCTTTTCAGATGCCTGTTCAAATCTGTTGATTGCATAGTAGGTGACTTGTCACTTTGCAATGCCACTGGTTTCACTTTCTCTTCTGTGCAATAACTTCTTGAACTTTCTATGTTGTGCATGATGAGCACCACAGTTACCGTGGCTTCTGCCTTCTCTGAATTGAAGCATATATTGGAATTAATTTTGAATATTTTGGTAAATCTTTGGAAGGAGGGGGGGGGAGGGGCCCTGCCAAGCTTGATATTCTACTGGCTGTCTTTAAGTTTTTGAATTTAACACATTTTGCCAATTCACATTGTCCTCTCTTTCGTATAGCTGCACGTAAATGGTACGCCATATCTAAGTTTGTCGGCAAAACTTGTGGCATTTTAGCTGCATCTTAACAAGGCGGCAGCTGTTGATCATATTTATGCAGGCATATTGACTTTTTCATGCATGTAGACAGTTCTGAACGTCTTTTTCTTTGGGCATTGTCTTTTGATCAGCATTCACAGCTGTTCGATTTCATCAGTACTAAGTTTCTGTGAAGGCCTCAGTCGCTTCTGAGGTCATGGCATATACACTTGCTTTGTTGCAGTCTCTTTCTCCTTTCTTTTTTAACTTCTGTACTGTAGCAAGCATTCTTTTCTCTTGTGCTGTGCGTATGTGGTATCATTGCCATCACAGTGTCACCTAAGTCATGAGTCATTATGGATTACAATGCAGGATTGCTTTGAGTGGCAGTGCAGTTACAATGTACAGCATATTGAAAAAAGCTTTGTAATGGGATGCTATTAGAACTGGGAGCTACTCATTGCATTTCTTGTCATACTGTTAAATGGAGTCTCCACTCGTTTCTCTGGTTCTGAAAGATCAGTTCTGAGCAAGTGCTGGAGCTTGCTGTCGATCCCCTCTCTCCTTTTGCCTTCTGCTTTTGTATATGTATGGAGGAAGACGTACAGTAGCACAGGCGCCGACTACGAGGGTAAACCTGAGCCCCCTCTCAGGTTTACCGCCCCCCCCCAGGCAATGCTCCCCCCCTCCCCCACACACACCTAAAGTGCCATTACCAGAGCTTTGTCACTCACATCATTTGAGGTTTCTTTGGCTTTCCTTGACCTTTTCACTTGAAATTTTACTGGGGCTAATAGCTTACTGCATCATAGTTGGTGCGGACGTCCACGGCTTTTAGTTCATACTTTTGCTTTATTTCTGCAAATCCTGACAATAGGAGGACATGCGCATTAGAAGCACTAGCGGCAGCTGCCTCATCCATAATTTCTCACTTCGAAATTGTTTTAAATTTCCACTGTAAATACCTTGCAGACACAATATATTTAAATATACACACAGGGCAAAGTTTGTTATATTTTTGAGAGATGGAGGTAGCCAATTAAAATTACATTTCTGAAGGTATGGATACCCTATGCCTAGAGAATGCCTATATGTCTATATATGCCTATATGTCTATGCCTATATACTTCAGTGACCCCTTCGGCAGAGACATTTATCAATGGCGTGTGAAATGCACGTGAATGTTGTGTCTCACTCAGTATTGCTTCTTTCAAGTAAACAATGCTAACGACTCATAAAACAAACTATTCTAATAATTTACAACATTTACAAGGGATGGAAACATCGTCAGTTGCATGCAAAGGTTATAAATATATACAGGGTGCCCAAATTAACTATCATGCACCAAAATTAAAAATAAAGAGCTATGCATTGCTTGAAGAAAACCTAGTGCATATTGTTTACAGTACAGTTGACTAGCTGCCAGTAATTGTTTCATTACTGAGAGTTAATTAGGTAATTGTAATTATTTATCTAGCTCAAGACATACTATTCTAATTATCAAAGTGTCAATGAGGCATTTGAAGGCACAGCCAACACACATCTAACTGCGGTATTCTCAGCGACATACTAATAGCGTACAAATTTTTTTCCGACTGATAAATAAACCCCGCGACATAAGGAGAGTACCACGTGACTGCACTCTCACCCATATCATAAAACAGCGCCCTCGAACAGGCTCCCTCCGACTTATCCAGAACAATATAAAGGAAATAAAAAAAAGCATCATGATCCAGCTAGTGCCTTATCTGCTGCGCCTCGGCCGAAGTAACACGTCGTGTTTGGTGTTAGTTGGAAACAATCTGTGGTAGCTGTTGTCTTAGCGTAGTTAAAGGGCACGGATTTTTTTTTTTTCCCACAAAACCTGCCATCACAAAAGTGAATTGACAATGTCAGTGCAAAAGTTTAAAGGTGCATTTTGTTTTGTCGCAGTCGTCATGTGTTTCTCTAATGAACAGAAGGTAAAAAATGATCCTTGCCTTGGGAGCTGCAAATGACAAGAGGAAGGCCACAAATATATATCAGTCATGGAAGTGCGGTGGTAGACCAAATGCGTTGACTATCATCAGAAATGATGAAAACCTTAGACAAACCGGCAGCTTCAAGAAACTGCGGTGGAGGACTCAAATCTTTGAGTCCTAGCCTAGGCACGGATGTTCTAGCATTTATGGCCTCAAACCCTCATGCTAGCTTGCGAGATGTGGTCGCCCAGATACCATTCTCTAAGTCATCAGTTAGGAGGATTCTAAACGACGCCCTTTCACCCGCACCACCTTAACCAGCACCAACGCTTAAGATAGGGACCTGTAGAATTGTCTAGATTTCTCGAACTGGGTCCTCACAAAAGCCAATGAGTCAACGGACTTTTTGAGCAACATCATGTGCGCAGATGAAGCCAATTTTCACAAATGCCTAGGCAAAATTGCATAATGCGCACTATTGGAGGGACTTCAATCGACATTGGGTAAAGCGCAATCGGCACCAGTACCAGTGGTCACTCAATGTGTGGTTAGTAATTTACACAGACGTTATAATTGGTCCCATCTTTTTCGATCAGACACTGACTGGACAGCTTTACTTGTACGAATCCTTGAAGGAGTGGTGGATGAGTTTCTCAGCGAAGTCCCGCTGTCACGTCTTCCACTTCTGTGGTATCAGCAAGATGGGGCACCCGTACACAGCAGCAGCCGAGCTCAAAACTGGCTGGATGCGACTTTTTATGTGCAGTAGATTGGAAGGTACGGGCCTGTAAATTGGCCGGCTAGGTCACCTGACCTCGCTCCACTCGATTTCTTTCTTTGGGGTTATGTGAAAGATCGTGCTTACACGATCGAGACGGATGTCAGATTAGTTCAAGGCAAGGGTAATAATGTCTGCCGTAAAATTCTGGTGTCTGTCATCAAGGACGCCACTGACGATCTGATAAAACGGACACACCACTGTGTAGCTGCAAAAAAGGAGACCTATTCGAACATGTCCATAGGCTAGTGTTCAATGGAGCTTAGGAATTCATAGATAATAAGGGCACACTAAAATCATTTTTTTTTTTTTTTCAGACATCCTGATTGCCAATTCGGCTCATATATAGGTGGTATATTTACTTTCTTGAACGCATTGATTTTGCCTTTTCTCTACATGTTGGTCGTTTCCCAGTCGGTTTATATTGCTTTTGTTTTTTGACAGTAACCTGTTTTTGCAGCACATAGACACTTTCATGAAAAATAAAACGGTCACATTAATTTGGATTTGGTGTGAAGCAAGTTTCTGGCACGAAATATAGCTTCGTGCACACTCTTTCAATGCGGTGTGAGCAAAGCTAGGATTTTTAAACATTCTATGCCTTTAACATTGCTTTTCGCATTCGGTGCATGGTCAGACCGGCGCTTCGGCCGTGTTATCAAGGGGCTTTTGTTGTCAAAGTGGTCAGTCGTCCTTGAGAGATGAATGATAAGTGTGACATAGAAATGAGAGGAAGGAATAGCTGCGAAGCTGCGAAACCTGCTGTTGGTGCTCCTTTTGTACCATTATCAAGGTGATGCACTGTCTCTTCAGGTTTGCAACAGGCCATGCAGTTGCTTTCAGTCAGCTTATTTGAGGGTGCTGCTTTATAATGCGGTAGGAGCACAGTCACATGGTATTTTTCATATTTCGTGAGGCTTCCTTGCCAGTCGGAAAAAATTTAATGCAATTAGTACGTCACTGAAAACACACACACGCGCACATGCGCACACGCACACACACACGCACGTGCACACACACACACACACGCACACACACACACACACAGAGAGAGAGAGAGAGAGATTGGAAAGCTGGTTGCCCCACCCCCCCCCAGAAAAATCAACTGTACAGGAACATGCGCATCTGTTCCACTATTTAAACCTTGAGCTCTATTCGCAATGAACACAACCTATAGGTGGGCATGTGTAATCATTCCTTTTGGCTGCCATACAGATTTTCAAATTGTTGACTTCACATCCTTGTTGTAGACACCTTTTGCAAAGCAGGTGTTTCTGGGAGACAATTGTGAGTCACCTCAAAATGTGTGAAAGAGAAATGTGCTACCTAATCAGAGACGAGGAAGTCTTATAATTAGGCACTGCAGAAACACAGCAGTCTTTTTCACACCATCTTCGAGCAGGCATTTGCACCTAGATGTCCATGCATCATTAAATTATTCCTTACTTTCATCAGAAAAAGCATGGTAATGCATAATTTTTTAAGCATAATGAGTCTCGTGTCCTGCCTCCAGAGAACCATCAAAAACCATCACGCAACAACTGGCATGAAAAAAACGTAAGTCCAGCGGCAGCTGCTGCAGTCTGTCGCATTAAGGGCAAATATAGCTCAAAACAGTCTCGCGAATGTACAGTGCTCAGCAATTTGCTGTGGCTTGTGAAAACAATTGACCAGCACTCAAAATTATTGCATTGTTCGTTATCGCTTCTTGGTGCTTGAAAACCATGCACAGTTGTACCACAGGTCTGTAAATAATAAACTGTTGCAGTACCATAAGTCTGCCTACCTCTTTACATCATAGAGCATAGACAAGAAGTCAATAGGGTGACATTTCATGCCGTATTGCACATCTCTTTAACACAGTGGCTGCAAAGTGGTAAAAACACAGGACGGTTTTTGTTTCTTTGTTTTTTCAGGAAAAACGATCAGTAATGAGCATTTTGCTCGCTGATTCGACTCCTTCTAAGAAGTATTTTGCCAAAATGTCAGCGCTACAAACCTCCATCAGTGGAATTGAGTTGAGATTTTACGTGCCAAAACCATGATTTGATTGAGGCGTGCCATAGTGGCGGACTCCAGACTAATTTTGACCAACACTGGATCTTTAATGTGCCCCCAACTCATGGGACACGGATGTTTTTGCATTTTGCCCCCCATAGAAATGCAGCCACTGCGACCTCATGCTTAGCAGCACAGCACCATAGCCTCTAAGCCACCGCAGCAGGTCCTCCATCACTGGCTTCCCTATCTGCATACATTCGCCAAGCCTTCCTTTCTACGACATTCCTTTCTAAGTCCATCGAAAACAAATGATGGCTTATCTTGACCTTGGCGGCTCAATTTGTGCACAGAGGTATTCCACACATCTTTTCGCTTTTAAATTTTTGTTTCATGGTGAACAGAAAAGATAGCACTGGAACATTGTCAACAGACGGGGAAAACGTGGCTGATTCCACGAAGCCATTGTGCTGATGATCTTTGAAGCATTTCTCTCACTCGCCGCTCTGTGGTGCCTCCATCTACCCACGTTACGAATATTGGAGTCCGAAGATGTCCTCACCTTAATATTAGATTATTTTTGTAAATGATGATAGGCTCAAACCTAGTGAAAGCTCTATACTACTCATACTTGGCTTCGACAATGAAGTACACATTCATTATTCAAGGCAACAAATGTTTATACTATACGTCACATTATGTACATAATGTACCACACAATGAGTGCACAATGCTTGTCTACTGCTCTGATCGGTGCACATAGCAAACAGATTTGCATCTCTGTGGTGCTAGCACTCCTATATGTCTAGCCTTGCTGTGGTATTGTGCATGGGGCTTGCATTTCAAGAAGCAGTTGTCAGTGTTCAGCTGTGGAGTTTTTGTGTGATGTTGCCGGGATTCGTTGTTACTTACGAAATGACTTCATGTAGGGCAGAGAATAACTCTCCAGGTGCCTCGCCGTGTGTAGTATTTCCTTTTGTGTGCAGGTGTTCTTTCACACCCCTACGAGATGTTTGTTTTACTCGTTATGTTTTTTCTGAAGAGGTGCAACAATGGTGTCCCTTTGCAGACGGGAGCAGCGCCTGGTGCGGCCCAGCCCGCCTTCTACCCGTACCCGGCCACGGCTGCTGCTGGTCCAACTGCACAGGCTTCCCCTTCTACTGCGCCGCCTTTTGTGGGCCAGTTTCACTCACCTGCTGCCATGCAGTCCCAACTCAGCCCACACTCGCCACAGGGTCAGTTGTGCTGTCCTGAGCCTTTGCTAATGTGTTGCACTGTCGTAATTGTAGCCAGTCCAGACAGAAGAGAGAACCCATGAAGCAGCGGTACCACATTGCTATTGCACAGCACACTACATGTGTTATGTTCTCTAAGAATGAAAGCTAATGAGGAGGAGGTGGCTAAAGCACAAAGCAGTGACCAAGGACCATATTACTAAGAAAGAACCAGCAGTATGTACATGAGCGTAAGAGTTCAAAGGAAAGAGCACCATGCCACTGCATCATTCCACTTTTCTTTCGCTGTGAGTTAGCGTGTACTGCTAATGCTCTCCTTGGTAATCACATTTCAGTTCTCTACTCTGCGGTATGTGTGCTCTCATGACTAGTTTTTTACTATGTCATTGTTCGTGCCATTCTAGTTGGCCATTTGATTTCCACTTAACCTTCAACATTGCATAAGCTTCTCCATTCATTAGTCTCATTGCTGCACAAGCTAGAGGTTTATTTCATCAGGAAGCTGTTCTACTCGGGCAGGAGGCTGCTTTGTGACATGAAACAGCAAACATGTTTCAGGGCAAAGCATTTATTGGCTTGCTCCCCGGACTTCTTTCCTCAATGTCCAGAGTCTGGACAACATCAATCGCCTACTTCATGCTGCACACACAAAGGCTGCTGGGAGCAGGTGTTTGAGAGTGAAATCAAGTGTTTCTCTCGTACATAGCACATGTAAAGTCTAGTTCAGAGGCACATTACACATGTTTTCTTGTTCTCTCTATTCTCTCCCAATGATTTTAGCCGTTCAACTATAGATAGTGTTGGGAAGATTCACGTTAAACTAGTTGCATAGAGCGTATGCATTAGTCTGCTTGTGATGGCCTCTGAGCAATAGAGTACTGCAGAAGTTCAATCGCTTAAACATTGTTGTGCTGCTGCTAAATAAATGTCAACATCACCAATCTGACAGCCAATACACAAGTGAAGTACACACAAAGCGAAAACATCTAAATGTTAAATCACATGCATTGTGCAGCTGAATGATTCGCATTAACACTGATGCCAACATACCGTGGGATCAGCAGATTATTTTTATACGTTATATTCCTCGCATTTCTCATCCAGTGATCCATTCTTTCAAAGCTGTTGTCTGATGTAAGAGCATTGCTTTTGTTCTGGTATCTGGTGCTGTTCGTGTACAGTAGCAACATGCTTGTAACGTTAGTACCTCTGCTGTAACATTTTTTCATGTTCTTATAAGGTTGTCCATGGCATAGAGGCAGTACATTGCTACTACGTTTGAAAGATTAGGTACTTGCACTGCTCAACAAGGATAGTCGTAAGTGTGCAAAATTAATTCGAAATGTAATGGAAAGTTTTTTTGTCTGTCGGAAATGGAAGAGCTCTGCGCCAATTGTTATGTTTCCTGTACTAGGCCATGCAAATCCAAGTGGACAGCCCCACAAGGATGAGCGATCGCAGAAGCAGTTCTTCAAGCTACGCAAGAAGCTAGAATCTCGCCCTCCTCCCTCTGCTTCGGGTGCGCACTCGGAGTCTCCTAGATCAAGTAAGTCAGTTTTGCATCCATTTAGGCAGAAACCCCTTCTTGAGGAGGCTTTCTTTCTGGGCATTTTACGGCTCCCTTATTTGTATGATGCTTTTTGCCCAGCTACAGTCTGTACATAGCTTGACTGTGTGGTGGTGGGTGGTTGTGTAAGTGTGGAGTATGAGGCTTCATTGTGCAAAGAAAATGCGCTGTGTAAGCATTGTAAGTGCACCTATTGCTGCTGGGCACAAGGTCCGAGGTTTGTATATCGTGCTCCTATCAAAACGCGACCGTTAACAGCCAGGAATCAGTTTTTGGTGCATATGAATAGGTGATCAGAATTAATCTGAAATACTCTGCAATGTCTTGCATAGCCATGCTTTGGAAAGTTACAAAGTCAGTTAATCATTTGAAGAATTAGTGGACAAATCAAACGAAAAGAGTTTCTCCATGAATTGGTAAAAAAAAAATCAAGGCAAATCAGTTTTGTGGCAGGCCACAAGGACGAGGAAAGCACATGAAAGAGAAAAATTGTCATCCACCCAAATTGTACGAAGCTACAAGAAAAAAAATTGTCATCCACCCAAATTGTACGAAGCTACAAGAAAAACTTATACAAATTTGTGTTGTAAAACCTCACAGTTGAAGAAAAATTCTTCCTGTTCTGGGATTTTTACCTTCAAAGTAAGAAATTGCTAGCTATGCTCGCACAAGTTTGTAATGGAAGTTTACTGTTGAGAGCTGTTGCCATAGGTACTTCATCTTTGCGCAACTTCTGAATATATAATAAACAGATTAAGTATACACTGTTATGCTCGAGTCTGTGTGGGTTGTAATTTTAGTGTTTGTTCCTGCTCTCTGTACCAGGCCGCAGTTCACCAGGCCCCTCAGGTTGTGGCAGACTTAGCCATGGAGCAGAACAACAAGGTTAGCCATTTTTATTGTGATATAAACATCTTGCAGGACAAGCATGCAACTGATAGGGGCCATGTCTGACAGGGAACTACACTCGATTAAACATTCAGCTGCGCTGGCAAGAATAGTCGTGTGGCGACTTAGCATTATGATGGCTCACTTGAATAACACAGTAACCAAATCAACTATGTGGAGATTTTCAATGTATGAACAAGATTTGTGGCAAGGGAAAGTTTGAATTTGTTGAATTTGGAAAGTTGAATTTGCAAGGGAAAGTTTGAATCTCAAAGCCCACATGAAGCTTGAAAAAGAAAACTTCACGATTGAAGGATGGTTAATTCTTGTACAAGAATCCAATCTGACAGCACTGTCTTTCCAGGGCAGTTACTTTACCAACTAGCTAACTAGAAATCTGGCAGGTGGCAGGGCGAGGGTGAAATAGCCAACATAATATGCAGGAATGGGATTGGTAAGGCTTGACATTTAAATTGTAATGCCATAATAGTTTCTTTTATAGTTTCGGGCTACGTTGCATGGCTGGCAACTTTCTTGCGCATCACTCTGCTGTTGACAAGAAGTGGTACAGCTTGTTTGTTTACAAAAGACTGTGGTCTAGATAATAGATGCTTTGGGGCTCTTTTAACCATGAATAATATTGAGACGTCTTATTTAAAATGGCTATTATACAGGATGATAAGAAGCCAACAAACAAGGATACCAAGGACAACATAGAGGAAATTACTTGTACTTGTTAACTGAATTAAAGAAATCATAAATTAATGGCAATGAAAGTGGATGAAGAAACAACTTGCCACAGGTGGGGAACGATCCCACATGCAATGCTCTAACCAATTAAGCTATCACGGCGCCGTTTTCCCATTAACTTTCTTGGGCATTAATGTTTTACTACTAGAACTAACACATTCGGAGTGTCAGCCAGTGCCACCACTCACAAACCTTGGCGGCGGATGTGGAACATCCTTTCTGCTGCAGGCCTAACGAGTATGTTAGGATATCTCGCGATATCTGATTGCCTCTGATTGGCGATAAGATGAAGATTAGCAGATGTTTGTCACACGTCTTGCTTTTTTGAAGGGCACACAACCACATAGTTTTCTTGGGTGCGCTCACCTATGCAGTTCGATTAGGCTATAGACGTAAATATAAGTGTAAGAGCAGGAGCATTTGAGACTTGCGAAATATTGTCGTGTGTGCATATCCTAAGCCTTGAACTATAACAATGCATTAAATTTTTAATTCTTATAAGTTTATTTCCTTTGTTTATTGTTGTTATTCACGAATAAAGAGTATATAATACCAATGAAAAATGTTTTTCTCACTTTACGGTCACCCTAGAAAAATTACGGTAATTTTTTTCGAAATAGGTCCCTCAGAAGAATTGGAATCTGCAATAATAAAACCGACCCTGAAAGGGTTAAAATGAAGCTACTATATAAGCGGGTACGGTTTAACAAGGTTTTCCTGTAAAATGTTAATGCCCACGAAAGTGGATGGGAAAACGGCGCCGTGGTAGCTCATTTGGTTAGAGCATCACACACGTAATGCAAAGATGTGGAATTGTTCCCCACCTGCGGCAAATTGTTTGTTTCATCCACTTTCATTGGCATTAATTTATTATTTCTTTAAATCAATTAGCACGTACAAGTAATTTCCTCTATGTTGTCCTTGGTAGCTTTGCTTGTTGACTTCTTATGATATGATTAACAAAAACCGGGCCCCTCAGTTCACTCCCATTCTTCTTGTTCATTATACAGGATGGCACATTTCCTTCAGCAAGCTAATGAGTGCAAATGAGCTAAACTTGTCTTGCATGGACGAACAAATCTTGTCCGAAATGGATGAGCAGGTAATGCTTTGCTCTGCTTAAGTGAAACACATTGTGTACAGACTGAAAGGGAGCAGTGATATTGCCAGCACAAAACTGTTAAAAATCTATGCTATGCAGACTTTGCCCGATGCGCACATAGACATTATTTATTTGCCATTCATCTTGATGATGGTGTACTGATAACAATGGATTCAATGATGTGAAGATTCTAATTAGCAAATGTTTGCGGTGTTAACAAAGTGGCTTTGCCACGGTGCCCAGATGCCCTGGTACAGCTGTCCTCTCTGCGGGTGCCGACGGTGTCGCAGCTTAGTGCGCGGCAAGCAGTGGCATCTTGGAGCACCCCCGAGACAGCTGGGGGAGCCACACTGGATGGTGTAGCCTACGAGCTTCTCCTTTCCGAGAAGGGCTTGGACAGGCCTGCCAAGCTGTTCAAATGGTCAGCATTTCCTTTTTACTGTTGCGGTATATTCAATTGCTGACCCCTATATCCACATTTTGATAGGAGCAAAATTTGAGTAATTACTCCGATTTGGTCACTGCAATATCCTAGGGGGTCAAAAGTAATCTGCAGCCATCCACTATGGTGTCCATGAGCCCCTGCAATGCTTTAAGGCACTAAACCCCTTTAATCAATCAAACCTCTTCAGTGACCAATCATCTCTGTATACAGTTCCTGGGGGGACTAATATGACGGATTTGTTTGTTGGCAGGAACTGCTTTTATAGTCTGTTCTTGCAGGACTTCACAGGCTTTGTGCTCTAAAACAGTTAATTGCATGTGGAAGGTTTCATGACTAGAGAAGTGCATTGCTTATGCTTTTTTCATGCTTGATTTTTCAGTGGCAAATCGTTAGAACAAAAGCTTGAAGATCTGAAGCCCGCGACAGAATACTTGCTGTGGTGAGTTCTATACTCCGCATGTCAACGGTATTCATGCAGTTGGTGCATAAACTTAATTGGCTTAGCTGACTGGCTTCATTGGCTTAGCTGAGCAAAATGAGCCTTCATTGAAAGCTTAATGCATAGCAATCTTATGTGCTCACAGCTTGTACAGCACCAACCTTAGTATTGTTATTGCGAATTATTCAATTAAGCACTTATTCAGAATTACTACTTGCATATCAGTGTGCAAGCAATATTATCTTTAACGACTTTTATTTGCTAGTTTGACATTTTCAAACTTGCTATAAGTTTCCAATAGTACTGACTTTGAGCTTCTATTTGCATGGAATTCCAGAATCTCATAGAATTTGTAGTTTTAATTAGACTTTTCTTTTTCTCTATCAGCATTCAAGCACATTTGGATGACATTCGAGGAAGCCCTTCGCCCAGTGAGTACCTCATTGCCAGAACAATCCTTCTTCTAAATCTAAGCATTTGTGAAATATGCTCACCTTACATGCATTACATGCGCACAATATTGCACTTTATTGTTGAAATTTGTGGTGGCTCTACAACTTGGAATGTCATCGTGGTTACAATAAGGTTGTGTGCTTTTTTGCTTGTTTATACATCTGTAATAGCCATTATAGTGAAATAAACATGGTCTTTATTTTTGAAATGTGTATATGTTTCACACATGATTTGGTCTGTGCTGCAGGTGTTGAGTTCAAGACAAGCAGCTGTGAACCAGACACACCCCAGCCGCCCAAACTGGTGTCTCGAACCAAAAATACACTAGTGCTAAAATGGAATGTAAGTTCCATTCCTTTCCCTATTATGTCACACCTGCAGATACAGTTAAGTGTGCTTTTGATGCTATGCGGGCTTGCCTTAACTGATATTTTGTATGTTGCATTATCACGATGTCTACCAACCGGGAAAACCGGGAATTCTCAGGGAATTTGAATAGTATGGAAATACTCAAGGACAAGTCAGGGAAAATTAGCTGTAACTTTATTGAAAGGGAATGAAAGTTGTGTTAATGCTGGCTCCAGTAACAGAGGAATCGCAATGAATCGTCATTGACACCATGTCATCGGCGTGAGCTATTGCCAGATCAGTTAACGACTGATTTTCCAGACGCCCGATTTTTCGGACATGCCCAATCATTCGCACGGCTTTGCGGCACCACCACATACTCCTAATAGTCAGTGTATATTGCCCTGAATGCAAGTCTAAAATGGCATTAATCAAAGCCACCACCGCTGCCATTTTGATTCTCGCCGTCTCAAACCAGCACTCACGCACGCAGATCCGCTCGCAGCCGTAGCCACCACCGCGGCAATGTTAAGCCTAGCTACTTCTACGTTCGCTATTAAGCTTCTTGACGTGCGTTGCCGTCTTTTTCGTTGAAAGAATTCGCCGCTGACGGCAATGGCACCGACTCCGCCTTTGTAGTCCTCGCGTTTGGCTACGAAGCTTGCTGAGCACAGCGCGTTGCGTAATGCCAGTCTCCGAAAGTTAGCTTCGCCTCCGTACAGCAGTGTTACGCGGTGAAGCAAAACAAGCATGGGAAGGGGCATTTGTCACGGGATACAGTACGTATTCCTTAATTATACACTTCTGCACCTCCGTCTTCTGTCACAGTATAAGCACCGATATGCCTAATAAGTGTACTGGCAGGCCTTAAGAGCTTTTTTGGATGGGCCTGTGGCATTTTTAGCCCTTAAGGGCAGTTAAAGACATGCATTCATCTTTTTCGGGCTGCCCGATTTTTCGGATGTTTTCGTGGCCCCTAGGGAGTCCGAAAAATCGTACGTTGACTGAACTGACCAAGAGGATGCTTCAAATGATCCATGGGGTGAATGCGTGGCAGAAGGAAGATGAGAACAGAAAGGACCGACGCACTGAGGAATTAATGGGAAAAGAAGCGTGCCGCCGCCTCTTTGAAGGAGCTTGAGCTCAGAAAACAGTGTTGGTTGACGCGGAGGTGGAGGCGTCCCTCATCCAAACCAAAATAAACTCTTTAAAGCAGTGAAACCCAACAGAGATGTTGTGTACGGGCTGAGAGTGTGTCAGGACAGTTGAGGTTGACTTCCCAGCTGTTGAGAGAGAATCTTAGTTGGTGACAAAGTTTAGGCCTCATACCAATGAGCTTGCTATCAGTGGATAGAAATAGCTCATATTCAAAAATATTTACTTATGTACGCATCTCTTTTTCATTCATATTTGAATATGTTCGACTCAGTTTGGAATGGGCCCTACCGTTGTTTTTTTGCTGTGCACTTTCCTAACACCTTCTTTCTGTTTTCTTTTTAAATAAAATAGTAAGGAGATATTACTCCTTGCTATTCAAACTGGATTGAGTCATTTTTTTTTTGTTTCAACATGCCTACTAGAGTGACAGCATGGGGCAACATGGTGTCAGCCTGTCTTGACATAAAACAAAGTTCTGGCTCATTCAGGGAATTTCGCAAAGGTGCTCAGGGAAAACCTGGAAAACTCGGGGAATTTGGAAATGTCAATTTGGTAGACACCCTGTTTATGCGCTATAAATTATTACTATGTTAGAGACACAGCTGCAGGAAAAAACCTAAACTTGAGTAGGCAGAACGCCTTTCTTTTTGCACTGCAAGTCATTGTTCGTTTCAAGAATGTACCCTCGCATGTATGATTCTGTTCATAGAATTTCTTTTCCCAGCAACGCCTGATAATCATCTCGTGTTTGAGTATGGATATGAAATAATTTGTCCAATTCACCTAGTTTTCTTGTTCGCTTGTGTTACGACTTGTGTATAATTTGTGCCGATGTTGGACTCGCAGGCTCCCTCCGACAATGGTTCCAAGATCACCTGCTACATGCTTGAGTATGACCAGGTAAGCATAGACAAGTCCAACGTTGCTTTTTGTTATTGTAAGTGCTGTAGTCAACTGTGCGTGCCTGAACTGCATACAACACATTTTCTAAATGCTTTAGCGCTCTAGATAACTTGGCTTCAGATTAACAAATTTTGCGTGAGTGAACCCTGCCTCCTATATTGACAGCTATCCTACCTCCCCCTTTTTTCTTTCAATATCTAGGGTTTCTTTTTGTGTGTGTGTGTGCGTGCATGCATGTGTGTATGTCTGTGCTATTTAATTGGAGGATGCCTTGAAAGCTTAGTGACATAGGCACAGAATTAGTTGTGCCGGTTTTAGCACATAAGTGTAATTAGGAAATACCAATGCTGCAAAGGAGGAATTGCGTGCTTAATTGCTAGAATATATGGTGTCATCTCAGGTGGTCATGCACGCTTCTGTCCTGTGGCTCCCAGGCTGAGACTAGGTAGAGCAAGTGGATTCTAAACACGAATGTTTCCCAAAGGGCCATCTCTGCCACTGATCCAATTCGTCAGATTAGCTAGTTTGTTTAAAACACTTTTGTTTTTAAACCCACAGTTGAGATGTGATAGTGTTAGTGGGCACTGATCAGTACAGTTCATTGTAGTGAATGGAAATGTGTACTGGTACAATATTTTGGTGCTCAGTACACACGAAACCACGATTGAAAAGAAGGCTTTAATCTTGAAACACTTGTCTCGTCACATTGTTCAGAACTGTTAGGCACTGAAACAGTACTAGAATGACTGTTTCGGTTAAGGTCTAGTTTGTACTGGTAGACACTGTTTTAAAAGACAGTAATGCGCAGCATGGACTGTGCGCACTTTCTTCCCGTCTAAATTCCTGGCACTGAATTGCTACATTAGCGACGCATAAATGCATCAAGCAGCATGGTTGTCACGTGATCGTGTAGGGATGCGTACTCCTGTGAAATGGCTGATACCTGCTCTGTTGCACTTCCAGGGTAGCGATGGCCAGTTTGTGCCTGTGTTCACGGGGCTGCAGAAGCAGTTCAAGGTGTCCAAGCTCGCTGCCTCAACTTTCTACAGCTTCCGTTTGGCAGCAACCAATACAGTGGGGACCAGGCAAGTGCCATTGCTCAAAGCTAGTTCTTCAGTGATCACGGACTTGCCTGTGGTGTGGGGGAGAAAGATTTAGCCCTTCTACCCGCCTGCCCCATTATTCCAGAGTGTGTTTATGCATTCGACACTCTGTTTTCCGGTGTAGAGGCTGCTCGCTTTCGGGAGCAGTGCTGCCTCTTGACTGAAGTAGCCATGGCACTTCAGTAACACTTCTAATATGTGAGCTAGAACTTGATAACGAGATTTTTTCGTGTCCACTTCAAAGCACCATAGTTGGGGTATTTCTTAAGCAGATCCTGATTATTTGAATTGCTGAGGATGTGTTGAAGGGCAATCTCTCTTTGAGTCAAAAGACAGCACTGTCTTGTTGCCCACTTAGATGAAGAGTGTAAAAGGAAGCGTTAGCTTGGGTGCTCCTATCTAAGTACATGTCAAAGGAGAATGTTTTTTCTCTGCAACCACTGCACCAAGTTTGGTGAGATTTGTTGCATTTAAAAGAAAATATTAAAATCTGATGACTGTTGGTTTGGATTTTTTTATTTAGGTTGTCAATTTTTTATTAAAAAGTGGCAAAAATATAAAATTTTCAGAAAACGAAACTCAAGTTTACAACTCTGTAACTCAGCAGTGAAAAATATCACAATTATGTGAATTGACTAATAGTACATCTAAAGCGGACAAAATCGATATGTTACACATGAATCTAAAAAAAATGTAGTAATATAGAAATATGGCTTTTGCAGAACCCTTGTACACAACGTAAAAAATTCACGTAAGATATAAAATGACATACCAAATTTGTCCGTTTTCAATGATCTAGTGGATGCTGTTTACAGAACTGTGATATATGCTCTTGATGCAGAGCTATTTGCAAACTTCGTGCTTCTATTTTTTTCTAACTTTCGAATTAAAAAAAATTTTTTAACGAAATTCAGGCTCTAAATTGAAATTCCGCTTCCAACAGCCACTAGAATTTAACTTTCTCACTCAAATGCAACAAATTTTATTAAAATCAGTCCTGGGGTTAAGAAAAATGCTTTTGCATTTTACATGTATTTGAATAGTCAGAGTTGGAGTTGGGCCCGAGCTAAAGCTTCCTCTTAAGCTTGCTTGTAGCCAGAAGGTTGGCAAAGGGTGAGCAAAAGGGCCATAATTCTTCATTTCCAAGTGGAAGTTTGTAGGGCAGCTTTGTTTGAAGGATGCTGGTTGCTTTGTGACTATATGGAATTGTGATGGGGAGTGAGGTGCTGCAATGAGGGTAGTCATCCTTGTTTTGGCTAAACGTCTTCATTCCTGTTGCTTGCAACCTGTTACTTTATGCTGAGCAACATGCTACATGTCTGAAAAACAGTGTTCATTCATCTTGAGGTTTGTGTAGTGTTTGCAGAAAGTGAACATGTGGAATCATATTTCTTCATGTTTTCCAGACTTTTTAAGTCTTCCTTGGGCAGCATAGGACTGCGTGTGACTCCTATCATTCTCACGAAGATGAATTAAAAGCATGAGAAGCTCATGAAATGAGAAGTTTGCCGGATTACACTGAATTAACAGCTGACATTGAGTTAGCATTAGGGAATTTTAGAAATAGGGGACCCAAAGTTATGGGGATGGTATCGGACTTGCTCCAAAAGAACACAGAAAAAGTGCAAAAAAGGAAACTGAAAGGAGTTTATGTTTTGGGTTCTCTAACCAACTTGGGGTCCCACCGTTGACACGTGGGACACAGGATATGCAGAAATGCTGAATTATCATGAAAATTTGGTCTTCAAACCAAAGTTGTAATCTGTAGTAGCTTTTGTGACCCACACAGTATTCCATTAAACATAACAGAGTAACAATTCGCATTTGAACAAGCTGCATCTTACTAAACCTGTAATTGGCGAATGGAAGTCATGCACTCACCAGCAACAGTTATGAGGTGATCCTGTGTCGGCTTTGGATTGGACACACACATCCGACACACAATTTTCTCCTTCGAAAAGAAAACCCAACAACTTGCAAAAAATACCATGAACCTCTTACAGGGATACGCATCCTTATGACATGTCCACACATTTAAACACAGATAGAAGCTTTTACACATCCTGTATAATTTACACATGCCTATACACCCTGCCCTATTGCTGGCAGATGACCCGCTAGTGCCATTTCCTAACTTGTTTGACTTTTAGAGACAACTGGTTATTTACACCAACTCTAATGTAACGCAGGTTTACTTGCTTTAACGTTGCTTTTTTTATTGTCTTTTGTCTGGCACAGCATGGCCTGAGTAGCCTTTGTGCCATTAAACCCCAACTAACCAACCAACCAATTCACATTTGTCATGGCACCTGCGTCCCATATGCTTTTGTAGCCAGATGCACATATAAAATCAGCCAGTTCTGTATTCTATTCTACAGCACTTCTTTGCCCGACACACTCTCTTCCAATTTTCCCCTGTAATGATTAACGAGGAGTGTTTGTTGTTGGTCCCTAGCCCATGGAGTGGTGTGAGCCGCTTCACGACAAGTGGGGCTGCCCCGCCTGCCCCGGAGCCACCAAAGGTGGTTCAGGTGACTTGCTCTACAGCAACACTCGAGTGGAACACCCGGCCCTGTGACGACTCTTACACCCTCTCGATAGAGCAGGAGGGATCGGTGAGTCAGCTGTGCACACCAGCTGTGCACTTCACATTCTACTGCAATTCCCATTCTACTGAAGAAACTGCGAGATATGTCCCTATAATATGCTGTGAAGTGTAAGTTGGCATTGTAGTTATCATTTTCCCAAAAAATGCCTCCCTTGTGCACTGTGGGACAAAACTGTATATTGGCTTATTTTGTTATGCCATCCAGAAACAAACATCTGGGCAGGGATAATGTAGTGATTCGATTCAAATGCCATTCCTTGTCGCACTTTGTCAGTGGGCTGGGCAATGCTTCGCCCACGTTATCTTTGGGAACGGCAGGCCGTGAATGGTGGGTGATAAGAAAGCAATGGAATTTAACGAAAGGAATTGCTGCATTATACTGGAATCGAAACTGGTGCCAGTCCTGGGACCTCTGCTATGGTGTCCTTACTGTCTTGCTTCCATTCCACTGTTGCAGCATGTGCTCTACAGTGAAAAATAAAAGCTATCTTTGCTAATTAGTTTGTGAATTGCAATTTATCATGCTTGTATTATGCACCCTTCCAAGCGTAGTACTTCATGAAGCAGGCAAATTCTGCTATCTGCCACAGGCAATTAAAAAAAAAGAAACATTGTTTTGCCTAGAAAAAAGACACCATGTATATTGTCCGCAATTCGCTTCTTTTACTCTGCTAGCCCTAATAATTTTCAAGTTAGCGCTGTGCAAGTGGTAGAAGTTTCTATACAATTATGAATACTTGAATTATGTGAATACCAAATTGAGTGCCAAAAGTGTAGCGGATTCTGCTGAATTATTTGTGACACAGTTTCCTTTCTTCATACTGCAGCAACATGGCTTCTTGCCAGTTTACAATGGGTCTGACACCAAGTTCACCTGTACGCGTCTTGTCCGCAAGACTGAGTACAGGTTTCGGGTGAGTTTTCAAGCTATATTTTTTGCCATAATGACTGGACAGGAGGGCTGAAATTGTTGAGGGCACGCTGGAAGCAAAAATCTACCCACTGTCTGTATGCATGACTGTCTAAACATTGCACATGCAGTTTGAAATAAACTGGGGGAAAAAAAACCAGGGCCACTTTTTCAACGTGTGGCATTTAGTGCATAGCCCTGCATCCCATATGTCGTGAATTTGAGGCATACGACTTTTTCTCATATTAGCTTCAAGAAATTGAAATTTCTGTTAACATGCAGTTGCCATCAGCTTGAGGTTAAGCTACTTCACTCAGCTATTGATCATTACTCTCTCCTGCGTACGTTGGTGTGTTGTCGTCACTTGCACACCAGTCTTGAACAAGCATTTCTGAATTTTTTTCATTCAGTTTAGTTGAATTCAGAATTAGTTTAACTAGACATTCATAAGAATGTGGCATTGGCAGCTAACTGCTGCAGCATCCTTAGGTTTACTGTCTTGTTTTTCTACACGTGATGATGCAAGAAACAAGGACAAGTGGCTGTAGTCATTTGCCTTGGCCATTTATAAAACAAGCAACCAGATATCTATTTTGTCCAAGTGGTGCAGTAAATCAAATGTTGCGAGATGATTTTAAAAGATTATGCCCCTCTTTCTTTTTCCTTCTCTCCACAGCTGGTTGCCCACAATGAGGAAGGCTCAAGTGGGCCGAGCCGTGTTGGCAGCTTGCAAACACTGGCTGACAGACCAGGAAGGCCATCACGCCCCAGTGCAAAGGGGCGTGTCCATAGCAATCACTTCTTGGCAGCTTGGGGTGAGAAAACCTCCTCCCGAGGGCTTCCTGTGCTTGCACGACAGTTTGCTTTATTATCGAAGAATGGTGTATTGCACTCTGTAACAATGTTTGAAGGCATATTAGCCATTTCTTTAATTTTTTTTTCTCTCTCTCTTGTCTGCCAATATTATTGTATCAGATCATGTATCACTCATTTCCCATCCCACTAAAATCCCGACCAGGAATTGTAGTATTTATAAATAAATAAAAATTAATTTTTTTATTGGAAGGCTCTGAATTAAGATGCAGCACATTCCTTGCAGGCTGTCAATTTCCTTCAAGGTCAAATTAATGCCCCATAGTTTACTCTCAGGCTGTGTACAAGTGGAAAGACACCCAAATGCTGCAACGGAACTGGTGCAATTTTCACAAGTTTCTTAAACCTTGACGGATGCTGCAGCTTTGCTTTCTACAAGGTGCATTTAGGGCTGTGGAATCTCATTAAATGTGACTATGAGGGTCTGTAACAAGTTTTGTTTCCTGCAAGATGCATAAGTACTGAGATTTGATTGAGGCTGCCAAGTGAGTAAAGGCGGCACACCAGTGGGCTGGGCTGTACTACATTTGTACCCATGCCAGACGGGCACAGGAAGTGGCGTTAACTTCCTAATGCCTTATAATTGAATGGCATTTGCTTGGTGCCACATGGGCAAATCAAATGGCATTTGCCTTAATGCCATTTGCCACCGAAGGCAGGCGCCAAAACTCGTTCGACTGAGAAATGCATATTTTCGACGCTATAGCTTGCTTAGTAGTGCGGTTCACTTAAATTATTTGAAACATCCTATTTAGCTGGAAACAGATATTTCAGGTGTTTAAGCGATATGGCACACATAAACAAATCCATCAAGTTTTATATAAGGAATCTTTTTACAAGAGATGTGTTTGCAAGCGGAGTCATGCAATTTTGGCAGCAAGCATACAAGGGCGATTTCATTGTCATTGTGCTTCATCCGTTGCAACGTTGTAGAAAGCAGCGACAAGCTAAAGCTAGCAGCACCATAGTATGCTTATTCCTACGTTTCGCTGGCCTTGAAGGCAGATTAAACTTGTAAATGCACGTTTATCGTATTATTATTACCCTGAAATTGCTCACTTCAGAAGACGCTGTTATCGACATCGTCGGGTCATATGTCATTAAATTTGTATGCATGTCAGCTCCGCCGAAAAATATGTCATTCTGGAACGTAAGGCCTTGACTGCTGAATGCTATTTTCTGTGCCCGTGTGGCACGGGTAGTCCTATCCCATTTCCAGGATATTGGAACCTCAAATGCATTTTGTGTGCTTGCTAGGTGTTTATCTGGCCCTAGTTGGAAACATTATTTTTGTGTTCCAGATGCACCAAAGGACGACGGTGGTGCACCTGTTACTCAGTATTGCTTGCAAATGGATTCAGGAAAAGGTACGTTGTAAGCTCCCTTGCCCTGAAAAAAAAAACCTTGGAAAACGCATTAGTTTGCTCAGAAATGTTCAACTGAATGTCTAATATAAATCAAATGCTTAAATTTTGCTACGGCAGTCCTGAAATTTAATTTTGGTCTGTGTGTTTTTGGCCAACAGTGGTAGATCAATAGCAAATACCTTGCTGTAGCCAAAGTTTTATTAAAGCACTGTGTGATCTGCCTGAATTCAGCCATGCACTGTTTTAATTATACTTGACTATTCTTTTTAACCACATAAGCAAACAGAAGCTTCTCTTCTCATCTGGAGCCACGATTGCCTCTTGTTGGCTCAACCACTCTCTCTTGTTTGTGCAGGATTTGATGCAGTCTATACTGGTTCAGAGAGGGAAGCCACATGTTCTGGCTTGGAACCTGGCTCGTCATACAGGCTCAGAGTGAACTGCACCAGTTGTGGAGGTACCAGTGATGTAAGTGCGAGTGATTTTTTTCAATATGCTAGTGTTGTCTGTTCTATACTGTACTGTAACACCGGTCCATACTTTAAAAGAACCAGAGAGCTTTTAACTTATAATACAGAGTGTGCATACACCATTTTGTTGCTTAATTGAAAAGGTGAAAGCAAATTATGAAATAAAACATGCTTCTTTTTATGCTTTAGACGATACCTGGCAATTCATGAAGTACAGTCAACGACCAATATTTCGGGCGCCCGATTTTTTCGGACATAACAATTAAGACGCCTTCGCGGCACCATTACCTACGCCATAGACCCATTGTATGAGGACATTTCAAATTTTGGACGCTGATACCCTTTGCCATCCGATTTTTCAGACATTTTGCTGTGATCTCAAGTCCAAAACAGTATTAGTTGAAGCCACCGCTGCTGCCATTTTGATTATCTCATAGCTTCGGACCAGCACTCTCGCACGCCTATCCTCTGGCAACCATAGTTCTTTTGTGTTGTCGTTAGGCCTAGCTGCTTCGACGATCGCTATCAAGCTTCGATTCTGCTGTTCGGTGCCGTGTTTTTCAATTCAAGGATTTGCTGCTGTCAGCAATGGCGCTGGCTCTGCCTTGGCACCGACTCTGCAATTGCCATCCTTGCCGTTGCTAGTTATCGAAAGTCAACTTTGCCATAATACAATAATGTTAGGCGGTCAAGCATACCAACAGCCCAAAGGGGTCATCGTCACGGGACATAAAATGTGTTGCTTATTTATGCACACGCGCACCTGCCTATCACAGTTCGAGCACCGAGACGCCTAAAGTGTTTCATAATGCCGGTTTTCAAAAATCAGCTTCGCCGCTATATAGCAGTCAAGCATATGCAATATATTGCGGCAAAGAATGCCAAGACTGCAAAAGGGCCACTGATGCAGCTCATAAAATATGTTCCTTAATTATGTTCGTGTGCACTAGTAATCTCCTGTCGTACTACAAGCACCGAGATGCAATTGCACTGGCAAGCCTCTAAAGCCATTCGCACGGGGCTGTGGCGATTTGAGCCCTTGAGGGCAGTTAAAGGCATGCATTCATGTTTTTGGCTGCCCAACTTTTCGTACATTTTGCGGTCCCTAGAGAGTCCTAAAAATCGGATGTTTACTGTATACTGCGTTCAGAGCACCATGCGTGTGGAGTGGTGCTACTTATGCAATGTGGTAATGTAGCAAAATCCTATTCCTCTGTCTCATCTCACGCTGTCTTAAAACTGCATTTGGGAAATCTGGTGCTGTGACTGTTTAAGCCACACTGTTTTTTGGAATGAAAATGACCAGACTATTGTTGTGGGACATGTTGCGGGACGATTTGTGCAACTTGCAGAAGTTATGTAAGGACAACAGAGTGTGACAATGTTTTAGAAGTGTAGGCACAGTATTTATTTGTTGCTGTACATGTCTAAAAAGCAACCTTTACTTTTTGTTTCAGTTTTCGGAGGTGTCTACTGTCGTAACGGCAGCTCTCTGCCCTGGAATATGTGACCCTCCCCGGCTTCATGGGAAACCCAAAGCCATTTCAGCGCATCTGCGTTGGGGTAAGCGTACCGTTTGCATTTTACTTACATAATGGCATACTTATGCCAGACTAGCCTCTGTTTATCAGATGACCCGCCGTGGTTGCTTAATGGCTTTGGCGTTGCGCTGTTATGCACAAGGTCGCGGGATCAAATTCTAGTCATGGGAGCTGCATTTCAGTGGTGGGGCAAAATGCAGAAACGCCCTCGCACTCTGCATTGGGTGCATGTTAAAGGCACACTAAAGAGAACAATGATTTCTTCTATATCAGTATATTACCCTTCCACAATGCCAAAGACACCACTCTTACCGCGAGAAGACTGTTAGTAAGCTGGAGAAAAAAAAAAAAAAAACGCAAGATGGGTGGCGACACCTCCATGCAGTTCCTGCACCAGCTCACTGTGATGTTATGGATTTTGACAGCATCTGCTAGGGCCAAGTTAACAGTTTCGGGGTAAAGAGTGACTACATTGCGGTCTAAAAGAGCCAAAGACTGAATATGGCAAACTTTGCAAACTTTTACTGCAGCAGCATGGACCAAATACAAAAATATACTTTGAAAGGCTACATAGATGGGACTTGGTTATCACTATGATGGAAAAGCAAAGGTATTTTACATAATTTCTTCACATACAAGGACTACTTTCACCCTGGTCGTTTACTGGGTAACCGTGATGGAAACAACTTGCTGTTTCCGTTGGGCCCAGGATCCTTTTAATAACGACACAGCTTACGGTAGCTTCTTACATGCCACACAGATTTTATACAGACACGCTAACATGATACAGACGATTTACATACATGCGGACTAGAATTCGGAAGTCATTTGTCCTTCTCTATAAGGATGTGCCTAGCACTCTTGCATCACGACTCGATGGTGTGCATCATCGTTGCGGTGACCGTGACGGTTGTCGTTGTGTAGTGCGTCGCTGCGTCGTCTGACACTTGAAGACAGCTGCTGTGTTGCTTGCGAGGGCCACGTCCTACTCTACGTCGTCGTTGTTATGTGGAAGCAGGTGAACACAGTAGCAGGACACCTGGTCGCCAGTCATCAAGCCTTAAACCGCCGTTCTGCAAGCTGCCGTTCAAGACTTCCACTCCTTCTCATGCTCTGCGCGCTCTGCGCCGCTTCATTGTTGGTGGCACGTGGTCTTCCTCCGCAATCACCATCAACAATTCTCTTCTTGTTGTTGCCACAAAACAATCGTCATTCTAAGCTGGTCTTGCGACCGCCACACACCACTATCCACATCATCACAGTAACTAACTTTCACTTCAAAGATACATTTTGGTATTCACGAACTGTGGGTCAGATGTAGTAACTATTGAAGCTGCAGCCTTGCATCCCAGGTTTTTTAATCCTCTTAATCTTTTAGAGCACGAACAGTCCCATACTTGACATGCTGTTTTATTTACTATTGATTAGTATTAAAAGCAAAAAAAAAAAAAATCTAGCATGAGAGGCTCAGTAAACGTCTGTTTGGTTGTGCACAAATGCAGGAGCAGCATCGTCAACGGGGGGTGCCGCTGTGACGGCATACGAGCTCCAGGTGTCAGAGGAAAATGACAGCCAGTCACGAGTGGCTTACCGAGGCCCTGACATGGATTGCACGGTGGCAGGCCTCTTGCCAGGCTGCACCTATCTGTTCCGTGTGCGGGCGGTCAACTCTGTTGGGGTAAGTGGCATCAGCGTGGCATGTTCATGTACTGGCAGAGCGCAAAAACATTCTTATGGTCACCGCACCCTCCTTGTCAGTTTCGCGCTGCATGTAAAGGTGAACACTTATCAATCTGCCTCACTCTTACCATCCTTCAGGGAAGGAGATCTGCAAGGTGGAGATAGATTTAGGTTTGTGAAATTGATACTTGTCGCTCAACTGTAACTACGACTTTCACAATCATGAATTAATATTGGAGATTCTTGCAGGACTCTTTTGGTGAATCAGTGTTCCTACACTTCCACTTGCAGATTATGTCGTCCTTAGCTGCCAAAAGAGAGCATGTTAGTATACAGTGCCACAGAAATGTTGTGGGGCCATGTTTGATTTCAAGATTGGAAGAAATTTTTCTTCAGTTGCGTACCTTTTTCTTCTGCATGTTATTCTTTGGGGGCATTGTTTTTTTTCCCCAGGAATAGGAATCAAGAGTAAAGCTACATTTTGCCTAAAGTTGGCACTGCATGGCAAGGCTAGTGTTGTTAAAATTTGGCTTTAATGTCCTGCTCTTGAGCACGAGATCGCAGATTCAATTCCTGGACACCGCAGCTGAATTTTCAATACGGTCGCAATGCAAGAACATTCTTGTCCCATACTTTGGGTGCACGTTAAAGTATCCCAGGTGGTCAGCATTACTCCAGAGCCCTATACTGCAGCACTACTCATATCCCATTGTGCAGCTCTTGTGCATTGTTGTTGAAATGTTAATTTAAATTAAAGGGCCCACCCCAGGAAGTGGATGCATCAGGGCAGGAGAAGGATAAAGTCAATGCATCAGGGCAGGAGAAGGATAAAGTCAATTGTTCTTGCATCACCTGAAGACAGGAGGGATTACTGGAATATGAAGTGCACTAAACCTTATAATATTACTTTGTGTTGTTGAAGGTAAAAGAAAATATTGTTCTTGACATTATGCATGTGCACAGCAGCTCACTATTTCGCACTTCATATTTTTGTGATGTGTAAAACTGTGCCAATAATATTGACATTTGATGTATCGAATATTGTCAATAAACACGTATGCAATGCAGTTCTCTCTTGTATCACTGTGGCATGATTATCTGACCTTCCCTTTCAATTTCTCGTTTGCCAAGGCGGGGCCTTGGTCGGAGCCACTGCAGGCACAGAGTGGTGCGGGTGCCCCGGACCCACCAGCCAACCTGGCTGTCCAGGTGAAAGGTGCAACCTGCGCTGCAGTCTCATGGGATGAAGCGGTCTGCCACGGAGCTCCAGTCTCGGAGTACCAGCTTGAGTGTCGTCGTGCTGGCGGAGAAGAGGATGCTGCCTACGTGCAGGTGTATGCCGGACGCAACACCCACTACGAAGCACGCAGCCTTGAGCCAGCCTCCACTTACTGCTTCCACGTCATGGTAAGTTGTTCCCACTCCTGTGTCGTGATGACTCATTTGGGTTCATTGTTGAACTGCGGTGCACACGAAAGATGGAATGACACAGACGGAGTTCACAAGTGCTGAACACTGCCTGTGTCCTTCTGCCTTTGTGCGTGCTGCAGTTCAACAATGCTTCATTACCAACTCGTCTAACTTTCATTTCTATTGAAACTCGGCTGGATTTGAATCTCGGCAGCAATGGATGCATTTAGACTGCGCATAGTGCAGAGATGCTCATGCATCAAGGTTTCCGCGTATGTTGAAGAAATAGTGTTGGAAAAAATTATTCTAGGTCTCTGTAGGGTATTACAACCAGGGAGTGTTAGGGCTAGGTGACTTGCTTATATTTGCATTAGCAAGACTGCAACTTGCCCAAGCGTGGAAGAGGATACAGGCAAGAGTGGTCGCAGCACCTAGCTTTCTTGAGGCTTTGTTTCATGCTGGGATTAAAAAGTGTGGTCATCACCGACACTACAATTTATGCTTGTTAAGGCAAAAGCCTTAAGTGCCCCATGGTTAAAAGAATCAGTTGTCTGGCGTCATCGAAAAATTGACCGTCCGCCACTATGGCACCAAAATTCAGTGGCCCCAAAATTGATGGTGCCACCCACGACCATTGGTGGGACCCACATATATTGGTGGGAGTCAAACCCACAACCTTTGGTGGGACGACCTTTGGTGGGACAAAAATTTAATGGCACCGAAATTGATGGTGCCACCATTGATCGTCAAACCCGCGACCATTGGTGGGAGTTGAACCTACGACCTTTGGTGGTACTTAAGGCGAAGTTAATTAAGGTACAATTAAGAGAGTTAAGGCACTCAAGCCCATGACCTTTGGTGTTAATTAAGGTTAAAAGCAGGCAACTAGGCAAAGTAGGTCAACTAAGGTAGCCATTGATCGCTCCGAGACTGAAATGTCTATAAATGACCGTGGACATAGCTAAACCTGATAAATGGGCATCTTGAGTTCTGGCAGGATGGTCACACACTGCAGTGTCGCTGGAGATTTGTACATTGCTGCAATAGGCCACGTTTAAAGGAGGATATAAAGGGGGCTTGATTATGGGTTTGATGCCCAGCTGTGATAGAGGTTCTTCATTGCGGCCTCTCTCATAGTCCAGGTGTTACTTTGGGACAATCGATCGATCGATCGATCAATCAATCTACCTACTTACTGTTTATAGTAAAACAGTCGCTTGTCTCTCCGTACAATAGCTCTGTTGTCTTGTGGTTGTTCACAGGCTTGCAGCAGCGCTGGTTCGAGCACCTTCTCTGACCCGATAGAGTGCAGCACGCCTGCTGGTGTCCCTGGACCTGTCGGGCCTCTGACTTGTGTCAGGGGTCCCACCAGCCTTGAAGTGTCCTGGTCTGCGTCTGCATGCCATGGTGCTGACATCACCCACTATCTGGTCGAAGTCTGTGAAGGATTACCAGTGCACAGTCAGGCGCAGGCACCAAGCCCAATGACATCGACGCCTGTGACGCACACTACTGAGGGCACCCAGATTCTGCTCGCAGATTTGCAGCCGGAGACTAACTACAGGTCAGGGACGTGGTGTGACCTTGCAGTGGTGCCTTATATAGTACAGATCACAGACTCTCAGACTTAGGAGTTCTAAGTGAACAATTTTAATTCAGAAAGGATGTTTGTAGGCCAATTATACTACTTATTTGCAGGTTGTTTTCTTTTACTAACATAGCTAAAAGAGTAGTGAAAGTGTCTTTTTGCATTCTCTCCTTTGCATCTTGCCTTGCATATTAATGATAGTATGGCAGTGCTTACTGGTGTCATGAAACGAAACCATATTTTAAGTAAACCTTGTTGTCCTTAGAAGCTCATATGTCAAACTGGACACATTTGTACTCGCACTTTTGTTGAAAGTATTGTGGTATGTTGCCATGTACAGTAGACATTGGTCATTTGTTTATGTCAACGAAGCTGAACGTTCTTAGGTTTATTATTTTTTTACCATATTTGTTTCACTTGGCAAAAGAAAGCAATAAAATTTTGCAACACTACTCTATGGCACCAAGAAGCTTAAAATGGTATTTTTCTATTCTAATTGGGCTCATGTTTTTAGGTGTAAACTAGCCTGCACTCTATACAGACAGAGACAGGCAGGTACTCTGGGAAGGCACAGGATGGTTGCCAGTAGTGCCTACACTGTGTCTTTCTTTCTTTGTCTAAAGTCTGTGCTTGTTTAAGGCTGTACCAACAGGTTCGACCAAATGCTGCTGTTGCAGGGTGCGGGTGCAGGCTGTGAACGCAGTCGGGGCAGGCCCCCTGAGCAGCCCCGCATTGCGCACAAGCACACAGGCACTGCCACCACCTGCGCCGACCCTCGAGTGCCTCTCAGCTGGGCACAACAGCATGCGGTTGCGCTGGACCGACCACCAGGCGGCACGGGATGTGCTCCACTACACGCTCGACATGGAAGTCAAGCCTGGCATGTGAGTAGTCCTTTCTGCCAGTCGCATTTTGATTGGCACTAGGCAAGTTAGATTGGCACAAGCCGCGCATTCTGGGCAGGCTGGTTCTTGTTTGACGTGTGTCTCTCCAAGTGCCATTTAGTTCTGCCTGCAGAAAATTCACTTTCAGTGCATTTCTTATATTTTCAAACTTGATTTATAGTTTATAGCTGCAAAACAGATTAAAATTTTGAATTTCTAGCAAGTTTTGTTGTGACTGCGAGTATGGACTTCATACCTTAATTTTAAAAAATGCCTCAGGTACCGAAAGATAGTCTATACTATAGTCTCACAAGCTGTTGACAGCACAGTCAAAGGAAGCGGTCTCGGAATGCACTGATAGAAGCGATGCACATTGTGCTGTGTCGCCACTAGTACCTGCGCCAGATAGCGGAGCTGCGATGCCAGGGTGGGTCAATTTTTTTCACCAAGGAAACGTGGGTCCCCGCCGGCCACATGTGTAGTTGGTCATAAAGCTTGTCAACGACGTAAACACAGACGGGGACCGATACCATGTAGACTGCACTGCTGAAGCTGCTGGCCACCTCGTTGTGCGCTGACTACCCTACCATTGCCATCTGAATGCTATAGAGCTTGTTTGGAGTGATATCAAGGGCTTTGTGGCGAGTGCAAACCAGGCATTTAAGCTTCAAGACATGGAGCCCCTTGCTTGGAAAGGCATCGTGCAAGTGACTGCTGAGAAGTGGAAGAGCTGTGTGGGGCATATTCTCAAGAGAAAGATCTGATGAGAAAATGAGACCACATCATCAACAATGTTGTTGACCATTGTCCATCTGTTGTAATCAACCTGGAGGACAAAAAATCAGCAGTGCTGACTTGAGTTGTGATGAGGACGATGAGATGTGAACCCCTCTTACACGCTTGCGGGATCATTACATGTGTGCATACAAGTCGGGATCATTTAGCACTGTCGCTGTGAGAGTTGCGAAAGTGTTAACGAGAAAACCCAAACTATTGGGTTGGAAAACAAACTTTTTGATTGATTGGTTGATTGATTTTGTCTCCATCGACATACGGCTGCCCCGGCTTGTATTGGATCCAGCTTGCTTGGGCAGTAACCACACTGAAGTAAATACAGTCGATCCTGGATATATCGAACTCTAAGGGGATCGCGAAATAGTTCGATATATCGGTTATTCGAAATATAAAATATGCATGTCAAAAGCTTCTCTAACAACTCCATACATCTCAAGGCAGTTTCCTGATGTCGTGATTAAAGGGGAACTTACCGATCTGTGCCTCCAAGGCGCGTAAAAAAACAAAAACACAGCACCATGACCACAGCACTTTATTTCGTAAGAAAAAAAATCTGTGACCTTTGTTTGCTTTTTCTTATGCACCATCAAATTCACTAAGCTGTCCTCAAGCTTGTTCAGTGTCCAAATGAGAAAGGCCAACTCCTTCCATTGTGCCACAACAGCAGCGAATGATGCTGAAAGCTGATGCAAGTTCAGCTGCAGTGCGTGGTGGTTGGTCCTCTTCATCGGAACCTTACGCCACTGCTTGAGTCTGCGTCCTCGGCACCCATGATGTCAGCCACAATCTCTGCATCAGCGGGATCCGCTACAGCTTGCATGCGGTCATTAGCGCTGACGAAATCGCGTGCTGTAACGCCGCCTGGGATGGCACCTGGGAATGCCGAGAGTCCGCGAAATTCAATGTCCAGGCATCCAGCATCATCGTCTTCACTGTCAAGACATCCGTCGTCTGCAGCTACCACAAAGCCTGCTTGGCGGAAGCAGTTCACAATTGTGCTTCACGTCGTTCCAAGCACCAGCCAGCATTTGAATGGCTCCGAGGAGGTCCACCTTGAATTCAATTCCTAATTGAAGGTTGATTAGGAGCCTCTACACCAGTCGTCGTCTGTATCCAACCTTAAACGCTTTCACAATGCCTTGGTCAAGAGGCTGTAGTTTTTCCGTTGTGTTTGGCGGCAGAAACTCGAGGGTGATCTGCTTTAATGAGCAGACGACATGATAGGCTGAGCAATTCTCAAGAAGACGACAAACTTTGTGGCCAGACTTCTCCAGTTCGGCATCCCACACCTGTAGCCACCCGACGAAAAAAATTGCATGTCATCCAAGCTTTCTTATTGGACGTGTATCGAACCGGGAGGCCTTTCGCATTCTTAAAGCAGCGTGGCGACCTGCTCTTTCTGATAACAAACGGCCGTAGTTGGCATGACCCATCCATATTTGCAGTAAGCAAAATCGATACGTGCACTTTGCTGTTCTTTCCACCATGGCATGCAGTGCTCTTCAGATGCAGTCTTGTTTGGCAGCATTTGTCAAAACAGTGCTGTCTCATCTGCGTTGAATATTTGCGACGGCGAAAAGCGGTCGGAAATATTTGGCCACTCTTTGGACAACCACTTCTCTATGTGACTTGTGCTAGTCGCCTCGCTTTCGCCCGAAAGGGTCTTTCCGACGATTCTGTAGTGACTCCTAAATCGCTGCTGCCAACCAGTGCCACCAGTGAAGCTTTCTTTTCCGAAGACCACAGCAAACCATTTGGCCTTCTCCATGAGCATTGGGCCGTCAACAGGTATGTTCTTGGCATGTGTCTCCAAAAACCAGGCGTGCAATGCCTTCTCGGCCTTGTCAAAGGGTGGGACGCGCACACGACACGCTTCAGGGCGACTGGACTGCACTGCCTTCAGCTTAACATCGGCTTTGTTCTTGAGGATTGGACTAGGGGTGTTGCAAGGAATTCCGAATGCCGCGGTGACCGACAACTTTTTCTCGCCAGCCTCCACCCGTCGAATGATGTCAGCCTTTGTTGAAAAATCCAAATTCTTGCGTTTTTTTGCGGCCGTGCCTCCAGAACATCTGCCAGAAGTGGAAAGAAAAACGCACTGCACCACACGAGTCTCAAGCCTTTGCGTTTGCCTCGTGAATAAAAGGAACAAAGGGAGTCGAAAGACGCACCACTCCGCGTCTTCGCACTACCACAAGCCCAAGCTGCACTGACCTCGTTCGTCTCGCAGCGCTAGCGGTGTCGGCCAACCAAAACACAGGAAACGGGCGCCTGCGGTCAGCGTGGTTTCTTCCTCCCGCATGCCTTTCACACCCAATCGCACTCCACGTGCTTCTCGTCACGTGCCTTTTACCCACACGCTCTTTTCTCAGAGTGCGGGGCCACGCGCGAGAGATCGCGGGAACATTGCGAGATCTTCATCAGAAGAAGCACACTTGTGGTGGGTGGGATGCGATGGGAGAAGCGCACTTGCAGGGGTGGGGTATGGTGGGAGAAGCGCACTTGCCGGGGCGCAGCTCAGCACGGAGTTCGATACATGGACATGCCACTGCACGGGAGTTCTATATACGCGAGTAGCGCTATACTTTTGCATGGGACTCCCAAGGGGATTTTTCAACTGTTCGATATAAGCAATAATTCGATATATTCGTGTTCGATATATCCGGGATCGACTGTACTAAATACAGTCGATTTTGCATATACTGTAACGCGCAAGGGCTGGGGCAAGTGAGCCCAAGACCTGCGATGAGGAGCCACGATTCTTGGAGGCCAAGCGTGGGATCAACAGTAATTGAATAAGCGGAGATGTGCCGTGAGTGCGGGGAAGACAGTGGCAGGAGTGAGTGAGTGTGCGGGAAGAGAGGGGGAACGGGGAGACTCGGGAGTGTGGTCGTATGGTGTGCATGGTTGGCGTGCAGAAATAAATGGCAAATTTGGGACGAACATGTGGCGTGTCGTTGAGCGTGACAAAACATGTGGCGGAAACATTGAAAAAATAACTTGTGAAAAGACATAAAAAGAACTGATACGAACAGGTGGCAATAAAGAGTCAGGCCAGTCCCTTTGGAATGGACGTCTGCCCATCCAAAAACAAACAAAAAAGATCAAGAAGACGCAAAGCACCACCTGCTACAAAAATAAAAACCTAAATACTATATTACGCCTTTTTGCACACAGATGGCGCCACCTGTCAAATTCACGGTGGGGTGACAGGTGTGTAGTAACACAATTATGTAGTGTGCTATATCATGATTGGCTCAGCGCACCCTACCTTCCACAATGCTGTCAAAAGCTTGTGAGGTGGAGTATAGTGTGGATTGCAAATATGCTCTGCTGCTGCTTGTATTGAATGACACTGAACACGAAGGGAATGTGTTGAACCTAAATGTTGATCAGAGAATTAATTGGCTCCTGAAGAGGACATGCTAAAATGTACTGTACTGCCTCTTTTGGGGAAGCAATGAGAATGAAACTGTAGCTGAGCAGGTGCTGTTCTTCTCTTTGCAGCTTCGTGATGCTATACCAGGGGCCCAGCCGCTCATACAAAGCTCTGCGGCTCCAGGAGAACCAAGCTTATAGGTTCCGTGTTCGTGCTTCTAGCGATGCTGGAGACGGGCCCTACTCGGAACCTTACACCTTCACGACAAGCCGTGCTGTGCCACCTGCCGTCAGAGGTGTGTAACATCATCAGTAACAATTTGCCACAGCTTGATTTTACCAATTTACAAACCAATTTACCAAACCAATTTTACATATTTTGGGATTCCTTGACACGTACATTTGGACCTCATTGATACGTTCTGGGGGGGGGGGGGGGGATGCGAGGAAAAACTTATTAACCAGAAAAATGTACAACTTGCAGTCACTAGAGAGTATGGCAGGCTCAACTTATAGTTGACATCTACATAACGCGAAGTGTTGATTGAATCGTTGCAACGAGATACAGAGACACCTTGAGCTAATGCTGCTCATGTGGCCCAAGAGAGCATAGTCGTTATTGTGGCCTCAGCAAGGTTACATTTGCGCTCTGCGAAGTTGGCCTCGTCGATGGCATGCACCGCAAACGCACCCCTATCTGCCTTCTCCTCCTAGTGCTCGCATCTCTTCCTCACGTGCATGCGTGTGCCGGGCGTGTGCTGCATCTTGGAGGTCGTCTCTCCGTGGCAAGTGCAGAGAGCTGAAATAGTTGTTGCCTTCGCGCGCATTTTGTTGTTCCCGCATGTCTAGTGCTGGCGGTCGTGTAAACGTAAGTTTCCGAGACATGGGGCAAAGCGCTCGCTCGCATTGTGACTGCAAGTTCGTGGTCATAAAGTAAGATCTGTTGATGTTTGCCTGAGTGCACGTGACACCGTCAAAACTACAAACCTTACTTCGTGTAGTCTCTTTGCTATTGCCATTAATGCTCCACCTTTCTGATGAAACAGTGACCTTTTTCTTTGCTCAGCATTAATATTCATATCTTTTTACGCTTTTGTTTTTAATTTGTGGTTGCCAGCTGCGGGCACTAAGCGCTATGGCATCCAAGATTTACGGTGCCGCATGACACAACACATGCAAATGTCGGACACCGTGAGCCCCATCGATGCATTGCTCTCGGCAAGATCTGCACCACGTGCGCTGGCACTCCTGGTGGGATCGGAGCTGCGCAGGGCAGTCTCCCACAGCTCCTCGCTATTAATTAGTAGCGAGGAGCTGTGGGACACTGCCCTGCGCAGCTCCGATCCCACCCTACAGGACCGAGTCCTGAGGTGGGCTGAGGAGGTAGCGGAGGCCTACCGTGGCTGGTAGACGGACTTCTAGCCACATAATGTGGTGACGGACGCCTGCTGAGACTGGAGTACTTAGACCTCCCTCTCTCCCCCTCCAGCCCTTCCCCTCTCTTAAAAGGGGAATAAAGTTCATTCATTCATCCTAACCGCACAGTTATGGCACGACCTTCTTGCAATTTGTTTGTGCTTGCTAACAGGATACTATTGACCAGGAATGCACTGGGAATTGGAATTTGTTTTTAATGCTGAAACTTTACAACATTGAATTAATGGAATTAGTGAGATAACGAAGTTTTTTCCTGCAAGTACAACATTGTGTAGAAGTAAAGAAACCTCCATGCAAAATGTTGTGTTCAAAAAGCAAATACTGAACAAAGCGGAGCCATTACTGCACGCTGAAAGTGCTACATCACCCAGTAGTAACATGGCTTCTCATCATGACGTCAGAGATTATGAGGCATCCGCGGCACGCTTAAAAATTGTAGCAGTGAGGTGCTCGGATTTTTTTTTTTTTTTTACTAACCACCCTGTGCACGTGTCATCTGCTTAGGTACTATTTAAAGGTGGCTAATAAGAAAATTAGACAATGCCAGCATTGCTGCTTTGCCAAGATTGCTTCAACTTTACCACTACTCATTTGTAATCAATTTAGATTCAGTTAAATCTTGTTGCAGTTGGCCTTTGATGCAGTTTTGGGGTGAATTACGGGTGTGCTGTTTTTCAGCTTTGGTGACAATGTTTCAGCTAGGAAACAATGTTTGCCACTCCCTTTAAGAGGCACAAGTCACACTTACGGTAGCGTCGAGTCTTGTCATGTGTTTTCAGTAAGGGTGTGCAAATATCCGAAAATTTCGAATATTACTGAATATTATATTATTAATATTCATATTCAGTTCAAAAACTAGGCATTCAAAACAAATTGAACATGTTGCAGGCTGTGCAGGAGCAAACATGGGTCTTACCGTTTATTTTTATCTAATTTAAGAAAGTGTCTGATATTGTGCTGCATCTTGCGATAATTTCATGCTGCTGGTGAAATTTCGCCTGTAAAACACCCTTCTCCACTAGATCTGAGCTTTACAAGAGAGCCAGCCTCAGTAGCAAGGGGCATGGGTTTGCTAATAGTGAAGGTGCATGCATTTGCAAGTTCCATCCCCAATCCTGAGCTTATTGGTTGACAGCAAATTTGATCAGTGATGGCTGGTACAGGGTAAATGCCTCTTAGTTTACAGGAAATTGATGCTGTATAATAAGGCACAGCTTGGCAAGAACAGACATTCAGCGAAAATTAATCGATCTTATAAAGCTAACATGAGCCAGATACTCATTTAGTATAACGGCTTACCAGTTTAAGTTTTTTACCAATGACAATGTAATTGCAATATTCCAACATCATGTTAAAATAAACTAACTTTCTAATAAATGCATGTGCATATCATTATTCAATAATCAATTCAATATTCAATGCTAAGTATTCGTATTTGATTCGTATTTGAAAACCCCTAGTTTCAGTGCTCCGAGACTTGCATGCATGGCATGATGAACTGCCAAAATTAATTAGTTTACGAGTAGGCCACCATCTCATTTGCAATGGTTTGTAGACTCATTCACGAAAAGCAAAATATAAAGAAAAGTGGACTGCACAGACACGTTGAAGTTTCTATGCAGTGATAAAAATGTGTTTGAAGTTGATAATGTATGCTAAGTGTACATAAACTTCCATTCTGTGAAGAAAAACTACAGCTTTCATCTTTTTTTGTGATTGCTGGAATTGGAAACATGCTACATTTTATGTGGTATAAAATGTTGTGTGTCGTAATAGTTCTGCGGAAACCCGCAAGGTGGAGAGAAGCAACTAATTGAGGGAAAATGAGACATTCACTCCATCATAACATTTGCTATGAAGAAAACCCATATGGGTTCCTCGAAAGAAAAGCCTCGCAGTTGAAGAAAAATTAGTCCTGGTCTGGGACTTGAACCTGGGACCACCGCCTTTCCGGGGCAGCAGCTTTACCATCTGACCTAACCAGGTGCCTAGTAGACAGCAGGGCGAAGTCGAATTTGTCAACAATATTGAATTTGTCAACAATTTTTGACAAATTTGACTTCGCCCTGCTATCTGCTATCCACCTTGCGGAAACCCACAAGGTGGAGGGAAGTAATTAAGGGAAAATGAGACATCCACCCAATTGTAGCAATTGCTACAAAGGAAATCCACATGGGTTCCTCGAAAGGAAAGCCTTGCAGTTGAAGAAAATTTGTCCTGGTCCGGGTCTCGAACCTGGGACCACCGCATTACTGGGGCTGCTGCTCTACCATCTGAGCTAACCAGGGAGCTAGTAGATGGCAGGGAGGAGTCGAATTTGTCAACAACTCAAAGCAAAGGCAAGCGTTTGACATAATAGTTCTGCAGAAACCCGCAAGGTGGAGAAAAGTAATTAAGGGAAAATGAGACAATCACTCCATTGCTTTAGATGTACTATAAGATGCAATTTACAGAATTGTGATATCATTTCTCACTGTTGAGTTAAAGCTGTAAATGTAATAGTTTCGTTTCATGAAAATTTTTGATTTTTTTTCAATATTTATTAAAATATGGACGACCTAAATAAAAAATTTGCAGCCAGCATTCATTCTATTTTACCTTTTTCTTTTAAATGCAATAAACCTCATCAATCTTGTTGCAGCGGTTGCCGAAAGAAACAATTTCACTTTTACCATGTACAGTCGAATCTCAATAATTCGAACTCGAAGGGGCCCGAAAATGTGTTCGCTTTAAAGGACGTTCGAATTAGAGGAAGCTAATTGAATGGATGACTTACCTGCAGTGGCACCTGTGCACTGAGCTTACACATGAGTGTCACAAGATTTATTTACACGTATTTACAAATTAGTCGGTTATTAGCTGTATTGGTGCTCATACTATGATAGGAGGCGGTGGGTGCGTGCGTGTATGAAACATGTCCCGTGACAATTGCCCCCTTGAACATTTGGTACGCTTCATAGTGCAACACTGCTGTATTGGGGCGTAGTTGACTTTCGGAAACCGGCACTATGCATTGCGCCTGCTTTACGCGCTCCGAAGACATTGGCGAGGATTACAAAGGCGGAGTCGGCACCATTGCTAACAGCAGCGAATCGCTTCAATGAAAAACATGGCACTGAACAGCAAGGAGCTTGGTAGCAAACGTCGACATAGCTAGGCTTAGCGTTGCCATGGTGTGGCTACGGCTGCCAACGGATCTGCGTTCGAGAACGTCAGCTCAAGGCGGCACGATAATCAAAATGGCGGTGGTGGTGGCTTTGATTAATGTCGTTTCGGACCTGCGGTCATGGCAAGAAGTCCGGAAAGTTGGATGGCGAAGGTTCTAAAAGCGAAAGCTTTACTGACTGCGTCGAGGCGAGTTTAGCCATCGCCAGCAATTTCACCTTCATTTGACCGCAGCTGCACGGTAGCCTTGGTAACGCAGCACGTGGCTCCCTGCACTGAGCTCCATCGCCACTGCCGGCTTGGCGCGCGCGCTCTCCGCAGCTGGGTTGCCGCCTGACCACATGACTCGCCGCGTGCCTGGCTAAGAGGAACGCCACGCTCGCCTAGTCAGTGTGAGCTTGGCCATGGATGAGAGCGAGGCCAGGCCGTCTTCTCTGAGCATTGCGCGGGAGCGGAAGGCTTTGAGCTGTCGTCGCCAAGCGGCGTCTGACCACCCCGCGGTTATCGCCCGGCGAGCTGCTTCACTGGAGAGGGTGCGGAATGCAACAGGCGTCGGACCGTCGAGATCAGTGTAGCGACCGCCTTCGTTCCCTCTGTTTGTGCTTTGACACTGCACATGTTCACGCTGTCTCTTTGCATGTCTAGCACTTGCGCTTTCCCTGTGGCACAACAGGCGTCACACCGACGAATGGTGCATGTCTACCCAAGCTTAATCAGTCACGTCAAGCCACTGACCTAGGCACAGCCGTCAGTGATTGTATACCTAAGTATAATAATTACAGCTAAATCAAAGGTTAACCAAGTGAAACCAAGACTTAACCAGGCTAAACCAAGCTTTTGCTTTGCATATCCAAGGTTAGCGGAGCTAAGCCGCAGCCAATTTTCTGCTTCCGAAATGCCAGACTTTTATACATTGACTCTATAGATTACATGGTGGTGCCGCGAAACTGACAGAAGTCACTAACCCATCACAAGCAGAAGTAATCAGAGATGCGTGCCTGTATACACTAGCGCACAAATTTCTGCCACACTTTTTTTTTCTCTTCTTCGCGTGCGGCATTGAGAATTCTCTCCTAAGCTTTTCCTCTATGGAGCAGTCGGAGCAATGCTAGTCGAAGGCTCCGCCGCCCGATTTGGCGAGCTACTGAGAACATTGTCAGAGCGCAGTATGTTCAATTTAACTATCGCAAATTCTTGCGTGTTCAAATTACCGGGCATTTTCACCCACTGGAATACACACAGCTTTGACGGGACAACAGCTTCAGTTCAAATAAACCGGTAGTTTGAATTAAGCGTGTTCAAATTAACGAGATTCAACTGTATTTAGATAGGAGCCCCCGAGCTAAAGCTTCCTTTTAATTGTTTGCATGTTCAACAAATGCTCACATCAACTGATGTAGATTGTGACACATGCACAGCATTGATGAAGTGCCAAGAAAGACTGCAGGAGGTGCACCACCATGTACCGTCGGTCCACATCTTGCAACTTTTGTAATCACACCAGGGACAAAGGAGTAGCCTGCAGTTAAAGAGGCACTAAAGGCAAATATTAAGCTAAAGTGGTAGAGTAACGCGCGGAAATGTCAAAGGCGTCGATATTATCGTGAGTAGAGCTTTAGTAATTGAGAAATTTAGTTAACTGCAAAGTCGCGATTTGAGACTCATCTGGAATATTCAAATAAAAGCTCAATGACAGGCACTCATCATTATAATTCTGTCTCTAGTATTCAGCCACTTGTAATAAAAAGATCATTGCATTGCATTATAAGGTGGAAGGAAATGCTACTTGTCTGCTATTATTCTATTCGATTCTTGAACAATTACGTGGCGAGTCTAAAGGTTTCATTTTCACACGACGCTGCACCACCCGCGATTTTGTGTTTGAATAGTTTCGTTATCGCGTAGTGCCGCGCTGGTTTTGCTGGCTTGCGAAACTCTCGCAAAGTGGAAGTAGCAGAGAATGCTATACCAACAGCACGAGCCATCAGTAGCATGTCACTTTCTTCACAGCTTAAATAACTGAGATGGAGCCCAGCATTGCGAGCCGGTGGGTTGTTGTCAGGGTCGTTAACAAGGTTTATTGCACTGAGTTTCAAGGATCATGTCTATGATTTGGCACGTGCTTTCCCTTTTGCTTTCCACTGTCTTGACTCGGTTTCCGACTGCCCTTTTTCGTTTTGCACAAAAAACTGCGGTGTTGGCTGTCGAGCACCGTTTTGCTAACTGACTGCAATAAAGGGCAGTGATGGCGTATGCACTGTCAGCACTCCGTGCTCAGGAGCAGGCGATTTGAATTGCGCTAGGGTTATTGTGACCCATCATTTTCCCTTAAACGAAGTCGTTTCTTGGCACAAAGAAAGCATTGCAAGGTTTCTGTAATGGTGTTATGACAGTCCACATTGACTTGATATTTGCCTTTAGTGTCCCCTTAAGGGATGCGTGCCACACGGCGCAGCCTGAATGAACCTGCTTTCTAAACATTCTTGAAACTTGAAATAAGACCATTGAAAAGGGAAAAGGATTCACAGTTGCAGGTCTCCAGAATTGTGCAAGCTATCACTGTTCATTACTGTTCATTGCTTTGCACTCTGGGTGAGTGATTATATTTGGATTGTCTTCTGCACTGATCTTGCAGCACCACGTGCCAGTCCATTGGGTGAGAGCAGCTGCTTGCTGGAGTGGCAGCCTGTGAAGCCCGTGGGCGATGACCCTATCAGCTACGTGGTGCAGCTGCAGCATTCGGGCAACTCTGAATTCTCTGTGGCAAGTGCTGACTTTTTGGTTGTGCCTGTGTGGCATTATTGTGGCAGTGATTCATTAGTGCCATTGACGTGAACAGTTAATGCTCTGGGATGCATGTACTTTGCACCTTCTCTCCATCAGTAGGTGGCATTGTTGTTTCTTAAGAACAAATTGACGGCAGTCTGTTTCTTGTTGGTGAATGCATACAAATCGAAAACTCTACTGTACAGAATGGTACAGAATGAGGGGTGCATATGATTTGCATTGGATGTGAGTGCTATGCAAACTGGGCAGCCAGTTATTTTTCTTTCTACCAATGTCATGCAGACAGTTAATTTTCTTTGCACTTTTAATTATAAGCATCTCGATTCAATCTTACTCTTACTGACTATCGGACCATTAACATTACCTGGAAAAAGCAGGCTCAGCTTATTTGTTGAGCTAATTTTTGCCAGTCACACTCATGTAAATATCCAGTTGAGCTTAGCCAGCTTGATTGTGCAGGGATAAGATTACTAAGCTTGAACTTCTTGTAAGGTGCATTTAAATCTGGAAAGGCAATCAGCTGTTTGGAGCCAGCAACAAAATGCCTGACATGCACTTAGCCATCTCTCCTTGACACAGGCTGTCACTGTGACCTCAGCCTGGTGGGAATAAGCAATGTAAATGGTGTTGGGTTAGGTTTTCTCATTCTGACTTCAGACTTAACCCACTTACATCTGGTTCACATAAAGGAAAGCTGTGTTGCTCTTTGGGTTGGGAAGCTGCAAAGTGTAAAAGTGTCTGTGGCTTTGTGATCATGTCCCACAGGTGTATCGTGGCCGGGACACCAGTTGCACCCTGAGCAACCTTGTGCCGCGGGGTGCCTTCCACTGGGCCCGTGTGGCCGCCGTGCGCCACTGTCCACAGAGCACCGAGCCCCTGTGTGGCCCGTATGGGCCTGCCACCTCCTTCCAGCTAAGTGCCCCTTCTGCGCCTGCCTCCGAGCCAGCCAGCGAGTCTGCCACTGGTGCAGCTCGTAGCACAACTTGGACCCTTGGAGACCAGCAGTGGGCAGGGCTCCTGGTCGGTGGCTTCACGTTGGCAGCTGTCCTGGTGGCTGTGCTGCTTCAAGAGCTGGTATCCTGGACACAATGACCAACACAGGTTGGCACTGCATTTGTAATTTCTTCTTTTATTTGAGAATACGGCGATAGCACAAAAACATTGTGCTGTGATCGTTCCATGGGAATAATGGGTAGTACGCAGATTCACCTAATTTCTACTTGTGGCTTCATACATCCTTGGGGCATTATTAAAGTAAATAGCTTTCTTTGGATTTTTTTTTTTACCACTTTCGTGGTTTGTGGGAGGTTTGTGTTCTCTCTTCCTCTCTCCCTCATTCACTCTTTCTCACCGGCTCTCTCTGGCTCTTTCTCACTGGATCTCTTGTTCACTCTCTATCTTGCTTGTTTGGGCTATTCGCTTAAGTCATCATCAATAGCTTCTGCGCAATTTTTTATGCTTTTTTTTCCAGATTTCCCTGTAGTAAACATGATTTCTAGATGCATTAGGGCAGTAAGTCACTGTGCATGTACATATTCATTGTGCATTGTTGCTTTTGTAGCTCAATACTTAGTCTAAAATAGTCAACTTGCATTCACAAAGTCACTTGAAACCAGAAGCATGAAGCTTAGACAAATTCATCTGCTGTACCCATCATTCCCGTGCTGACTGAAATGCCATACTTGTAACTCCCATAGACACTAGTGCCAGAGTTATTTCTAGTATCTTTTGGTAGAACGCTCTATGGGCGATATTAGGTGCTGAAAGAGTAGGCCCAGTGGCACTCTAGTGTTGCGTAGATAAAGAGGAAGAAAGGAATGTTTAGGCAGTGTGGGGTCCGCTACTCCCCTACAATCGGCATAGCTCTTGACGCTTTCCTGGCTCAAAAGATTTGTAGTATGTGTTGTGCATATCGAAAATCAGCCATATGACCTCTAGATTAGTGCACAGATTCAGTGGTGTCAGAAGATTTGCAGATCACAGGGTTTGGAGGTTACTGCAGGTTTATAATATTGTGTAGTACGTTAAAGTAATATATATAGTGAGGTGTCATTGTTGCTGGTGTAAGCCTATTGTGGATTTAAACAGGAATTCTTTTTGTACAGCGTCTTTCTGGTTTCTTTTGCTTGACCCCATCAAGCTGCCTAAATAACTTTTTTTTCTCTTTCTGTTCATGTATATTGTCATGTTCTGTATGCCATACAACAAATGACCTTTTAGTTCATTAACAAAACAAAACGAACGGCCCTTAGGATTCATATCTCAAGGTGTGTAAGGCGTGATTTGGTGACTAATTGGAGATAACCTTTAAATGTTGCTCTAGTACAGTTGCGTTAACTCAACCCAGACGGGACTGATGAAATTAATCAAACTATCTGGCGAGTCAAACTATACAAGACAGGAAAATGCGAAAACATGCCGCTGATTCATTTGCCAGTATTTGCCCGTTTCTAACACACCTCCGAATCAAATGGGTGCCTTCTTGTATCCAAAGTAGAGGAATAACATAAACGACATTAACGCTTCTAAACAAAGTAGAAATCTAACACATGCTGGATTCTTTAGCAAGGAAAATGTGTGTTGCACAATGGCAGCCAGTTATGTAAAGTCAGCTTCGCCACAGTATTCATCTTGTGTGGTAAAGCATACAAACATTGCAAGGGTGGTTGTGTTTTTGCATGTGATTGCACCGCGCAGGCAATTTACGGCCTAATTTTCTAAGAAAAACAATGGTACGCATTAAAATCAGGTAACCACTGTAATCAGACATGTGAGCGACAGTTATTGCTTAACCCCTTCAGGGTCGATCTTTTTTGCCATATGCGACCGCCCAGGGTCGTTTATTTTTTATTGCAGATTCCAATTCTACTGAGGGACCCATTTCGAAAAACATTTACCGTGATTTTTTAGGGTGACTGTAAAGTGAGAAAAAAATATCTTGCGTTAGTATAATGTACTCTTTATTCATGAATAACAGCAATAAAAAAAGGAAATAAACATATAAGAATTAAAAATGTGATGCATTGTTATAGTTAAAGGCTTAGAATTTGCGCACACGAGAATATTTCACAAGTCTCAAATGTTCCTGCTCTTACACTAATATTTACGCTCATAGCCTAATCGAATTGCATAGGTGAGCGCACGCAAGAAAACTGTGTGGTTGTGTGCCCTTCAAAAAAGCAACACATGTGACAAACATCTGCTAATCTTCATCTTATCGCCAATCAGAGGCAATCAGATGTCGCAAGTCTCCCCCCCCCCCTCCCCCCAGAAAAATATAAAGGAAACGCATGCAGGCGGCATCCTTCCTATGCTCACCAGTGGGAGCACTGAACAAGCAAGAAACAGGCGGCTGCCATGTGAGCGATTAGTAACGAGATAGCCATCAGTTTTGCTAGCGGAAGAAGCCGAAACCGCCCACGAAACAAAACCCAAACCATTGCCCGCGCACGCATGCCCATGCACGAGCGGTAGTATATCGACGTCCTGGAGCAAACTAGCTCTAAAACAAACCATGCAATGAAAACCAAGAGAGGGATGCGCGAGAAAAAAATTCCCTGTATTCCCACATAGTGGCAGCACATGCCAGGAAAGAAAAAATTAGGAAACTGGCGTGCTTTTTAAACATTCAGACGGCGCCCTAAATATACGGCATCGACCATTTTGGACTTGTTTGCTGCACCATAGATTTACGTCATTGAGCCTGAAAGGGTTAAAAAGCGTTCCTAGAGCATGCCAAAAATAAGCATTTTCGACGGGAGATATTTGGGGTGGTGGGGGCTTGGACTAACAGAAGTCTGTTGTACCTTGTTATAGCATTCCTGTGCGGAATATGTTAGCTCTATGCCTACAGAACTTGATTTTCTGTCATGCTCTTCCTTGCACATTTATCAGAATATGTTGTTTTGGTGCATGGAATACTGGCAGGCATTCATGCTTACATGAAAGAAAAATGCTTTATGTGGACTGGTTACTATGGTCTACTTTCTTTAATGTAATAGCTTTCAGTATTTAAAATGATCACACCACAAAGTATAGCCATAGTCCTAAAAGGGCTGCAGTATGTAAAAAATAAATAAAGGGTCTTACTCTTGCAATGCATTGCACTGGTGCTGTTTCAGTTAAGCCTTACTAGCTTACTTGGTTACACAGGTAAAGTGTCCATGTTTGAGTTGCTCTATGATGCAAGTATAAATGTTTATTGGCACTTTTGCACAATGGTATTGCACAATGACAATGTGTCGGCCAACAAGCTTTAGTATTACAACATCTGCAATTGTACAAGTTCGCGCGAACTGTGCACAAACTCATTATCCAGCTTCGCTCTTTTATTATCTGTGCATTGAGGCTCGCATAAAGCTCGTCACTATGAGATGTGACAAAATCTTCTTTTTTTCTCCTCCCACTCAGGGCACAGCTACTGCACTGATGATCCATTCTCGCAGCGCACCGAAGGAAAGCTTACCTTTGATGCCAGCTGCAGAAGCAATCTGTAAACGTGGGCCAAACTGTGCGTGGAGCTTTTCGCCGATCGACCCCAACTGGACTCTGTGCATGAACTCGTCGTAGGCACGGTGTCTCTCCTCGTCTGTCGGCGTGCCGCCACCCGTCTCGCTTCCGAGAAGTGTTGCGCACACGCCTATTGGAGCTTCGCGCTCAGGGTCTAGAAGCCGTAGATGATGCACTTGTTTCCCTGCACTCTTGTTGTGAGGCAATCTCTGAAGCCTGCTTGTGGTCCAATGTGGCTCTTCTGTCCTGGGCACTATTTCTGTGAAAGAATGGGTGGGGCAGGGGAGTGCTGTGGGTTGGTGGGGCATCGTGCAATGTTGTCTGCCTTTCTTGGCACTCAATGTCATGACCTCTCTCTTTCTATGTCTGTTGGCTGCTTGGTACCATGTGGGCTTTTAAATGTGTGTGTGTGTGTGTCTGGATATCTGTGATGTCTTGCATGATGAAGGGCTCTCTTAGTTCCAGGTGAGTGCTCCTGTGTGCGTGCATGTAGAAACGTGTGCATACTGTGCACGCTGCAGCAATGTGCATGTTTCAAGTGTGGCTTTCTGAACCTGGCAGAACTTGTGATCTCTGTTGCTTCTGTGCTTTTACAAAGTTGACATGTTGGGGATGTTAAATGGACAAAGGTCTTCAACCGGGCTTAACACTCTGGGGTAACTTCAAGGTTCAGGGGGGTGGTACACATTTACATTGGCAGCAGTGCTGACAAGTCCACTTTTCCTGTTTACTAATTTTTTCCCCAAGTATTTCAATGCATGTTCATATTGCCACTTTTATTGGTGGGGTCATCTGTGCGAGACATTTGCTAATGCGCACCACGTTTTGTCTGGTCACACAACTGCGTCCTGTAGTTAAGTCTTCCCATTCCTTGCAATGGACCAGATGTGCTCAGCCAGTGCCAGATCTCTCGAACACATTTTTTTTTCCTTCCTGTCTCATTTTTCTTGTTTCTTCACAATACTCGAGCCTTTTGGATCACTTACTCATTTCTCTTTTCTCTTTGGTTCCTCGGTTGGCACCTTACAATACTGAGCCAGCCACCATATATGTACACTTTATACACTTTTTCCCCCCTTTATTGCAAAGTATGAGGTTCAACATTTGGACCCCTTTGGAGATTGTTGTAATGTCACAGTTCCTGGAACAAATTGCTGAGAATGTCTTCTGGCATTTGACAAAGCCGGTCAACTGTGTTATACTGTCGCTGATGCTTTTGGGTGCAGTTGTTCAAAACTCATTGTGGAATCCTTGTGTGTCATTGCAGTCTGTGAGCCGCATTGTTCTCCCACGAATGAATGTCTAGTGTAGCAGCACTCCCGGTGCCACATTGGGTCCTGACTCGAAGTAATGCATTACTCTTGTGTTATTTTTTTTTTTAAAACTGGGTGTATCTATGTGTGTGTGTGTGTGTGTGTGTGTGTGTGCTTGTGCGCGTGTGTGCTTGTGCACGTGCGTGTGTGTGCGCACGCACGCTGTTCTTGTATGCCTTATTTTTTACAGATGTATAAAACTTCCTTCTGGGGTGTACTTACTCACTTTGTTGTTGTTGTTTTAGAGCTGTTGCCTTTTTTACACAGCCACTTGCATTTCCCAGCACAAGCCTTCAGTGTACTAGTTTGCTATGCAGTAAGCAGTCATAAGCCAGCAGCTACCTATTTGCACTCTGTTTACGGGCTACAAATTTTTTGTAACTTTGGGTTTTTATCAGATTTTGGCATTATTTATGCAACTGACTTCTGCCTTTGTTCAAACAATTTGCCTTGTTCAGCTGAAAAAAAAAAAAGAGCCTTGCATTTTGCTTTGCTATGGTTGATGAAGTGCACTATGACGGTGCTTTCTGTGGCAGTTAGCATTTTATTGTGGCGAGAAAAAAAAAAATGGGCTTACTGACAAGGTTTTTGAGACCTTACTTTGCTCATAGCCATTTGCATGGCCTCCTGTGTATCCCTTGCTTCCTGGATGATGGGTCGCTCGACATTGACTCTGCGCCAGGTTGGCCATAGCCGCATCAATAACACATTTTGCATCCAAGCACTGCACACTCGCGCACGTTAATTGTGTAAAGTTGTTAGTAAATCTGCCATTATGCCCTGAAGTTCTTCTTTCTTTCTTGCATGTCGTTAGAAAAGTGTGGCATTGTCGCCTTGTTTTGTTAAACCCCTCCCAAGTAACCGACCAGTGCATTTGGGTTCTTTTGATGAAACTGTGCACATAGCATTGCAAGATTGAGCGTTACTGCCGGTGATCGGCACAGACATGTTGGCAGTAAAAATGCACTGCTGCATCATGCTGTGGTAATCAAAAAAACAAAACAAAAGGTGCTGATTGAAGGCCCAGTCAGGATTTAGGTAGAGCTCGTGATGACATAGTGTGGTTGGATTGTGGTGTGCTGGAAAAAGGTGAGAGGGTATTCTCTCTCCCTTTTTTTTCTATTATTTTAGGTGCAGTGACGTTGGCTTTTGTTTTTTTAGCGAGATTGGCTACTCTGAGAGCAAAAAAGCAGGACTTTACGGGACTCCTTGGAGAAGAAGCATTTAGTCGCCGTTGCAGGCCCTTTGTCGTGCTGGGCATTTCTTTCATTGCTCCGAACTTGACTGCAGAGTAAGTTCAGAGCGCTCTTGGGGCCCCCGACAGCACTGCATTATGTTGTTTGTGAAGAAGTTTGTGCATATGTGAATGTGCAGGGATGAGTTATGAAAGTGAGCACTTGAGCGTGAGGTATTTTTGACATGCATGTGACCAGTCCACATTGTTTTATCTGTGCGCTGAAGTTTTTACATATCTATGGGTTTATTAACAGAAAAATTTTATTTTCTTAAATATACAGTAGTATTACTTGTCTATAATATATATATATATATATATATACATATTGAGATATATATATATATCTACAAAATGCGTCGTATATATAATATACATATGCTCTCCGGATGTTTTACACGCATTTCTTGTTACTTGTGTGTTCTGTTACTGACGAGTTTTCTTGAAAAAACAGCGAAGTGTCAAGATACAGTGTGCATTCTTCCATAAGATAGTGTTTGCTGTAACTGTTCCTTCCTGTACACATATTGTTTTGCTCACTACAACTAATTTTCTTTTTTCGCTCTTGTATGATACCTGTATATTGCTAAATGAATAAACGTATTCACAACACATCTTTGCTTGTCACGATTTTTGACGGTGACCTCAAAAATGTTTACTTCAGGTGGTCTGCAGCTTTCACTTGTGTTGCGATACATGAGAGTCAAGGCACTGTCCCCCGTGCAGAAATTTGCACATGATGGGAGGAAAATTCAGTGTTGCAACACCCAACAGGAATTTGCATTCGCAGACTGTGTAGGAATGTTTGAGTGACTTGGCGACAAGGCAGGTGGTGTCAGGGCTACTCCCAATTCCTCGGAAGAGAGGAAGCATAATGTAGAACTTGTAGCTAGGCTAGTTGGTTATCAATCTTGGTAACAACTTCAGAGTGCAAGAAAACATGGGTGTTTGTATGTGTGTGTGTGATTGTCTTTGTGCTCTGAAACTGTTGCCAAGAAAGGAAGCAGATGCATGGTGGGTATTAATAAAGTGTGTGCATCCTATTAGAGGTGTCAGCATAGATGATGTTTGCATTTGAGAAATCTGAAAATTGGAAAACTATTCCAGGTTGCGCTCCGCTGTCTATAATTAACTCCCACTTTCCTGCTGGGGTACAAGACGTATGCTCACTTGATGCTGCAATGGCCTATTGCAAAAAGAACATTGTTTGCAGGTGACAACTTCCATCGTGTCGTGGGGCTTCTGCATTAACTCGCCTGGAAAACGTTTACGGGATTGGACTAACGCTAACAACTTTACATGTTTAAAAGCTAAAGTTGCCACTTTCGTGTGTTTGTCGTCACGATCTGTCCTCGATTTGACATCTGCTAGCTCGATTGCTCTCTCTGGCTGTGGTCAATGCTGCGCCACTAGTAGTGACCACCGCCGGAGTGTCATTGATATTAACGATTCATTTAAATGAACATACACAGACTTTTGTGAACTTTTCAAAATTTAAAGATAATTTACAGTCAGCTTTGTCTTCTATGACAGGTATAGAACGAGATTTTAAAGCGATCAGGCTTTGTGCAAATTTACCAACCAAAGGGTGCGATAGCAGGCTATTACATGGCTATACGACGTAAGGATAGTAATTTATCGGCCGTATTAGAAACATTCGCTTATTAACTGAATTAACTAGCATGGTGTCAGCGCACACAAGCAAACATAAACATATCACACTAGATTAGCGTGCACATGGCCAAAATGTGACTGCGCATGAGATTACAGATGCTGAAAAGCTGCATGGAAGGAACTTGTTTTGAATAAGCGCCTTACTAACTGGAGCAACTATAAGTATGCTGCTGTTATGTGTAAAAGGACAATTTCATTAGCAAAGGATAATTATGATGAAAACGCTATAATTTTTTGTCGAAAAGTAATAAAGAAGCACTGTAGGTTTCTCCGCTCTGGCAAGGCCATTCCAGTGCCCATAAATATTGGCACATGGATTTGTTTATCTTTTGCGGGCGAACATTTTTCACAGTCTAACGAATGTTAGCGCTCTGTGCAGGACACGCCTGCATGTATCGGAAGTTTCTCAAATGTTATCGATGGTTATATATGTTGTCACTGAAGCTTGTGTAATCTGATTGCATGTGCGACGCGAATTGTATAGAACTTTCGGGAAGACACGCGGGCACTACCGATTACTCTGGAACCTTTGATGACCCGTGTATAAAAGCCGACACGCTTGACAGCTGATCAGATTTACGCCGATCGCCGACTGTGTTCGCCGCTGTCGCCGTTCTTTTGGGTGTAGCCTGTTTTGAACGCACAAGTTTGCCCACTAAAACGCTAGTTTTGTCAATCCCAGTTTTGCTGCTTTCTTCACCATCACTACTATGTGAGAATATTGCTTCAGTTGATTTGTTACCAAAAGAATAGTTAGAATCATTAAATAATATTGCTAAAGGCTTAGAACAGCACTTTACAACTTGGCTGCCGGTAAACTTCGTAGGGGCCATATCTGGGGATGATTTTATAGAGGTAACAATGGAAGAGCTTCCGCATGTTGTTCGGCTGCTCCCTGGCACAGTTCTGGGTTCAGATGGCATTACGTCAGGCATGTTGAAAATATTTGGCCTCTCCCCACAAGAGCTGTCTAATATGTTTAACCATTCCCTTATGAACGCATGGTTTCCTCCTGACTGGAAACTTGCAAAAATAATCCCTCTGCTTAACAAACAAGGAGCAGGAATGTGTGTGTGTGTGTGTGGCCAATTGCACTAACTTTGAATGTTATGAAATTAATAGAAAGGGTATTGCACATTCATATCACGAAATTTTTTTCATATCCTGTATATCTATTTCTTAATTATCATAAATGTTATGCCTCACTCTGATTTGCTTTTTCATTTAGGTTTTTCTTTCTCTATCCCTTCCCTTTAACCTTTAACTGCCAGCTTCTTGGCCAATCCCCTTTGGCGGGTAAGCACCCCAAATGAGAAGCAAGCAAGCATGCAGAGTGCCCTTGAGGTATCATACAGCACATCACAGTGCATATTTGGTTCTTTAATTCTTCGTGTTAAATATTTGAGCGTTCACACCAAATATCAAGATATGCAGTGGCCAACGGCTTTGTGGCATATACAATGCAGCACTTCAACAAAGTGGCGAATGCATGTCTGGCTTTTTAAGTAACGACTCGTCCTGTGTTCTATCGTCTTTGCGTTCTTTCATGACATCACAGCCATGAATGCCGTAATTCGCTTACTAACTAAACAAGCACGTACATCATGCACGCACAAGCAAACATGGACGCCTCTCCCTCAATGACTGTGCACACTTGCTGACAAAACACTGGAGTGAGGAAACGTGGCAGCAGCAGCGAGCGAATTGACCTTCGTGTTGCCTCTCGCTTCAACGAACTAAGCATCGAAAACACAGCGCACACGAAGCTATTGGCACTCGGCACACGTGCGCTGTCCCCATCGCAGATCGCAGGGCCCGCGCGGCCGCGCCATAAGTCAAGATATGCAGTACGTGGTCAATAAGTAGCGGCCACCGGAGTAGAACACCCCGGTACCATGCACGCGATGGAAGACGGCGCACTATCTCCCCATTTTCCTCCCTTGAGCGAGATTTAGCCACCATCGTATGCTCACCCTCGCACGCTTTCACTCGCACGTACAGCATAAGGCACACGGGTACTATTACACCTTATACAGAACATCACGACGACACCGTCGACGACGGCAGAAATGCGCCTAGAATATCCATATAATTGCTATTGCAATAAAGGTGAGTCAGCCAACGCACAAGTTGCTTTGCTTTTTCAGTGGGGAGAAACTTTTGCTGATTTCGCTACCGAGAAGGCCTTCCGCGCCAAGTAACACCGGAACCTAAAATCTCGCATGTGAATTTTCGCGGATGGTGTTGTGCCATGTTGTGCGCTCGGCCAATCGGTGCTTCAAAAACGCGCTCCCGTTAGCGTGAGCGCGAGAGTCGACTGGCCACCTGCGCGTCCCTAATGAAAGCGTGTGTGCAAAACAAAATAAGCAGAAGCGCATCGGTTGCGAGGTGGTGGTGGGGGGTACATGCCTTTGGTGAACGGTCGGTCCCGGAGGACCCGCCGTGAAAAGTTCCTCGATGAATGGATCCGCAGCGATGAAGAAGACAACTGATCGGCCTCCCTAAGTGATCATAGGGAGCTCCGACCGGCGCGGCGGCGGCACCATGAAGGAAATGGTGGGCGGCTGCTGCGTCTGCTCCGACGAGCGCGGCTGGGCAGAGAATCCACTCGTGTACTGCGACGGCCAGGGCTGCACCGTGGCCGTCCACCAAGGTAGAAACTCATTTCTGCTGAGCGGGCATCCCGCGCTTGGCCGGCCAGGCAGGCTGCACGGCGAACGGACGCCGTTTGCGCGCTCCTCTCGCCTAACTATGGCGGCAGTCGTGCCGCGGACGTCGTAACGTCTAGTTGCCGCCATAAACACGGCGTAAACTGTACCCATCGGGCTCCGATTGTGGTGTGAAAAAGAACCCTCCAGTCCACTCTCACTCTGCCAGTATATTCGTGTACCTGCGAGCAGACCGTCAGTCCCGAGCTGTGCGCGCGTTGCGGCGCACGCACTCGGCGCGTCCTCGCATCACGGGCTTTGAAACGTTGGCCTGGGCTCGTTGCCCAGTGGAGTCATTTCGGACTTGCTTATTGACGCCGTCATGTTCCACTGCCTCCGTTACCCCGTTCGAGGTTAGCAGGGCTTGCCCTCACCAGCTTACCTGTCTCTCCGTGTCTTGTATCAGGGAAATGCCATTTTGCGCGCTGCGGCTAGACAGCCGTTCAGCAAGCGTGAGGCGTGTGCAACGACGTGCCATTTAGTTGCCAAAATGATCGTATAAATGTCATTACATCCGTGAACTTCGCTACTTGCGATGGAATTTCTTCAATCGATGAGTGTGTGGCATAGCTAATGTCATCTGCCGCGCTGGTCGCAAATCTCAGTACTAGTTTCACGATGCGTAGCAGCGGTCGCTCGTCCAGTGACCTTATAGCTCACATTTTCCATACACGTTCATTTCGATCCGCAATAGTGCGTCTCCTGTGTCTGATCCCGTGACATAGGCTAGTATAGAACTTGAGAAATCTGTACAAAGCAAACTCGTGGTTTTCTGTTTTTTGAAGTTGCGCATGCCAACTCGACGAGACCAATAACAGGCAAAGAAGAGCAACTACGACTTGAATTATAGTCGTTATCATGCCAACGGAGCATCTGTGATAGCATTTAAATTAAGTTCCTATTCTACTCCTTGTAGGCTGTGTGATATGGGTCATGTTTTTTCATGCTCGAAACTGTCATTTGCAGATTCTCAGTTTAAATGTAGAATGTCTAGTACTCATGTCACTAGCCCTCTTTCTGTCTAATATATTAAATGTGCGGGGATGAAATACAAAAAATTCTCATGTACTAAGAGTCTCATCTACTAAGAACCCCACAGGGTCAAAAGTATGAAGCCCCCTTAACCATGGCATTATTCGTAGCCTAACTGTGGCTTTGGAATGATAAACCTCATAAATAGCTACAAATTTAAATTATATAGTGGTGTAGCTAACTTGTTTTGGTTACACAAACCTTGTTTTCCTGCAGCCTGCTATGGAATTGTGCAAGTGCCCACTGGGCCTTGGTTCTGCCGGAAGTGCGAGTCTCAGGAAAGATGTGCTCGTGTTGTGAGTATATGCTTTTCCCACATGGATGAAAGCTTAATTTGACATTTTCAGACAGAGGCTAGTGTCATGTTTCTATGTCTATCTGCAGCATAAATAGCGGTTCATGTAGAGGATAATATACAGTTGGGCGCTTACCGCTGATCTCTAGTATCAGTGGTGCAAAACAATGTGCATACAACCATAGTTCCTTTGTTGCACCTTTCGCAGGCTGCAGAAGTGTCATGTTGTTAGTGTTGCATGTTTGGAGTGTTGTTATTCTTGTTAGATCACTTCTGTGATGGCTAGAATGTCACACTGTCAAGTGGAACCAGGAATATGGTTCTTGTGCTATAAACTATTCATACATGCTTACTGCAATCACTGTAATTTCTGGTGGCACCTGTGAGGTAATAGACATTATGGATACAACATGTATGCTTTGAAGTTCCTTCAGGGACATACCAAGTAAGACTTCTGATCAAGTAACATATTTATTTTACAGCGTACTTTAATTTGACCTTAGAAATGCAGGCAGCATACTTCAAATTGTGGTGCCATACGAGATGAAAACAAACATTGCTGTGATCGTTTTCTGCCAAGTTGCTTGCTTCTGACCCCTTGTATGCTGTTTGGTACTCCCCATGATTTTCTGATTTTATGTGCCACCGACAGAAAACATGTCATGGAGCTGGAAAAGAATACTAGACAAAAAAACAACAATGTGAAGAACACACAAGTCCTGGATTAATGCAGATGAATACTGAGATGTACTTGCAAACAGCAGTGCTATGATCAACTGGAATGCATTAGGAGTGTTATTCTATTGTGTAACACATCTTTTTCGAAAAGGAAAGATACAGATAATACCATCGTAATAATTGAGTTGCTGGCTATTAAGTGGAATGCAGTCGGTTACTGTACAAAGTTTTGCACATTCTGGTTGCACACATCCTCGCAAGCCGTTATCATGAACACTGCTCTTGTAGTCTACACCTTGCATATCTTCGCTATTCTAAACCTCTTTTATGTTTGCTACAGGCATGTAGGACGGCTTGCCATTCAGCACTTGGCCAGTGCACATGTCGGGTTCACCAATATTGTTGTTGCCGCTCACGCCATTTATGGTCCACTTCTTTGCAGAAGACTGAACTGAAAATGGTTGGCTACGTTTGGAATAGCAACGATTCCTGCTTCTAAAAAAAAATGTAGGCCTTGTTCGACAGAAGCAGTGACAATTCAAATGGCAATGACATTGCACAGTATGTGTGTGGCTGGCAGACAGATTTCATACTCAGCATGCCCCTGGTGCGTCACTGGTGCATGAGCTCAATAATCACAAGCTGTGGTCGCACAGAAGTAGCAGATGTATGCCTGCTGTGTCACGGTCAGGGCAGCACTAGTCACAATTAATGATGTCATTAATTAACCATTATGTTGGAGCAGAAGAGGTTCTGTTCGGTGATAATCAGGCCCATAGCTATAAATAAAAGTTAAGAAAAAAAACAATGGAAAATATTGGTATCACCACTCCATCAAGAAATAACCTCAGAAAGTAGTTTTCAAATATAGTAGGGAACTTGTTGGTCAAGCACTGGAAGGACATTCCCACAATATATTTGGGCTGTGTTCAGCATTATCTCTATTGTTGTATCTCTCATTGTCAAGTGACCACATTGTTTCTGAGGATGTTCTACACACTCTGTATAGTATTATAAGTGTCATAGTATTATTATTTATTTTACATAACTCTTTTCCTAAATAAATGATAATGTACTACTAGGCACATTTTTATTTCTTATTTAAGAGCAAAAATGCGTAGTGGCGGGGCATGTTGCAGTCATATTGAGATTGCTTTGTACCCTTATTTACACTGTGTACTAATAGCCAGCCACTTAACTGCTACCGTAATCAAGGAAATTCTTTGGCACTCAACACCACAGATGGCTGGCAGATGCACTTGAGGGAAGCCATTTCCAAGTTCTCATAAATTCTGGATTGCTTAGTTTGGATTTGAATACTGATATAAACGTCCCATCAATAATAAGACACTTTGTGTGTGTGTGTGTGTGTGTGTGTGTGTGTGTGTGTGTGTGTGTGTGTGTGTGTGTGTGTGTGTGTGTGTGTGTGTGTGTGTGTGTGTGTGTGTGTGTGTGTGTGTGTGTGTGTGTGTGTGTGTGTGTGTGTGTGTGTGTGTGTGTGTGTGTGTGTGTGTGTGTGTGTGTGTGTGTGTGTGTGTGTGTGTGTGTGTGTGTGTGTGTGTGTGTGTGTGTGTGTGTCACTAGGACGTTCATCACCTCTCATTTTAGCTTGCGTATTGTTTTGGTGCCTTCAGTGCGATATTGGTGTTCTTTTGTCCCTTTGTATGCGTACTGGCAGTTGTGAAGGCATTGCGATTCCTAGGAGTGGGTACTCACCTTTTGGTGCATGCCATCTGCAGCGGTGTGAGCTGTGTCCATCCAGGGACGGCGCACTCAAGAGAACTGACAACGGCGGTGAGCACTGCTTTCCTGTGACTTATGACACTGTAAAGCCGCCTTACAGTAGCCTTGCACGCACTATCGTGGGACCCGCCTGTGGTAGCTTAGGGGCTTTGGCATTGGCTAAGCTCAAGGTCGTGGGTTTGATCCTGGCTGGGGCAGCTGCAATGCGATGGGGGCAGAATGCAAAAACACTCGTGTGCTGTGCATTGGGTGCACTTTAAAGAACCTCAGGTGGTCAAAATTATTCCGCAGCCCCCCCATTATGGTGTGCCTCATAATTGGATTGTAGTTTTGGCATGTGATACCCCGGCCGTAATATAATTCTTAATTTGTTTTTTAGGTTGCCATGTACAAATCAAACTCAGACAAGTTAGGGATAACAAGAACATATTCTTTCATATCAGTTTTTGCCACTTCATCTCGTGTTGGCATGAACTTGGCCTTTATGACTAGTTTGGGGCTTACACTATTGTTGGCAACTGGATATGTAGTGGTTGAAATTGCTCTTTTGAGTTATTGCTTTCAGGAGGGGTTTTACATTGTATTTTCCTGTTTGTATGCTTCATTTGTCCACGATAGTTCAAAAGCTGCTGTTTGTAACATCATGAAGACGTAGTGACTCTGCTGTGAGCATTTGTTGAGGCAAAAGATAGCCATCCTTGTTGTACGATGTGCGTGAATAAGTCGGTGCACGTAATTAGCACAAATATGATGGAGGTGTGAATTTTCTTCAAAGGCACAGCACATTTTTTAAAGCAAGTTGTTTAATTCCTTTTCTTTTCTTGAGATTTGCCATTCAAGGCTGGGGACGGAGAAGGATCACAGGTGCTGCTCCTTTTGCCTGCACCCTAAGCTTGATGTCTCACTTCTTAATCATTTTGTTTGCAGAAATGTGGCTTGCTTATGCATTCGCTTAGCATGAATGCAGGCATCCGCCTTAATATTAAGGTCTATGCATTTTTGGCAAAAGCCAAAAAAAAAGAAGTTATTGGTGTTGCTGTTGAAATTGTACTCTTGAGTTATTGCTTTCAGGAGGTGTCTTACATTGTATTTTCCTTTTTATATGCTTGATTTGTCCATAATAGTTCAAAAGCTGCTGTGCGTAATATCATGAAGACACATAACAGAGTCACTGCTGATAGAGTGCCTACTAGATAGAGTGTCTACTTACAGTAGCCACTGGGTTGATCAGAACAAGTAGTTGCAGTTTTTCAGTGTGATAGCTGTAATTGGCGCTTATCAACTGCAGTCATGGTGTTGCCATGGTCTCTGTAATGTCCTTGAAACTCATTGCCTGTTTCTTAGTCTTTTTATGTGCTGTGCTGCACAGCCACTGTTGTTGTGGGTGTTCTTTATTTAAAGGGACACTAAAGGTTGCCAGAAACTCAAGTTAAAGTGGTAGAGCAGTGTTCTAGAACGTCTAAGGCGTCAATATAATCGCGAACAGAGCTTTAGTAACCGAGAAATTGAGGTAAATGCATGACACGATTTGAGACCCCCCAGCGACATTCCGGTACTAGCCCGATGACGAAAGCACTCCTCATAATTTGTGTTACTAATACTCAACTACTCGTATTAAAAATATCATTTCATTCGATTATAAGACGGAAAAAATGCTACTTGTCTACGTCTATTCGATTCTAAGAAAAAATAACATTTTGACGTTACCCTTCAGTAATATGGGTGGTCGAAAGGTTTCGTTTTCGCTCGACTCTGCGCCGGGCACGCTTTGGAGTTTCAGTAGTTTCGTTATCGCGTCGTACTCTGAGGGTTCTGCTGGCTCGCGAAGCTTTCATTTGGAAGAAGCAGCGAGAATGCCACGTCCATGTGATGTCGTGGGAAGCCCTCGTTGCTTTCCCGCTCCGGAGATCCAGTGTCGAGGCCGCCGTCGTAGTACGCAACGACGCCGGCAGCGCGAGCCCTCAGCAGCAGGTCGCGCTCGTCAGTGCTCAAATCGCTGGAGTTGAGCCCACCATCACGAGCCATTCTGTCATTGTCAGGGTCCGTTGCGACGAGCATCGAAGTTTGCGTCATAGAATGAAGTACCAGCTTATGGTCGCGCGTTTCTCCTTCCGCTAGCCACCATACTCCCGCTTTCGCTCTCCTGTCGGCTCTGTCTTGGGTCTGTTTCTGGCCGTGCGTTTGCGTTTTGCGCAGAAAAGCTGTAGTGCCATCTGCGGACGCCGTTCTACTCAACGATGGCGCAACGTCACTAAGAGACCATGATGTCAGTACTCCTCGATCGAAGGGCGGGCGATTTGAACTGCGCTAGAGGTACGCGGACGCTTCAGAACGCATTTCCTCTTAAAATAAGTCTCTCCTTGGCACGAAACAAGCGTTTCGAGGTTTCTGGGATGGTATTTCAACAGTCCACGTTGACTTAATAGTAACCTTTAGTGTCCCTTTAAATATTCTGGATGTGTGAGAACTGTGGAAATTAGCCAAAAGAGTGACATAATATTTCCTTTCCAGCGTATGCCGTTTAACTCACATTATCTATTACAGAGAACTGTAAATTTTCACCCTAAGCACAAAGCAGAGGTAATCATACCTAATGCAATGTTCTGTGAAAAAACGTCCAGTATTTCTGATTATCAATTGTTTTGAGTACTAAGAGACCTTTTGTAGCCCTGTGCTATCACACATGGAAGCAGCGATGTTTTGTCAGTTTTGCAAATTCTCTGTGTTTTCTGCATTGCTGGAAGAAAGATTTCAACGAAAATTACCAGGCAAACCTGAACGACAGTGGCCACTGTGCAAGATGGCATGTCAAAACCACATTGTAGCACAAAAGCTCTGTGGCCATGCTTTGCCAAGCATGTACAAGCGTACATGCTTTTTTTATTCCATGTCTCTCCTTGCAATCAGGCTTGCCTTTGCCCAGCTCACACTACTTGCCTCTTCATTGTCTCGAGCTTGGAATGGGCTTGCATCAAGTGTTGTCGCCTGTGGCAGGTATACCACATACAAAGCCCAGTGCCACCCAAAAAATAATGTGGATATAGTTTGTGTGCTGCTGTGAATTTTTCCTGTGCTTAACAATGCAGTTTACATTGCAGTTACTGCTTCACGTTTAGTTGAAACTGAGGCTTTCTTACCTACCAGCAAATCAATTGTCTGTAAACAGAGAAAGAGGTAGCCTGCACTTAAGGCATATGAAAAAGGCCATGTTATTTATTTATTTATTATTATTATTTTGTTCAGGCTGGGCACATGTGGTCTGTGCATTGTACATCCCGGAGGTGCGCTTTGGCAACGTGACCACCATGGAGCCCATTGTGTTGCAGCTGGTTCCGCAGGACCGTTACAGCAAGGTCAGTGTTTAGTAACTTCATTGAATACAGAAATCGTCTGCTCCCTCAGAAGTTGTTAATTATTGCACTTTTCATACTTTAAAGAAATTTCACATACCTTTTATAGAACACCCTTTATATAAGCAGTGCTGACAAACGTTAAACCCCGTGGTGCTAGTCTTAAAAAGAGACAGCATTTGGTGTACTTGTTGCTTACTTTCTTGTCCTTGTGCCATCTTTGACCTGTTTGTTTTCAAAGCCACATATCAGACATACAGCAACAACACATCCTATTTGCAGGGTTGTGAGTTTTTGCTCGTGAACTCTCTCTAGTCAGTTCTGCTATTGCTTATGCTGATCAATGCCACCAAGCCATTATTAAGTTGTTGCACAAAAGGTTATATGAAAACACAAAAGATTGTACTGAATTCCTTGTGGCATTGTGGCAGCAGTGTGAATACGTCCTGCTGTGCGAAAATTGGAAGTAGAGTGGGCAGGAGAAACTATAGCTCACAAAGCCAGAAAATTGAATCTGCAGTACAGCGTTCAAGTCAACAGATACCAATTCACAGCCTGCGATTCTCATTGAACTCAATGGGGTCAAACAAGCATGGTGCCAGTTTTCTCTCTAGTAAGTAGTAACTGATTTGCACAGGGTAATGAGAGAGCTCTGAAGAAGGCCACGGTTCAGCATTGAGCTTGGGCTGTGGTTATGAGAGCCTCTTGAACCAGGCTAGTTATAGCATGTTAAGTCAGAACTGCCCATCTTTGCAGAGTTGCTTCATCTGCGAGCAGCAGCACCACGAGAGCAAGGCGTCCATTGGAGCATGCATGCAGTGCAACAAGTCTGGGTGCAAGCAGTACTTCCACGTCACATGGTATGTGGGCCAGCACTATTTTCGAGCACTAAAAGAGATGGTGATGGGAGACATCCATATGATAGTGCAACTCTGGTGGACAGTGACATGGATTGGCATTTGCTTAGGATATCCTTAGGTGTATGAGTTGGTTCACTCCAAGCTGTCCACGTTTTCTGACTGTGACTTGCCAGAAAAAACCACCAACAAAGAAAAAGTTTTTGCAGAAGGGAGATTATTGGGGGCGAGCTCCATAACTGGAAAAGCTGGCCCTACCGTCAGCGTGACCTGGCATGAGGAATTACGTGGGCAAAGCGGTTGGCTGCTTCAGAAGAGCCAAAGCGAGCTGCAAATTAAAGTTTAAAGTCCCACCTCTGCTGTGGTTCTGATTAAGTGGTAAGGGTTTCCTGCCTTGGGTGTCTGCTTTACAACATTTGAAAGCACTATACAGTGAAACCTCGTTAAACCGTAGTTGGCCGAAGCTTGGAAAAAGTACGTACTAAACGGTCGTACTGTTTAACCAAAATAGCATGAGATTGCCCACTTACCTGTCGAAAACGGAACTCAGAGAGAGTGCAATGAAAGGGTAAAGAAACATGCAGTATTTATTCACTTCGCGCGACAAAAGTGTTATTTTCGTTTGATGCCGCAGCGGCCTAGCACGACAACAGTGGCCTCAAACTTACTGAAGCTGCGTGCCAGCTTTTCAGCCAGCCCCCTTCTTCTCGGCAAACACTCGCATGGCAGATTCCTCGTTGGCGTTACATATTCTTCGTGCAAGCGCGCAGTAGTGCTGCAGAAGTCCCGGGGCGCCTTTTTCATTGCCGGGTGCCGGCATTTGGAATACTTTTCATTTGTAATAGTTACTTATCGCGCCCTGTTCTTGTCGCGACGATTGAATTCACAAGGCTGACGTAACGCGCAGCTTCTGCCAGTGTCAGGCCTGAATCGCCCGTGCTGTCGCTAGTCGACACTTCGGCAACAACAGAGGCAACGACGGCGAAAAGCCGAACCTCGTAGCCGACATCTCTTTGCGGTCGCAGCAGCGCTGCCGAGCAACTTCATCGCATTCCAAATGCCACACACTGCAGTCAACAGCAGATCCCTGTCACATGCCAGCGCCGACTTCTTCGTGTCACGTTCGATCATAAGGACGATGTTTAGTTTTTCTTCTATGCTGAGCACCCGGCGTCTTTTTTATCCGAGCTTCGACCTAACGCGAGTCCTCACTTGCGCAATGCAACAGCGCTCTCTGGTGGCATGCCGCCGAAATGATGTTGATGTCGCTTCACGTGTAAACGCACAGGGCGCTTGGAGGCCGTTGTTCCGATCTCAGAGGCTTGTTGATCTGCCGGGCCGCCCTATGGAGATGACGCACCGCCATGTTTGTGCGACGAAAAGTGGAAACGCTACGTTTTAACTGGTGCGTACACTCTAAGCTGGTACGGTTGTGGGGATGCGTAACTCTCACGCGTCCCCTGATATCTTGTTTTCCCGCATAGCTCCCGTCTCCTGCAATACGGCTTTGCCGTGTGGCCTGGGGCCCGCAGCGGTTGGTGTGGTTGAAGCGCAGTATGAGAGATAGCGCGAGGGTTGCGCTGCTAACGTCGCTTACCGGCGGGTTACTTGGGCGTGAAAAGGAGAAAGCTCTTGCTCTTTGGATGCGGGTCGGTGAGCGCAGCGGACGTCCCGCACGTGCACTGATCCATGCTTTTGCGAGACTGTCTCGCGTGGCCTCCTTTGAACGCACCACTGTTCACGTGACTTACACGCGAACGATCAGGCGTTGGGATCCAGCGTGGGGCAAACATATTCACTCGCAATCCGGTCGCGGTGAGTCGGACTTCCGCGATTTGTCGCGTGCCCATCAGCATGTTTTGTGGATAGCAACTCGGCTAGCAGGCATTGATCTATGAAAGGTGCAATAAATGCCCTTGTGATTGTTTTTACTACTGTCTTGTCATTCCTTTGTCCCAAGAGCACAGGTGTGAGAATCCCACACGGTTTATGCAGATACAAAACACATTATGTTCAGTGGCCGCTGAGGCGGGGATTTGACTTTACTACTTTTAAAATGAAACTACTGCTTAAGCGGGTAAGGTTTAACGAGATTTTACTGTAATAGGCAGTGGCTGCCTTTGAAGGCGTGTAGCATGGTAGGCTACTTCTCAGTGCTGCTCTGTTGGACGTATGCAATGAAGCCCGGTATCAGCTTTAACTTAGCTGCAGGACAAGAAGCTGCATGAAGTTTGGCTCGCGAAACTTAGAACTGGCAGACATCCATCGGCTACAACTCAGGTATGCAGCAAGCACAGACGCGAGGAAGATTTCTGCTACAGCGCCAGGACTGCGATGTCCGGCGAGTAGCAGAAAATGCACACTTGAGATGCTTGCCTGCACCTGCTGCCCGGCTAATGTCATGACGGTTTGGTCTAAGAACTTGTTGATGCTAGATACTGGCAAGTTCACTGGAATGGAAAGGGAACGGTAAGAAGCACATTTAAAAAAAAAGGCATGGCATATGGTTCTGTTTGTGTTTCAAATTAATGCATTGGATTACGAAAAAGAAGCAGCAGGAAATCGCGCACTGAGAAGACCGATAAACATACAGTGCAACGCAACATGAGAAATAATATTGAAACGTCCAAGAATTTAGAATAAAAAAGAAAGATTGAATCGTTGTGACAGGCGTCGAAGTCTCTATAACGAAATTGTTTTTCAACAGCTCTGATAGTGTCCACACAACAATGGTTGCTTGTGTACTGTCAAGTGCTCATATTCTGCGGCCTAAAGCTCACGGCACGGTGTAAAAATATGCACGCAGCGAAAGTGAAACATTGTGCAGGGACATGCATGAAGATGCGCAGTCGTTCACTGCGAACCCGTGCAATCGCTGATTTGAGGCTTCATTCTGTTATGCTCCATTTGGTTATACAGACAGCCCGCTATAAGAACATATTTCACATAGTTTGCTGTCAGCGTTTGCCTTCCTTTCACGTAAGAAGCCAGTTCGGGAGACTCCATCGTGGCGACCGCGCGCAGCGGTGTTCACTGTACATATTCGATAAAGAGATAGTGTCTGTAAACGATTCTGTGCCTTTAGTTTTCCCAAGGTTATTATTTTGACAGTAAAAAACTTCTCTCATTCCGAAAGTAATTACAGAAATGTCGAGGAGGGCTGCCACATGGCGTTTTTCTTGAGCGCCCTAAGCGAAACCTGTGAGGAGCGCGCCGTGTGATCCCTCATACTATGCAAGGGAGGCGCTTCCGACAGATGGCGACTCCATAAGTCCTCGCCCCCAATAGCCTCAGACTTAAGGCCCATAAGCAAATAAATGCAGTGTGTTTTGCTCTTGTGAGCGGTCTTCATGGCTTTTGTAAACACCTTGTCATCAGCCATGGCTGTCCATTAGACAGACACCCCAAGATTTGCTGTTACTGTGAGCTTGCACCAGGCTGCCTCATTTCCAAAGTGCTCGCAAGGTCGATGACTTTCTATAGCAGTTCTGACAGTGTTCTCAACAAGTTGTAAGCAAGAGTTGATGAAAATTGCACCCTTTGCAATTGCACCGGGCAGTCCCAACGTGGGTGCGGCCCGCGACCATTGCCGACCACTAAACCAAGAGTGGGTGGGGAGGGGTTCCTCAAGACTCTAATAAAGTTATTTCCTCCTAGGGCAGATTGTGGACAATCTGCAATCTGTAATCATGAATCAGTTTCTTCACTTCACTTCAATGAAGGTATATATGCTGATGCAGTAAACATCTGTGCTTCTACACTTTGCCCACACATTTTTGAGCGAATTTCCACATGTATTCTGGTCTTCTGAACTTCTAACAAGTTCTCACTAGTACCACTACAATGTTTTTTTGACAAGCACAATATTGCTGGCCTCTGCATACCACTGAAGCTTGCTTTTAACGTATCAAAACAGCAAGGGCTACACATATTGTAGCACTTGCAGGAATTATATGTGTGCCCATTGTGTGATTAGTTAAGTTTGTTGAGAATGTGAGTAGTTTAAAAAGGAGCATTTGCTTTGCCTTACTATCATTTGAGTTGTGATTTCTGGTGACCAGAAGCTATGCACGGTGTAAAGGAAATGCCATAGTGGTGAGCACCAGACTAACTTTGACTGCTTGATCTATCTCCATGTTTCAAGTCCTGATAGCCTATCTATACTCTCTTGAATTCTACACCATTTGCCTTGGGCCAGCTGAAGGGATGAGCCATGCAGTATGCAATGGCTGCACACTGTTTGGCCCTCGTGTGTGAACATGTCGTTTCTGTCTGGTCCAGTGCGCAGGCAGCGGGTCTTCTCTGTGAAGAGGCTGGGAACTTCTTGGACAACGTCAAGTACTGCGGGTACTGTCCCTACCACTACCAGAAACTGGTTAGTGCACTGTGTATTGGTCCTACAGGCGTGTTCTAAACTGAGTTGTTGCCTTCCTGTCCTTTCTTTTTTCTCCCTCTTTTGAGATGTTGAGTGCAGTTGAACATTGTACTGTTATTGTCAATTAGTGCTCTAAAAACTTTGTTGCACCCTTTCTCAGGACTCTTCTTGCCACTGTTTTCTTTCTCCTGTAAAAATAGCTGAAGTTTTCTAGTGACTTCATGACTAAGCTCAAGTTCAGACCCTTTTCCTAGTGACAGTGTTATGCCAGTTATATCAGTGAGCATTTTTCCATGTTCTATTCATTTCACTGTTTTACTGATTAAACCATGAACCAGTCAGCCCCAAATATATATAGTACTCTTACACTGTTTGTTAGCAGAAACGGGACAGCCACATCAAGATCATCCCAGCCTTCAAGCCTATTCCAGCAGAGTGCAATTCACGTGAGGGCAGCCCTGAACGCAAACCCACCAGGGCGCGCATCAAGGGGGGCAGCAGTATGAGTACGGAGCGGCGTGGATGCAGCCGGCCACCGTGCAATGGCCAGGTGTCCTCAGACGGTGGTGCCAGCAGCGATGCCACTGAGCCACGCAATGGTGCTACGTCTGGGGGGTCGTCGCCCTTGCCAAGTACGGGCACACCCAGTACCCCACTGCCTGTGAGTTGCCTTTGCCCGTTGTGGTTGTGTTCATGCTCATTCGAGAGGAAGTCGCTGACCTAGCCACAGGAGATGGTGTTCTAAAACCATTCCACATTCCTTGATCACATGAAACTGTGCTGATGCTGCCGTTAGACATCTACAAAACATGTGGCACACATGACCAAAGTAGTGACACATTCCTTTGCATTTGGCTATATTATCACACTTGGTTAGGTTAAGTCAACTGGGTGCCTTGCCAGCATAAAACAGGTTGGCGAGCTCTCATCTTTTGGAGTAACATCTGCATTGCCCAATGTCGTGACATTATGCATACATATGCTCGTCAATTCTGTGTGCCTGGATATTTGTTTTTCAGATTGCGCTGATGCCCTGAAATATCAGGTGAATGTTTTCTTTTGTCCAGTCCGAGTCTGTTTGCAATCAACACAGGGGATCACTTATACTACACTGCACCTAGAGCACTCGGATTTGGTGATTTTCTGGTTAACTTCCGTTAATCGATGACTTTCAGCAGTATTGCTTTCTGTGCATGCTGTCTCATGATCCACTGAAGGCTAATGCCACGAAAGAAACTTGTGAGTAGGCACTAGACGTCCACGTTATTTTCATTTTGGACAGCTGATGAATATGTTGATGACACAGCCAACAATAACGTTGTCATACCTGCCAACTCTCCCGAAGTTTTTGTCAAGCTATGAGCTCAGGCTTGTTCTACAATTTTACAAATGTTGCATCAAGTTTTATGAAAAATAAATTCTATTCGTGAAGATGTTTTAAAGCTGTCTGAAGATAGGGGCAATGCAAAATTGAAACAAAATGTATGCAAAAAAAAAAATTATGATCATACCTGCGCCGCCCTCCTGTTTCAGCACAGCATGCCTCATACTAGGCGGTACCTTCTTTGAGCATGTTTATTAAGACACATTCCTTGAGCAGGCGAAATCGGCTGCAAAAATGTTGCTGAAATGAATGTAACTAGCCTGGAAACAATGTTTTCATTCTCTGGTGTTACAAGTCTACTGAAGCTTGCATGCTGCGTCTAAAGGTAAGTCATGGTTAATAAAGTGCATATTGATTTCACAAAAGGTTTGTGCTTAAGCAAGTTGAAAGATTAAAGTGCGCTACTGCAAGACTCATGAGGTCATGTGCATGGGATTTTTGTGAATTCTAGAGTTTGCATGTTGGCAGGCATGCACTGTGCATCAGCATGAGCACTTGTACACGTCAGGCAGCCCTTTGAAGCCAGAATGAGCACATTACAGGTCATGATATACGGGGCAAGCATATTTGCTTTTCTAAGCAGCTACATATTTAAATTTGCTTTTTGCATTTAATTTGCATTTAGTTTGCGGCTGCACTGAAAAAATGTGTTTTGAGATTGAGATAAAAAAGGTGATCTTTGCATGAGAATACACTATTTATTACACAGCTTTTCCAATGCTGTTTGTTTTGCTGCTGTTGGTCTTAAAGTTTTTGTTGATGAACCCACATGGGAGAACAAGCCTGCTATGACACCGAGTCGCATTCTGTTCAGCATGGTTACCGGGCTGCTGTTCTAATTCCCAGCAGCTGCCCGGCAAATTCACGACAGCCAACTTCACAGAGGCAACGGTGGTGCAGACGGGCAGCCCTGTGTTTGGGGAGCGGCAGCGCAAGCGGGGTCGCCCGCTGGGCAGCACCAAGGAGGCCAAGGCCCAGCAGGCCGCACAGCAAGCCGCAGCCGCTGCCGCAGCAGCAGCACAAGCTGCACAGCAGGTTGCAGCAGCAGCTGCTCAGCAAACCACAGCTGCTCAGCAACAGCAACAGCAGCAGTCGCAACAGCAGCAACCCCAGCAGCAGCAACAATCACCGCAGCAACAGCTGCAGCAGCAGCCTGTACCCCTGCTGCAAGCCAAGACGGAACCACTCTCCCCTCCGGTGAGGTTACAGCTTTTAAAACTTAGTTAGCAATACTACTTTACGTTCTTTAAATTTTCATCTGTACAGTCGAGCCCACATATAACCCACTTAAGACGAACTTTCGCTTAAGACGAACGAGACCTGTGCGACCACCAAAATATACATTATTTCAATGGCATAAAATCGCATGTACTACAACAAACGTCTTTGAGCCCTGCCAATCAGTTACAGCAAACGGATGGCGTAAACCTGGCGCCACGATGTGAAATAATGACGACCTCCGACCCCTTTGCCCATGCTATCTGTTTTCCCAAGCCTTCTCGCAGGCAAACTACCCATTTCGTGCTCCACTACCTTCTCCCCGCCGTCACGAGTGTCGGCCTGTGGCTTCCAAGGTAGCCTTCACGCCCATCCTTGCCATTGCACTCCCCTCTCCTCATTATTTCTTGCAACTCCCTTGCTGTCTCAACCGGTGTGCTACGGTGCTGGCTAAAGTTCAGAAGTTTCGTTTTCTGGCTGTTGCCACGAAGCAGGCATCTCCACACTAGTCTCCATGCTTCCTCGCTTCCGCGCATCATTCTAGTCGGGCCTGCGTTGTATTCAGGGTGGTGGACAAGAATGCCGTGCCTGCAGCGGTCATGAAACGAAAGGCGCTAGACATGGCAAAGAAGCGAGCCATTTTGACGGAACTGTCTCAAGGTGCTAAAAACTGTGAGCTGGTGAAGAAGTACAACTGTTCGAAATCAACCATCTTGACGATTCTAAAGAGCAAGGAAAAGATCGCCGGCTCATACACTGACTCGAACAGAAAGCGCCTATGGAAGGCCACCTATGCGGACGTAGAGGATGTGCTGCTTAAGTGATTTGTCGATGCATGGGCGCACAACATGTCAATAAGTGGACCACTGATGCTTGGCAAAGCCAAAAACTTTGTGTTTCTGCTGGATTTTCTTGAGATCTGCCCAGGCAATGGCTGGCTACATCAATTCAAAGTGCGGCATGGGATTGTTTTTAAATCGATTGTCAGTGAGGTGGCTTCGGTAAATGACCATGACGTTGGCACTTGACTTGTAAGAAACAGAGTCATTGCAAGCTACGCGGAGCAGGATGTGTATAGCACAGCCGAAACTGCGTATTATTTTATCAGATGCTGCTGGACAAGACGCACGCCATGAAAGGCGACTCGTGCGCTGGCGGCAAGCACAGTAAAGTGCGCGTTACAGTACTTCTGTGCGCTAATAGGAATGGCAGCGACTGGCGCGTGCCCTTCGTAATCGGAAAATCAAAGATGCTGCGTTGCACTTACAGCTATGTACCCGTGCGCCACAGGCACAATACTAAGGTGTGGATGACAGGCAATTTATTCGCAGAGTGGCTAGGCGTGTTTGACCGCGACATGCAGAGCTAAGCCAGGCATGTGCTGCTCGTGCTCGACAACTGCTCAACGCACCACGTGCGAACTTCTCTGACGGCAGTTACTCTACTCTTCCTGCCACCCAATACCATTTCGAAAGTGCAGCCGCTTGATTTGGGCATAATACGCACATTTAAGGCATCGTATAGGCGCTGCATTCTGTAGTGCTTGCTCATCGCTGTTGACTGGTCACCAACTTGCCGCACCGAGTTTCACTATATTCAGCCGTTGAGACGGTGAAGGCAGCCTGGGTGGAGGTGATGACTGCTTGTGTGTGGAACTGTTTCCACAAGGCCGGTTTCGTCGACACAGCACCTGATGCCGAGCGTCATGCTTCCAAAAATGATCAGTCCGGAGGCGATTTGTGGCAGCGCGTCGTCAATTCCGACGTGGGGAGGCCACGACATTGGTTGGGATGACTTTATTTCTGCTGATGGAGATGGTGATATTGTGGAACTGTGCATGGACAAGGGCATCGTTTGTTAAGTGCAGGTGGAGAGTGACGCGGAGGAATTGGATGACGATGGAAATTTGGAGCCAGCACCCATAAGCACATCTGCAGCAATGAGTTACATAAAGGGCCTTAGGCAACTTGTCTATGCCAAGGGCCTCGGTGAAGAGCACACTTCTGCTTTAAAAAAACTGTAGACCACCCTCGTCGGATCTACTCTGCAGAAACAGACGGGCATAATGGACTTCTTCGCAAAGAAATAAATTTTGTGTTTTGACTGGCCGCATCTTTGTAAGCTGTGGTCCACTTACTACGAACTTCGGGATATAACGAACTGACGTTGCGCGATGGTCGTGGTCGTTATAAGCGGGCTGTATTGTACTCGGAGGCATGCAGAGGCATGCCTCCAGCTGTTCCACATGACAATCAAAGTTTGAGAACAGTTAAAGGTATGGGTAGCGTAGTGGTGTGCACAATTGACGGAAAGGCAGCTGTATACAGTGAAACCTCGTTAAACCGTAGTTGGCCGGAGCTCGGGAAAGGTACGTACTAAACGGTAGTACTGCTTAACCGAATAGCATGAGATCGCCCACTTACCTGTCGAAAACGAAACTCAGAGAGAGTGCGATGAAAGGGGAAAAAATATGTAGTATTTATTCACTTCGCGCGACGAAAGCGTTATTTTCGTTTGATGCCGCGGCGGCCTAGCACGCAGACGACAGCGGCCTCAAACTTACTGAAGCTGCGTGCCAGCTTTTTAGCCAGCCCCCTCTTCTCGGCAAACACTCGCATGGCAGATTCCTCGTTGGCGTTACGTATTCACCATGCACGTGCGCAGTAGTGCTGCAGAAGTCCCGGGGGCGCCCTTTTCATTACGGGTGCCGGAGTTTGGAATAATTTTCATTTGGAATAGAGTTACGTTATCGCGCCCCTATTGTCGTCGCGGCGTTTGCATTCATGAGGCTGACGCAACGCGCAGCTTATGCCACTGTCGGGCCTGAATCGCCCGTGCTATCGCTTTCCGTGTCGTCCTCGTCACTGTCGCTAGTCGACACTTCGGCAACAACAGAGGCAATGATGGCGAAAAGTCGAACCTTGTAGCCGACATATATTCGCGGTCGCAGCAGCGCTGCCGAGCAACTTCTTCGCATTCCAAATGCCACACACTGTAGTCAACAGCAGATCCCTGTTGCGTGTCAGTGCCGACTTCTTCGTGCCACGTTCGATAGCACGGACGATGTCTAATTTTTCTTCTATGCTGAGCACCCGGCGTCTTTTTTATCCAAGCTTCGGAACGACGCGAGTCCTCGCTTGCACGACGCTCTCTGGCACCGCGTCGAAATGATGTTGATGTTGATGTGGCTTCACGCGCAAACGTACAGGGCGCTTGGAGGCCGTTGTTCCGATCTCTGAGGCGTGTTGTTCTGCCGGGCCGCCCGATGGAGACGGCGCAGCGCCGTGTTTGCGCGACGAAAAGTTCAAACGCTACGTTTTAACCGATGCGTACGCAGTAAGCTGGTACGGTTTATGCGGATACGAAACACATTATGTTCAATGGCCGCTGAGTCGGGGATTTGACTTTACTACTTTTAAAACGAAACTACTGTTTAAGCGGGTACGGTTTAACGAGGTTTTACTGTACTCTCCTATTCCTCTGCAATGTATTCATTATGAGCACAAGGAAATGCAGAAATGCCAATTTACTATGCTGCAGAATACACATGTGACAGATATAGGGACACAAGAGAACAACACGTTTCCACAGTGTACCATTTCATTGCTTAGTGCATAGTGCGCATCACCTTTGTGTCGAGTGCAAGAATGGCGGCCGCCGAGGCGCTCCAGGTCCAGCCAGTGATGCCTAACAGTAGCTGCTGGGTCCGAGATTAGATGCATCTGGGAACATTTGGCTACACATATAGACAAGCCTTGCTCTTTCACTGCCCACGGCAGCAAATGCTTATGCTGCGTCCTAGTCTTGCCACTGCTACTTGCTTATGTGGTAGTTTCGCTTTCGCACGGAGCTGAGCCGTGTGAGCCGAGACGAGGCAGGGCTTAGTTTCAAGACAAGTGCCTTCTCTCTGACACTCAGCTACTGTCAAAAACAGATGGAAGCCTCCTTCTTTTTTCTGTTGACCGCAAACTTGCACACCTGCAAGACATTCATTTTATTGCCTACAGTAGTCAATGAGGATGAAGTCGATATGCACGATTAAAGCGCAACGCTTTTTCCAGATGGCTCAGTATCCAGCTCATGGAAGCAAATAGAATGTGAAAATACAGTGAAGCCTCGTTAAACCTTTGAGGGCCGATTTTTTTCGCCATAGTGTGAGATTCGCCACTTACCTGTCAAAAACCGAACTACGAGAGAGTGCGATGCAACGGCCGAGAACGTGGAGTATTTATTCACTTCGTGCGATAAAAGTCTGTTATTTTTGTTTGATGCTGCGGCAGTCTAGCAGCAAAGATGGCGGCCTCAAACCCAATGAAGCTACGAGCCAGGTTTTTTGCCAGCCCCCTCTTCTCGGCAAACACCCGTGTGAGGCTGGAGTAATGCACAGCATCTGCCACTGTTGGGCCTGAATCGACCGTACTTTCACTTTCCGTGTCGTCGTTGTCACTGTCATTAGGCGACACTTTGGCAGTAACAGAGGCAACGATGGCGAAAAGTCGAACCTCGAAAAGTGGAACCTTGTACCCGACGTATTTTCGCGGTTGGAGCAGCATTGCCGAGCTACCTCTCCCTCACATTCCAAATGCCACACACCGTAGTCAATGGTAGATCCCTCTCGCGTGCCACCACCTACTTCTTTGTGCCACGTTCAACACCACGAACGATGTCCAATTTTTTTTCTATGCTGAGGACACCCGGTTTTTGTCCTAGCTTGCACGACGCCACAACATGGGCCACAATGCTCTCCAATTCTGGTGCGGCGCTGATATGATGTTGATGTTGATGTTGACGTGGCTTCACCCTTCCAGACGCTGTCTGCAGTGGCGCTTGGACGTGGCTTGGAGGCCGTTCTGATCTCTGAAGCTCGTTGTTCTGCCAGGCCACTGTACTGCCGTGACTTCATGACGAAAAATGGAAACACCACGTGTTAACCGATACGTATGCAATAAGCTGGTATGGTTTATGTGGATACAAAACGCATTATGTTCAATGGCCGCTGAGTCAGGTATTTGACTCTACTACATTTAAAACGAAACTATTGCTTAAACGGGTACGATTTAACTAGGTTTTACTGTAAATGCACTGCCCAGAAGGAGAAAATGAAAAAGGGCATTGTTTACCTGAAAGTGCTGGTGAGATTACATTCATAGGCAATTTATTCAACTTGTGGGGTCTCTCCTCCTGTACTCTTGGGACAAAGGAACGACAACACAGTAGTGCAAACAATCACAAGGGCATTTATTGCACCTTTCATAGATCAGTGCCTGCTAGCCGAGTTGCTATCCACAAAACATGCCGATGGGCGCGCGACAAATCTAGAAGTCTGACTCACCGCGACCGGAAGCGAGCGAATATGTTCGCCCCATGCTGGATCCCAACTCCTGGTCCTTCGCGTGTATGGTCACGCGAATCGTGGCACGTTCGAAGGCGGCCACGCGAGGCGGTCTCGCGGAAGCATGGGTTGCGGCGCGCGCGCGTGAGACGTCCACGCCGCGCGCCGACCCGCCGGGGAAGAGGGTCGCTCCACGCGCGGCACGGCACGTCCGTGCTGCTTGATGTCTCGAACCCCCAAGAGCAAGCGCCTTCCTTTCGGCGCCCAAGTAACCTCGCCTGTCGGCGGCGTTAGCAGCACAACACTCGCGCCATCTCTCGCACTGCGCCCCAACCACATCGACCGCCGCTGACGTCACGCAGGCCACGCGGCGAAGTGGGATTACAGGAGACGCGCTATGCGGGAAAAACATCAGGGGAGGCGCGAGAGTCGCGCATCCCCACAAACTGTAGACCAGTTTGACCTTTGACACCTAAAATCTTGGTCGGTTAACAAAGAATACTGCATCAGAAAATTGTGAGAAATGTGAGAATACATCATCAGAAAGCACTTCCCTTAACAGTCTTAACTAATGAATTAAATTTACAAATTACGTAATTAGACAGAAGAGAACTCTCAAAGGAAGCATTTCAGATGGGTGTTGGAAAGGCAGTTGATTCTCCTCGTCCATTTGAACAAAGATGACTTGACCCCAAGAGCACTTGTTGGAGCCGTGTGATCATGTAACATGCACCGAAGCCTGCAAGATAGTGGATTTATAGCCTTGTGCTTGACCTGCCATTCCTATCTGTGAGGGCTGTTGGCAGCTCAGTAGCTGATGGGACCTCCTTGGGCAGCTTTCAATGCTTGGATTCGTCGTGGCAGTGAACGGTAGAGGGTGTCAACAATGTTGGGTTGGCGCCACGGGTACTTCCACTCTTTTTTTCCCACTCGCTGATGCTAAGCCTGGTTTCTTTGACAAATTCACATTCATACCCATATATTCTCAATAATATTGAGATCAGGGCTTCTTCCTGGCCACTTGATCCTTGTCACTCCAAGGTCGTGAAGAAGTTGCGCTATTTCTCTGGCTGTGTGGATGGGAGCTCCATCTTCCTGCAGCCAAAATAGGCCTTCTGGAAAAGGCCTGTCTAGAACATACGGAAGCGAAACGGTTTCTATGATGCTTGCGTAGGCTTCGGATGTTGTTCTCCCAGCAATTCTGTGCGAAGCGCCCAGGCCTTTAAAGCTTATTACGCCCCACACATGTCCAATAGTACTCCAACTTGAGCAAACGTTCCACACATAAGGCTCATCATAGCTGCAAGGAACCAGGTAACAAGTTGGCATGCAACCATAAATGTAATTTCTAGACTTAGGTTCCAAATTGAACATCAGCTCATTATCAAATGCTGCATTTTAAAAGTCCTAATTGTTGTCAGTGTGACAATTACAATTAAAGTTGACCTACTGCTCAAAAAAAAATAATGCACGGACTTATTGGCATGCTCCTTAACAATGGATGTTAAGTGCCGAATATTTGTGCCCAATGTAAAGTGACGAGAATTTACCGGTGTTTGAATGGATACTAGACCTTTCGCTGTTGGTCCCATCTTGTTGTGAAGGACGCCTCATTCATGAATGTAACCGCTCGCCAATTTCGCTCGCTCCAACTTTCAACAGCAGACACAAGGAGGTGTCTTTTCTTGTGATTCACTTCCAGAAGCACTTTCTGTGCCACAATTCTGCTGTGAAGTCCAGCAGCATGGAGGCACCGGCGGATTTTTGCGATGCTCATATTTATTAACCCGAGCTCATTCCTGATTTGCCGGGCACCGAGAAAAGGGTCCGTAACAGTAGCAGCAACAATCGACTCGTCCCCCTCAGAAGTTGTCACTCTTGGGGACCTTCTTTGTACAGCGCAGTCAGCTTATAACGATACCACATATAACAATATATGTTTTATAACTATGAGTTGACTTCAGAGTATCAACTTATGCATTAGAGCTATGAGAAAAAGAACCTATAAATAATAATATGTTATCCACTGCACAACGGATATAACGATAGAAATTTTGCCTTTTGGGTGGCGTTTTTCATGCAGAATAATCGTGAAGTTTCCTTTGCTAAGTTCCCCATAGCCGAGACGGGGCAAACAGTTTGCCTACGCGAGTTCGTATCTGTAGCCATTACCGCGCAGCGCGTCCTGCCAGCGCGCCGATTGCAAAAGCCACGGGCAGCATCGCAAGTTGGCGCAGCGTGCCACAAGATGGAGCCAGCTGCTTCGCATCTGTGTTGCCGGCAAGCGTCCAGAGAGGAGAAAAAAAAAAGAGAAAGAAAACGGGGGCGAGAAGTGAATCACGCCTGTGCTACCTTTCTACAATCTCCCTCTCTTCCTCAGCAAGTGTAGAAATGCGCCGCGGAAGCAGTGGTAGGTTCCCCAACAAAGCGCAAAGCTGTGTCGCTTGAAACGAAGCTTCAAATTTTGCAAGACTCAAAGTACGAGCTCGTGCAGTCGATGATATCGACGATTCTGAAAACTGAGAGTGCCACGACAATGAAGGCTAGAACCAGCTTTGTGCGCTAGGGCGAAACTCCCATGTGTGAGACCAACACGTTGGCAGCCGCTGACATTGCCAAACTCTGGGAGCACGTCACTACTGGCTGTAAAATAGGCAGTGTTTCGATGGAGGAGTTTCTGAGTGCAGATGGCGCTGCCTTGTTCTGCGAAGAATCTCCGACGGGACAATCATTGTTGCGACAGACGGTGGCGTTGTGCGACGAAGTCCACGAGATTGACAGTGGCCCACCTTTGACACCGATGCCAGTGTTCACGCAAAGTAAACTGTCATCAATAGAGTCGCTCATTGATTTCATGTACGCTAAATTATAGTGGCCAGTGCTTGCACAGCCACTGGACACGATGCACACCGCGGTTGTGAACCTGAAACTTCCGTGAAAGCAAATACATACAGATTTCTTACTATTTCAGTGTGCCTAACGCTTCATGCACTGTTTAACAGTATAAATAAATGTTTCATTTTCTCACAGCCTTCTTTCGACAATGCCAATTCTTAATCGTAAATGTCAAATTTGGTTCCGGAGCTACAAAGGTATGTTTGGTAGCTTTTTTTTTTTCTCTCGGCAGTCCAGATATAGCAATGATTGGTTGTAACAATAGCATTTTTCGTTCTTCTTGATATCGTTAAGTGGACTGCACTGTAGTACGCTTGTAGAATCTTATTTACTGTCCTTATAGGTAGCTTTGTTAAGTTACGAATTTGTCTCTGGGACATTGTACAGCCCATAAGTACTATAGCTTGGTGTTCTTCAGCAGCTTATTGGGCAGCCATTGCTGAGCATGCTTTCGCACTGCTTGGCTGTGGTACTTTGTCCTCGCCAGATAAGAATATACTCAGCCTAGGATGTCTAGCTTTTTATTATTCATTATGATTTCTAGACAGACGCGCTCTAGAGAGCAAATGACCGAGCGTGTGTCAAGCGGTGAATTTCCAGCTGCTGTAAAGCATGACAAGAGCCACTGGATCGGCAGCAGCATGACTGTTCAAGGCTTGCGCCAGAAATACAGTCGCCACCGCGCTCGCGTGAATGCGAAACCGTCACGTAAACAAGTAGCAATGGCAAGACGAGGGCTCGTAAGTGGTTGCTCTCATGGGCGAACACTTACGGTGAAAGAGCAAGGCTTGTCTGTATATGTGGCCAAACATGCCCAGACACACCTAATTTCGGGCCCAGCAGCTGTCATTAGACGTCGCTGGCTGGCTCCGGAGTGCCCCGGTGGCCGCTGTTCCTGTGCTGTACGCAAGGGTGGTGCACACTGTACATAGCTCCGGACCTTTGACATTAAGTAAAAATGAGAGTTGATTTTTCTATTTCAGCCATCGTCTCTGGCCAGCAACAATCCAACACCCAGCTTCAGCAGCATCTATGAAAACCTAGTGGGCAGCAGCCGCCATAGTGAGAAGAGGCCAAAGGCCAAACGGCCCTCCCCATCCCAAGGTGGCAGCAGCAGGTATGCTTGCATCTTTCATTGCCCACGATCATGTTGCCTGCTATAGAACTCCTTCACACCACCGTAAAGCTCTTTTAGCAACATAATTACGCAATTGATTAAAAGTGGACGAGTATGCGTCTTCCTGAAACCCCTTTGTCTTGTTTGGATAACTGCTGCAAATGAACTCAAGAGATTTCAGCGAAATAAATGGCATTAGGCGAGGCACTTGGTCCTTTCTGCCATGTTGTGTAAGAGTGCAATTACGCTGCTCTCAATTGCGAATGTGGAGGAGGTCTATAGACCATTTTAGCACCAATATGTAGCCACTGCCATCTTGAAAATATTGGGCTCTAGGCAGCAAGATTTTCTTCTCTTTTGTGCATGATGGTGTTAAGTACAAGCACATGTACTACACCAGACACCTCTTTATGACCTGTCTATCTGTCTGCAAAGTGAAGCTAAAAATTGCATGTTAGTGGTTTCTTTGCAACATCTGCATTAACAGCACAAGGCACATTCATTGGTGGTGTAGTGACACAACTGTTGAATTGGCAGCCCCTGATGTCTGCAGCCTCTCTTCAGTTCTGCTAGAAGGAATAATCTCTGCTACTATGGTAGCACTAATTGTTGAGCAATTGTCGTACTTGCAGAAAGTTTTCCTGCCGAGGCTGCTTGTTTCTTTGCCTATTGCGGTGGTGGCTCAGTAGCAATGGCCTTCTGCTGCGAAGCTCAATATTGCAGGTTTTGTTCCTCATGAAAACAGCCACATTTCAAGTGGGGCAGAATGCACTGGAGCTGTATGCAGTAAAATCTCAATAATTCATCCCTTGTTCACTCAGAAAAATTCAATAATTTGGATGTGTCCTCTGGGCCTGGCAGGCGTCTGCATTATTTGATTGAACCAAAATCTTGTTACTTCGGACATATTTGGCCACACATCGGTTATTTCGAACAACCCTCGAAGTGCAATGTGTGTGGAGTGCCGCAGTTATGCAATGCAAAAGAGCCAAAGTGGTGCTAGTGTCTAGCCGAAACGAAGTGGCAGAGCCTGCATTGCCCTAGTCATCCACGTAAACCGTATGGTCCTCCTCCGTAGTACTGTAGTACCTAGGGAAAGGCAGATTTCGAGAAACAAAAGTCCCCAAATGTCTCTCACACACGCACGCATCCATTGGTTGGGCAAACGCGAGAAAGATGGTCTTGTCTTCATGCCTGTTTTGGCCTTTATAGCCTTTATTCTTGTATTTACCGCTGCGCATGGCACTGTGTTCATGTGCCTTCAGAACTATGTGGTTGTCATCAGTGATCACGTCGATATTGATCGTGATTTCATCCGCAGTGGTTGTAGCAAGCAGCAGTTTCGTTTTTACTCGGTAGGCGCGTTGGCCATGTGCATTCAGAACTGTGGTGTTGCCATCCATGATTACACTGATAGTAACCACGGTTTCAAGCGCAGCAGTTGTAGCAAACAGTAGTTACATTTTGGCTCAGTGTGCATCGTCCGCGTGTCTTTAAAGCTGTGTAATCGTTGTCCATTGCATCGTCCGCGTGTCTTCAAAGCTGTTTAATCGTCATCCATGATCCCATTAACTCTCTCTACTATTAGGAAATGGGTGTTTTTTATAGGTTATGCAAGATCATTTCCTTCTAAGGGAACTACTGCACTCAATATTTTATGTAATGCATAAAGAAAAAGCAGAACGGATGCACTTTTCATGTGTAAAATTTTTATTAAGGAGATGCATGTCATAAAAGATATAGAGATTGCCAGAATCAAGATTGTGGAATAAAATTGAGCAAATTTTGTAAAGCCATCCTTGTATCTGCAAAGAAAAAAGATGTAACAAAAATTATGAGATATACAAAGTGTATTGCCGTCTAATAGACACTGTCTCCGATAAATCTAAATTTTTTATTTAACAGATATTTCACTACAAAAATTTTAACTTCAATCACTACAGTCGGGTGGGGCGGGCTGCGGCCGCCTATGTTCCACGGTGGTTTGCGTTTTCGCTCCGAGTCGGTCCGACAAAAAGGCAGCGTCCTTAGACCCATTTTTGCTTGATCCATCGATGAAGTCAGCTGCACACGCGGCAGTATCGCGAGATCTGCGATCTTTCGAAGCGCACGCGCCGCTCCTGGAAGCAACCATTTTTGCTTTCTGCTTTGACGATCGCTAAACCTCGGAGCGCGTTCAAAAATTACTGCATGACTGTAAAAAATCGAAGTGCTTTAGAAAACAAAATATTCTTCTCTTTCATATCCGATGGCGCAGAGTGTCCCCGAGCGGCGGGGAAGGTCTCGAAAGCAGCGTTTCAAACCATCGGTAGCGGGTGGCCATTTTTGCTTTCTACTTTGACGATCACAAAAACTTCGGAGCACATTCAAAAATCACAGCCTCGCTGTATTCCTTCAGAACTTCACGGTTGCCATGCATTATCGCATTGAAGCGATGGTGGTTTTGCCCGCAACATTTGTGGCGAGCAGTACCGTACTCGCATAATGATCGCACTCGCGTAATGACCTCACCCCGAAATTTTGTCTTCAAAATTCGATTTTTTTTTTAATTTCCCGTGTAATGATCGCACCCCGAACTTGCCGCAGCGATATATCGTGTGCCAAGTCTGGCTAATAATGATCGCGCTTACCATCTGTCGAATGCTACGCGAACGACTCAAGACAAACCAAGCGGTCTGCACGCACCAAACATTCTTAAGCTGATGCCCCATTTCATTCCTTTAATCACTTTCCGCACTTCCATGACAAAAAAAAAAGATACAACCACACTTGCCTTTATTATGTGTAGGCTTTATAATGAATGCGGTTAACAAACAACAAAAAGGCGCCTTTCGATTCTTCTCGTCTGCACTCGTGGGCACGCTACAAACCGCGAGCGGCAACGATAGCAGGCACGTTTACACTGATAGGTTTGAAGTGTACCCTATTAATACGCCGACGCTTGTAACACAGCTAAGATATTCGCCCACCCTTAGCGGAAACGTGCCGTGTTATGATAGTAATGAAGACAAATTCCGCAGTTTCCGCAGCATGCCCGCCATGCGTTTTTATGTCACTGGCAGCTATGTGCACCCATCTGTTTCTGTCCCCTCAAGGTGGACATGGCTACGTTATTGCCGCAAACTTGCCGATATTAACGATATTATTCATTAAAGATACGGAAGAAACTGTTTCGATGCACGTAACGTACTCACGAGAAGAAAAAAAATCGCGTTCGGCGCGTTCAGCTTGCTCTGCCGGCCGCCATCTTTGTTTTGCGGTCCCGCACTACATACAGCGGCAGCCGCCTATTTGTTGACCTGTTGTTATCCCGCAGCAAACGCAAAATGAAAACAAAAATTTTTTTTTTTTTGCGGGAAATTTAACCCACGTAATGATCGCACCCCTGAATTAGCGTCAATTTTTTTGGACAAAAATTATGCGAGTAAATACGGTAGTTTTGTTTTGACTCAAAAGAATTCTACATGCGCAATGTCACTAGCACGGAGGGAACTCTAGAAGATGAAAAGCGATTCTACCACAGCTCACCGGCAACATCTCTATAGACGGACGATCTGTTGGCGACCAGCTCACTGGTGAGAAAATAATCGGCTGTGTGCGCTGTGGTGAAAAGAATGTCATGGATAAAGACACAGGCCTTGCATCGTGGCCACACTTTGAAGGAAGTCACGAGGCCTTCGCTTCTGTGAGAACTGATCAGACACGAGATGATGAGAACTGCAGCTTCTGCACTGCATTTGTGCAAAATAGAAACAGGATTTTCTGATTAATTCAGTAAATAAATAAGTAAGCATTTACTTATTGCTCCCTTGATGCTCTTGATAATTCGACATTTGATTAATTGAGACATTTTTTTCAGTCCCGTGAAATTCGAATGAACGAGACGTTACTGTCCGTGTTAAATAAATCCAGTTGGTAAAAATTAATATGAAACCTTCCGCTGTGAATCTTGCAGCCTACGTTTTGCAGTCATTAATAAAGCAGGTCACTGATCAATGCCAAAAAGCAAAACTTTTTTTACATTGGTCAGCGACCTGTTGCTTAAAGTGCTTAAACATTTCTATGCCTACCCAACAAGGAAACCTGTCCATCCGTCCATCCCTTCATTTGTCCATCCGTCATGTAAGACAATCACTTTCAGGGTAGGGCCCACAGCAGCGAGTGAATTGACCTTCGTGCTGCCTCTCGCTTCAGTGGGAACTAAGTGGTGAGAACACAGAGCACACGAAGATATCAGCACTCGGCGCACTCTGTCCCCATCGCAGATTGCTTTCATGATAAGGCCCATGTAGCTGTGCCATACATAGCCGCTGCTGGGGTATGGTTGATCACGGTTGATAATTGTTCGACATGAATGTTGGTAAAGGTGTTAAAGAGCACTGATGGCTTATAATAATGGGAACATCATCAGCGCACCGCGCGCCGCCACCTGCAGTAGTTTGCTTGCATCATGAATTCACCTTGCGCCGCCGTCTACACGAACGACACGAACGACACGAACGCAGCGACACGAACTGCCGCCGTCGGCAGCAGTTCGTGTCGCTGCGTGCCGTTGTTTACACTGGTCGGATCAAGTTCATAATGACAACGAGCTGCGTGGAGATGAGCAAATGGCACAGTGCTTATGCATAGCTAGACACTACCAGAGGAGTTTGTGCGTGAATTTTTTTTAGCCAAGATGCTTTTACCTGAAAAAGAAAAAGGACTTGTGTACCTAGATTTAGGTCCACATTAAGGAAATCCTAGTGGTTTAAATGAATTCGGAGCCCCCCACAACAACTTGCCTCATAACTTGATTGTGGTTTTGGCGCATCAAATGCCAGAATATAATTTTTAAATTTAAATTGAGCTACCGCAGTGTTATGCAACTGGAGCCTGCAGAGTTTGTTCTTATTAAAGCTTTCGGACAGACCATGCAATAGCTGTTGTCCAACGACAGTTGTACAAGTAAAAGGTGTGATCCCCTTGGGGGAGTTTTCGTGCAAATAAGCAAACAACTCAGGCTGGAGAATTTTTGGGGGGGTTCACAGCAACTGACTCTAGAGCACACAGTGTATTGTGATGATTAATAGCATATCTGAATTCTGGGGACGTAGAAGAACTAAGCATAAGTTGGCAGTAGTCTCACTACATCACTGAATTGGTTACATTGCATGTAGAGTGCCCACTGGTGTTAGGCAGGTTGGCAGGTTCTCAATGGCACAACAAAGAACAGTTAGCTTTGCTGCAGTGCTTCTTCTTTTAGAAAAATGCACGCTTTAGGGTTCCTGAGTTGTTGCTTACCCATTTTTTTTTTTTTACCTCTGCATTCTCTCTTCTCATCTTTGCTGTTCTTTTATGTATTCTGCTCTAGGGTCCCTGCACTGCCCTTTTTTTTTTACTGTCATAGCATTGTCTGAGAGCTTTAACTCTTATTTAGTTTGCTAACGTCACATCTAATACCCCAGTCAAATGGGTAGGTGTAGTGCAACTTTAAGCAGGTGTACTTTGTCTTAGATGGATCCACTCTATTAGCTTGGTGATGTGCTTTGCGGATTGAGCTTTTGTTGGCAGCTGATGGCAGTGGCAACTGGTAAGGGAGTGGGTAATTGGTATGTAGGTAACACTGTTCTGAAGCTGATTTATAAAATTATTGCTCAACTCAAAGTACAGGTAGAGAAATTTACTGTTTACCTTCATTGACACAGTACGCCTTCGCAAGTTGTGACAAGCTAATGCATCCGACGTCCACCTAGGCAGTACAGCAAAGCAGTTGGACTTGGCATAGACACGATGAAAATTATTGTAGAGATAATGCGAATGCACTTCTGATGCTAATTGTTTGGGCATGTTAACATTGAATTCTTAATGTATTCTTTCATATACCTTTTATTGGCATTGCCCGGGCTCCACGCTAGAATGGAGTGAAACAAATTCACATACTGCACTCACTGCTCGGCTGAGAGTGAGGGAGATATTGGTATGGGGATCCACACATTTCTTACTTACCACTCATCACTGCTGTCATGTCTGCATGTCTCATTTCAAGTGATGCAAGCTTGCCGAATGCATTTGCTGGCAAACTTATCTTGCGTTAGGGATATTGCTAAAATATCTTAAGGACTAAAAAAACTCAGATAAAAAAGACAGGAGGCACACAATACCAACTTCCAACAAGGACTTGTTTTGAAGAAGACTGTAAAACATATAAAAATTGTTGTGCCCTATCACATATAAATGTGCTCTCTTTCAAAATAAACCTTTGGAATCTGCGCTGTGTGCACCCTGTTCTTGCGTTTCGTCTGAGTTTGCTGTTTTCATTTCCAAAGGTGCTTACACACAACTTGTTCCAATCTTGACGTTATACTAAAGGTTAATGTGTGCACACCTGCAAATGACATGGAACCTAGTTGTGCACCGACTTGATGGGGGTATGAAGCTTGGTGAGGCTTTCGATTGCCACTTCTCAAGGTGCGAGTGAGTGAGCTGTTGGTAGGGGGACCTATGCGAAAGAGGGCTCTGGTGTGGCATGGCAGGGCATCGCCATCAAGCAGTGGGGAACGTGAGACCGCCAAAAATGGCAGCCTGGGTGGCGGCAAGCGCTGTGCCAGTGCATCAGGCGGCCCGAGGCTTCGCAAGAAGGTGCCTCCCATGCTGTCCCCGTCTGCCCAAACGGCGGCTGCCAGCGCAGCCACCAACGGCCTGCCTCCGTGAGTCCTCAACCACTAATGCAAACCGGCCGCCTTCACCCCATCCAACCTTCCCCACCTGTAGCTTAACTTCCATCCTTAAGAATTGTGCCTCCCATTTCCCTGGTTTGTTGAATATTGTCCTGTTGCCCTTACCTCTTGTAGAACAGAGCTGAAAAAAGCTGAGCAGCTTGTTAGCGAAATGGGCAAAAGAAGCCAGCCGTTAATTATTAAAGGGATTGCCCAGCTTTGTCACAAACTTTGCTTCATCTTTCCTTAGCCATGTGCCACTTGCCTCAAATGAACACAGCCTTACAGGTTAAAGGGGCCCTGAATCACCTTTTATCCAATTCAAGAAATGCATTTGAAGTTAGATTGACTATTTCAGAAATACTTTGGCACAAAAAGTGCTCCAATGTGTTCAGAAGAAGTGGAGTTATTGGCAATCAAAGGACGCATATGATCCTGTTCGCTGTGCTCCTGTTCCTTCCTCAATGCCTTGCACTGCGAAGGCTACAGTGGAGTAAGGCATGCTTGCAACGCTCTGCCTACTGAATGTCACCCTGGCGCGCAGTTCAAATTTAATTTTGAATGTTCATGTAGATGCCACTACTTCCGATTTTGGCACCTATGACACGCCAAACGTAGCCAAACACAGTTGTCCTCAACAAGCCGCAATGCTCTCAGCCAGTGGACTCGTTGCGGCAGCCCGCAGCGTTAGCAGTGCCTACACTACGAAGCAGACTGCAGCTACACGCAAGTGCGTATGCGCAGCGTTTGCTTTATGCACAACAGGGCTTGAGTGCGTGCTCACACTCATATGCTCCAGTCTCACCGTGCTTCATTGTGCACACTGGCTTTGTCCTGCACCAGCTTGACTGACGGATAGCAGCCACATTCAACGTGCACATTTTCAAGCTCTATCGCACTCAATATGAAGCGAAGTCTACCAAGGCGTCTAACCAGGAGTCGCCAGGAGTGAGCAAGTGCTGGCAAGCATGTATGTGGTCTGACCATAAGGTTTGCGTGGTTCGAGGCTAGTTGAACGTTCAGGACTAGTCGAAATTAGCAAGACCCGGCGGCTACGACACCAATAAGCAGGGTGACCAAAGTTTAGTTCCTACAAGAGTAGCCGTGGCCGAGTGTGAGTCGACTATAGTTGGCTTCTTCCGGAAGTACGTAATTCTTATCAAATTTCAAAAGCAGAGCTTTGCTTACTTCAGCCTGCTTATTTAAACTGTGTCTATAAATATACTCAGTAACAGTAGGTAGAAGCGCACTGATCCAAACACACTTCTTGATTGATGTGTTTGCCATTGTGTTTGCTATGTGTTTGCTTCAGCTATTGGCGAATAGCAGCTGCATATCGGAATCTGCTATATTACGAAATAAACCGCCCAGAAAAGAGTGAGAAGCAGGCTTCAGTTGAAAAGGAAGTGCTTGAAATAAAGGTGATTTTGCACTCCGCTTGCGAGCTCCACTGGCTGCGCACGACTGCAGAATTTGGCTGAGACGTTCACAGCAGCGTATGCTATCTACTGACTGTGTTGTTTCACCAAGCCCGATGGGTGGTTCAGGATCCCTTTGAAAGAACTCATTCCCAGGCTTGTTGGTACATTGCTCTTTAAAAGCAAAGGCACACATACAACATACGCAAGCACTGTCTTATAGCTGTTCATATTTTGGAAATGTTGCACCAGATGTTTTTTTTTTTTTTTTCTGTGCATAGGAAATGCACGGAAATTATTCCAGTGCATTGGAAGCAATGAAATCATTTTGCATGTTGTTTTACACAGGACTGAGGCCTTTGCAATCCTTTTGCAGTAAATGAAGCTGGAAGCTTTGTTACTGCTACAATGACCGCTGGTTTCTTTTGTCCGAGTAATTGTGCCTGTGTTTATTATTAACAAATGCAGGAGCGAATGCTTTTGTTGCTGGAAGTGGTGAATCTCTTCTGTAGCTATCGTTAAAGGCTTTGTAGACCAGAAAAAGAACAAACTGTTTTGGCACCAATGACAGAATATTTCAAATTTATTCCAGTGGCTTTATCTTGCAGTGAAAACAAACATATGCTTTGAAAATCTGAAGTCACCATGAATGTCAGTGTTAAGTTGCCTTTGTAGTTGAGCAAAAAAAAAAAAAAAAACTGCTTGATACTAAATCCTCCCCTGTGTTGCTTTGGTAGTCTGCATTTTTCACTGTCATTCCTGCTGCCAAACTTGGTGGGCCATTGTGCACTTACCATTGATTTTCAGTTGGAAAACATTATCTGGAAGAAACTCTTCCATTTTTATTTTGTTTAGTCACTTTCCGGTGTGTTTCCAAGTTGTAAGGCCTCCCAAATAATTTTTAACCCTCTAGGGCAGTTTTGCCTACAGGCAACATACCAGGAATTTTTCGTTTCCTTTCTGAGTTTCAGTATTGAGTATAAGGCTTCTTGATAAATCTACTGGGCCAACACTGAGTGACAGGCAGCAAGTGTCATTTCTTGGTTTAGAGTAGGAACACAGGATGCGGAAGAAGGTCGGTGTGCAATTTGCTTTCTTTTGAAATCAGAGGTGAACGAGACAGGCCAATGCAAGATCTCCGGATGCAGTGGTGTCGCACAAGTGATATTAAAAAAAAAATGAAATGTGCACCCATGGTTCACATATGAAGAGACCGATCTGTACAAATTCCAAAGCAAGCCATTGATGCCTTGGGGTGGAGCCCCCTTCCAGTTTTCCGCTTGATGTTCCCTCCTATTGCTGAGAAAAATTCTGTGGATTTTTTTTTTTTTGCTTATATGTCCTTATTCTCAATGTGTTTTGCACATTTAGATGGAAAACAATAATTTTTGGGGGTATTTATGTGTCTTGTTCTTAAAGAGTTTAGTATAGAGTACTCATCTTAGGAAAGTTCTTGGTTCTCCACATAATCACTTTCTTTTGATTGGCACATTTAGTTGTCATAGAAATGGTAGCACAAGTTTACAGCTGCTATGAAACACACCTTGAAGGTATACTTTGCTGACTGGTAATTTGTTTGGTGCATAAGCAGCTCATCTCGAAGATTCACGATTGCAGAGAGCATCCTTCAGAGCCAGATGTGTGAGAGACCGCTTCAATATTGTGGCTTGTAAAAGAAGAAGCGGCTAACTGACGAATGAGAGCATTGTCCTGATATGAAGGTGCCACTTCAAGAGTTTGCAAAAATTCATTTCAACTTCCAGGAGAAACATTGTTTCTGAAACACCTGTTCAGGCAGCTGCTGTGACTGTGTTGTCCTTGGTGGTTTGTTTCATAGTGAATCTGCTATTTCTTCTTGCACTGATGCATTCACATTGTCCAGTTATCTAGTGCATTGTTCTTTTGGCACGTTAGTCTGCTTTTTTTTTTTCAACTATTGCTCCAATGAACGCACTAATTGACATCTATGTGAGGGCACTTTGTGCCTTTCCGCAGTAGACAAATAATTTCTATGGGTGTCCTTCTACATTGAAAAACAACTCCTTCAGAATAACACATTGCCATCACGCACAAAACACTTTAGCCACATGGGGGAGTCACAAACTTTGAGAGGAGTCAAGAGGGAGTAAAGTCTTACTAGGGCATTTCAAAGGTAGGCCATGTTTTTGCAGCTCTTGAGTGAAGTCTTACTAGGGCATTTCAAAGATAAGTCATGTTTCTGCAGCTCTTGTGTTTTATGCCTGTTTCTGTTCCCAAGGCAAAAGTTGGACTTTATAACTCAAATGCACTATTTAAGTGGTTAGGCACTAGGCATGAAATATGTTTACTCCTTTTTGTCAGCAGTCTTCGTAAATAGGGCACAGCTGGTAGTCCTGCGTTCACAATACTATGGAGGCATTGAGGCCTCATGCTGCATGTCATTCATTCACTTGCATCTTCTATCATGCATGTGTTGCCTTTCTTTCTTCTGCACCCTGCATTGACACAAGTTTCCATTTCTTTTTTGGACAGTTTTAGAGCAGTGTCATATAATGTGCATGTGTCATGTACATGTATGTGCAACATCAGAAGTGCATCCGCATCGTGAATTTCTTATGCACGTATTATAAACATAATTGCTTTCTGTGGTTTCCATTCTTTTATTTATTTATTTGTTTCTTTCTTTTTATCCCTTGGTTGTTGTGTTCTATTGTGCTTTTTTTGTTGTCTCGTTTTGCTTCTTAGGGTGATGGGAAGTGGCGATATTGACCACACATATTACCGGTGAGCTTCTTATTATTTATTTTTTCTGCCCTGCATGACACTAGCAAAACTGCACAACATTGCATCATGTGCACATGAGCAAGTGCAGTCATGTTAAGTTTTAATCATCTTTTGTTATGTGCAAGGACTGGGCTTATTACATTGTGAATGTACCACTCCTATATTTTGGCTGGTGGTGCGTTGCCTTGCAGTAATTCATTGCCATCATGCGTGCGACCATTTTTGGGTGCTGTCATGGCTTTATAAAAAATTTATTTCTTATTATTATTGCAAAACAATAGCACACATACTTGTTTACGTTTGCCATATGTGTTGCTACTGAAATGTCCACTGGCAGTGTCATGTTTGCACATAGAAAGTGCATCAATGTAATATGATGCTGATATCCTTGGTGCCTTAGCATGGAACGAATGTCAGTGTTGAAACATTGCTGGCAGCCTAATAAGTTAGCATGAATGATGTGTCAATGTGATAATGACGCGATTTCCCAGAAAAGCCAAACACTCTTGTACACTTCCTTTATATTGCAAAACTCTATCATGCTTGTTTGCGGGTGCTTTAAAAGGACACCAAAGAGAAAAAGTTAAGTAGTATTATTAAATTAGGCTTCTGTAATTGGGTGTGGCGACATACTGTGGCGCCATCTACTGCCAGTGCCTGAATGATGTGGAAAGTTGGATCACGTGCCGAAACGTTTGGTCAGTTTCAAAAGTTTTATGTAAGAGCCCTTTTTTCTTTTTGCATTGACTTTAACGTTTTATATGCTGTACAAGAATCTGTGGTGTTCATCCCTACCAATGTGGGCCAGATTTTGATGTACATAGTAGCACAGAAATAAAAAGCACTGTAGCTTTTACAGAAGCAGAATGGGGGGCAAATTTCAGTGGCGAGATTGGAAGCATATGTGTATATGTACAAAACAAGTTGCATGCATAAGTGTGAAGCAATAGAATATGTGAAGCGAGATACACAACAAAATACAGCCAGCCATGCACCTGGCATCGCAACATATCACATAAACTTTCTATCTTTAGTTAGTTTAAGCAAGAAAGGAATGTTACTGTAGTTCAGGATTTCTCGCTATGTTTCTCTTTATGTATACATCCATCTACATTGCCCCGTTTGGTTTAGTCAGATCATTATTGCTAGCTATCTGTGCACTACAAAATATGTCTCTATTATCAGCATTATCTTATGGTGCAAGTATCTTCATTACTTAACTTACTAGCAATATCAGTGCCGGCTAAACATGTGCGGCAGCTTTGTAAAGTTCTATTGCCCGTACAATGCAAGGGCTTCGGCATCAGCGCCTTTCAATAATTTTTTTGCGTGAGGAGCATATTATGCCATTTACTTTGGTCTCGTTTACATGCTCCCCAGTGCACAAATAACAAGACTTGCTGTAATGTTCTGCTTTTATCTTAGCCCAAAGCCCAAAGAAAACAAAAAAGCATGCAACTCGGACGTGAGGTGGGGAATGGTCACATTTTCATTTTGTACCCTAGATATTGTTTAACTTTATTTGCTGTTTTTGCCATATACTAGTTAAGACCTTTACTTCTGCTGCTGGTGAAAAAGCATGTCAAATATACTTCACAAATTTTTTACGAAGCTCCCACCAGTTTATTTTTGCGCAGACCAGTGTTTGTCTTTGCAATTGACAGAACAAGAGCAAATCCTTGCTTTGGTGGATATATATCACGATGAGCATATTAGAAAGCATTTAGAAGGCTCTGAACAACTTTCTTAGCTGCTAACACAGCATTCAATACCACTTCATAACCAGAGGCAATGTTTGTGAACATTTAATATAAAGTAAACCTCCCAAATCGCAGGAGAAAATGGCCCTTTTCATGCTGCATGCGCTCTTGAAGCGATGAAGTGATATAACTTAATCCGACTTTCAATTCAATTATAATGGCAGCACTGGTGTGTCCAATGGTGGCTTTTGCCACCAGTACCAAAAAAAAGGCCATTTTTAAAAGGCCCTTCACCAAGTTTGGCCATTTTAAATGGACAAGCGTAATACATACTTCACATGCTGACAGTCGTGTCTGCATAGTATTACAGTGCTGCACAGTGCAATAAGAGCTGCAATTTCACATGAAACACCGCTTTTGAGGAAGCGCCACTCCCACCCAGAGAATCAAGGTAACACACAGAAACGCTTTGACATTAATAGCAGTCCTGGCAACGTCACTCACCATGACACATTACTTTGGAAAATTGTCCAATGCGGAACGTGCAACACCTGCCACCAGAATTGCACCACTCAGCAAAAAAAAAGAAAAAGAAAGAGGTGGGTAAAAAAAATAGTGTGTGTGTGTGTGTGAGCAGGGCGGGTGGGGGAATTATCGAGTGAACCTGACCCACTCCCTCAGCTCCGGTATGGGAGAAGGCGGGAAAAGAATGCTGCTTGCGGATGCTACTGGAGGCAGAGGGAGAGAGTATATTTTTTGGCAATCGTTATTGCCTCCTGGCACTACGGTAACAGGGCATTGAATTTCTTGTCTCCTCCAGTAATAAACCGATTTGAATAATTACTTCAGTAAAATAGACCTTTCAGTATTTGACATTTTAGAACTTTATAACTTTAACTTTATTTTATAACTTTAATTTTATATTTAAAATTTGCGATGGGTCCTGGTGAGGGGCATTTTAATGCGAGAGGAGGATCGGTAAGTCCAAAAAGATTCAAAATAGAACGATGATTGGTGACGTCGCTCCGGAGTTCCCCTACCAGCTCTCATGATACCATGGATGTTGGCTGTTGCTCCACAAGCTTCATTAACTGTTTCAGTAAGGGGGACCGCATTGCATTATAAAAAAGCCAACAACTCAGCCTATCAAGTGCCAAGAACTTAGCCACTGCTCGTATGGCCCAGGTACAATAAAAATACTTCGAAATCCGTGACATCACATTGGCTTGCTGGAGTTAACATTTCAGAAGCAAATGTTAAGAAAGGAAGTCCGGCCTCCATTCTTTAAAGTAATAACCATTTTCCACAAAGTAAATAATAATGGAGTGTTGAGAAATAATGTTTTATCAGTGTAAAATTATTTAGCATTGCCTTTTAGTGACTTGTCATTGGTAACTGTGTCCTCGTGAGAATGCTAGACTCCACTTAAGCTACACACAAGGGGACCTTGGGAATCTGTCCAGCTCGTAATATTTCTTTAACAGAAGCATGCTGCATGAAGGGCCCTTATAGGAAGGCTCAGCCCAACAGTTATCCTAGAGAAAGTATACAGTGGCAAAATTTTGTGTAGCTGCAGCTGATGGTGAATGCTATTGGTGCCACTGGTGCCATTACTACTCAGCCTAATGAGAATTGTGTTTTCCTAGCCTCCTCTTTGAAATACTGGATACAGCCACGAGAATACTTTTGGTAAACGAAAAAAACATACACGTAAGCAGTGATTGTGTACTACGAAGTGTCTGTGTTCCACAGGGAGCTGAGCCTGGGTGGTGAAGAAGGCAGCCGTCCTGCATCTGCCGACTCCGTGCTTACGCAGCCTGCCCGCCTTGAGTCAGGTAACTTCCAGCCATATCCATGGGGCAGCTACATTTGCCGGTTGTATGCTTTCTGGCATCTTCGTGTTTTTGTGATTGCCATGTCACAATTCTACATTTGGTGTCACTTTGATATCTTTTCTTGTGTGTGTGTGCGTGCGTGTGTGTGCTCATGTGCTCCTTCAGTGAATTCCTGGGCCTTAAGGTCTTGTGTTGGCTTCCTTTCTGTCTCATTTTCCTTTCTTTTTTTTTTCTTGGCATCAAGTTTGAAGTATTTTGCCCTATTTTAAATGTGCTTCTTGCACCTTTTGCTATTTGTGAAACCACTTTAGCCTTTTCTCATGAGCAATGGCCTTAGTGTGTGTGACAACACATCTCCTTCTCTGTACACACACTAGGGACTATCAAGTATTGCACACCCAAAATTAGGGACACGCAAACCATCGGGCTTACGAAAGAATGCGAAAAGGAGTACAAAAGAATGAAAGCAGGGCGTTGGGCTTTCGGTACCCAAAGACGCTTGGATGTGCTATTTCTAAAACTTCCTGTGTGTTTATGTCCAGGACATCCTCTGTGCACCACTTCAGGTAACATCTGCTTGTATGCTTACAATGGAACAATGACAGAAAATGCAGATTGAGGTGCCTTGCATTTTTTTTTTTCATCAAAGTCTGGATGCAGTTGTAACTACTGTGCCTTGCATCTATTTTCCTTCTTGCCATCTGTCAGGACTAAAAGGGGCCCTGAAACACTCTTACTAATCACAGAATCGCATCAGTATTAATATGTCGCCTCACGTATCTCCTGCCCGAAAAAAAATTCGAATCCTTCAAGCACAAGCGAAGTTAGACACAGTCATCGGACCGATTGGAGGCTTTCTGTCTCCTTTCATTTCCACTAGCACACTTGAAGCTATGCAGGGGACATGGCAAGGGTGCAGAAGGGAGCAATGCCCTGTTGGCCCCACCTAAAGGTTGAAAGTGAGGCAGCTCGTGGTGGCACCCCATGGCTGTTGTGCAGTATCTATGCTATGCTTTTTCAGAGGCCATGTACAGCAGATGGAGCAAAACGTAGCAGATGCGCAATGAGCAACTGCTGTGTTTAAACCGGCAGTGCGAAGATGGAATGTTTTTTCTGTCTTTCTGAGATTGGAGACATATGTTTTTCATTTATTTAACTCAAATGAGCAATAATTCTAATACTGGAAATACTCTCGTGATCTTGAAATCAGCCAATAACTGTTGTGGGTCGAAATGCTTGTGCTGACGCTGCATGACTACATTGCAAATGAGACTGCAAGTGATTTTTCGCTGCTTGTGACAGAGATTATAAATTCCCTGCTGATGCCGTGCAATAATATTTGGCTCACATGTTCACAGGAGCCTCGGCAACAGATCGGCAACATTTTTGTACTATGTTCAAAAAGTGTTTCAGAGCCCCTTTAAACTTTGCCTTTGCCATTATTCAACTGTAACAACTGCATCAACTGCATCTTCTGAATTCCTTGCTGCATCAGACTTTCCTTAATCTTTATATATATATATATATATATATATATATATATATATATATATATATATATATATATATATATACATGTACACACAAGGTGTTTCAGCTACTTTAGCCAGAGTTTAGAAATATGCTGATGCATTATAAGACGACGCGACCAAATGCATGTTGCTCCTTTTTGTATGTAGTGTACCACGCTATTTTTTGTATTTTGCTTAATCAGATGGTTAGTCAAGAATAATTAACCAACTTCTAAAGCAGCAAAGTTAGGCAAAAAATTTCAATCGGAAAGTTGTAGTGTGCTTTGCAAAACGTCCGATTAGACAGTTTCTTACTTTCTATCTATTAAGTATTACTGCTTTTCAGCTTACTGCAGATGCCCGCAAAATACACAAAAATACCGTGTCACACACCGCTGAGTAGACCAACAATATGATTGCTTTGGCACGAACAAGAAAGGATGGAAGGGAACAAGGGGAGTGCCAAGTGACATACCCACTAGCGCGCCATGATTGCAGCGCACCCAAACTGTCTGCGTACAAACAAAGATAGCATTTAGCCGGGCATGTTTTCGGCACCACACCGATGTAGAGCTATAGACCATTGGAGTACCAACGCGATACACCGCACAAGTGTTCACTGCAGTGAGCATTCGTGAGCTTTTTTCTTTTTTTTTTCAGGGTATTTTTTTCAATATCTGGCCACGCGACTCCCTGCGCGCCCTTCCAAAACGTTTTGAGACTAATCCACTAGGGCAGGGTGCATGTGCTGTCATGCCGTGAAAAAGGCGTATTGTTGAGCCATTTCGTGTATCGCTTGGCTTATCTAGCTTATTTCTACTGCATCGCCTGATTTATCTAGCTCATCCCTACTGGTAGGAATAAAATAGATAAGCCAAGTGATAAGCAAAAAAAGCTAGAAAAGATTGGTGAAGAGTGACTGAAATAAATTTGTCATGGATATATCTATATGTATATATGTGCCTTTGAGTGTGTTGCGATAGTGGCTGTGTATGCCGCTTGGCGCTGGTGACTGCATGTGACCTTTCACCATAAAAGCATGTCTAGACTAAATCTGAAGGTACCCATGGCACACCCGAAGGTCGCAACTGCAGTTGTATGTCCTTGGCAATCGCCAACGGTGGTTGCAGGTACGAGCAGACTATCAGCAAGTTGCCGCAACTGCGACTTGCCGGCTGGGCAGCATGTCTTCGTCGCGACCAATGGGACCGAAGGTTGCTAAACCTAACCAGCGCTGTTCATTCGTGTGTGGGCGAGGGAATTGTCGCAGTTTGTTGCGGGTTGATTAATAGCTCTTCAGAGCGGCAGAGCAGCAGTCGAAAAACCAAGAAATCGCCTAGCCAACAAATGCGAGAGTACCGCAGACGTGAAAGACGTCAACTTGGTTCACGGCCGCCATGTTCATAAGACATAGCGTGCAAAATATGTGCTTTGTGTAGAGTTGTGGTACCCAAGCAAAATTTTCTAGTTTCAACATCTGTGGACTGATTTGACAGCTTCTTTAATATCATGTTCCATCGTTTATGTCTTAACTACACAGATGATGCTACCTTAGAGTCTAGCAACATTCAAGGCAAGATGCCGCAGCCACCCGAGGACCATGATGACAAAAATGGTGAGAACATTTTCGGTTTGACCGTGCTGCTAAAAGACAGCAGCAGCACAAAGTGAGGTGTTACTGTCGTTTGAAAGTGGAACATACTTCTAAGTGGGCTTGTGCAATTTTCGAATATTTGACCGAATATTATGCTATTCGATGTTCACTTCGGCTCGAAATTCAGAATTCGAAACCAATGAATGTACACCTGGCGACAAAATATTACAGACCATGAAATCTGAGAAAACTGAGAAAAAAAGCTTGATATCTCCACAACGTCACAACACAGTCTGGTATTTGCATTTCGGGCCTCAACTAGAATATGCTAATAACATTGTCGTATACAGTTTTACTGGCTACTGCAACAGGCTACTTGGGAATTGAACGCTTTCAGAGATCCCGTGGTACATAAACTTTTGTTGCCGGGTGTACATATTTTTCTGTGTATAAACTGCACCGGCAATTGCAACACCCCAGAAAAAAATTGCTTACAACGTCCAAATCATTGTAAAAACAGTCTCCATTCACAGATGTGTGAATCGTTCACGTATCTTCAGCCAGCAGGTCTGTTTCCCTATCTCTTGGGCGGTGCTGATGGCAGAGAGCATTGCCCTAAAGGTGCTTTCACGGCAGTGCGGCCCGCATTGCCGTGAAACCACACTTCGAGGCGGAATTTGCGCTGCCGTGAAGCAGCACCTCAAGTCTAAACTCTCGCATATAACTTGATCCCGCTGCATGAAACCACAACTTTGGTGACCGATAAGACGGCACCGGACGAAACAGGGCTGTTTAGTCCTGACAGCCAAGGCAGGCATGATGGTAGACAATAAACTGTCACAAGAAGTTTGTGTATCATCGGTGATCAGGCCCCAGATCATGCGTGCGAGTTAGACTGAGGACCGCAGAAGAGGTGAACGAGCCTACCAAATTCGTCTGTGCACTTGTAGAGTGGAAAGGGTTAAGCTCGCACGTAGATGGAAAGCATCAAGCTGAATTTGCACAACGCAGCTTAAATTGCCGGTGTCACGCAGTCAAGGTCGCACTTCACAGCATTGTGATGACGCGCAAACGTGAAGCACTCCTGTGGCCTCAACCAGCACAATGTGTTAGATAGAATGAAGCACAATAGTTAGCAAGAGCCTGCAAACAAATTTTCTGTGCTGCTGGGAGTTGTAAGAAATGTTGAACTTGCATTTTTGCGTGACAAATGGTGCAATAATGGCACTTTGAAAATAAATTGACTCCAGAAATGAACCTGTCCCCTTTTTTGCAAGCAGAGAATCAACTTTTCTTAGATTTCTCAACATCTGGCTCTTATGTCCAGATTTCATGCAAATCTCAACTGTTTTATTATTTGACACTAATTAATATTCACTTTGACTCCGCTTTGAACCAGAAAAATTTATATTTGCACAAGCCTGCCTCTAAGGCTTCCAGCTTATTTTTTCTGGTGTTTGAAATATTTTGTATCTGTACCTCAAAAAAATTGGAGAGAAATAGATTCTATGTTCAAGAACATCCTTTAGCAGTCCACATTTGTGGCAGTTCACCTTTGGTCGCGGTAGCTTATACTTGTTCTACGTGTGTACAAAAAATGACTAACTGCTTAATGCTTTCAAGTTCAGTGCCAGATCACAGTACTCATTGAAACTTCATGCCATTTCATGCCATAGTGCATTCTCACAACTCATTTGCCTGTCACATGCCTGCTCTTGTTCCTAATTTTAGCATTTACAGCTGCGCACGATAAATATTTCTCAAGCAAACTGAAATAATTATACACAAAATATGCCTATGAACGCTTTCAGGGTCGTTTGTTAAACTTTTTGCCGCTAAATATTTTGGACAACATTACAATTATTGAACAGACTTGTTGCATTCACTGTAACTATTGTCATCACAACATATGTATATAAATGAAATGTGCATGTGTTGCAGCAATTTTGTCTCACTTTGTGTAGAAATCAGAAAATATTGTGTATTCGATTTGAAGGTCTTTTTTCTCTAATATATTAGTATATAATTGATTTTGTAAATTTTGCTCTTTGAACACACCTGATGATAAGGGAATGAATGAATGGGAATCAATTCAATACTGTGAAATAGTTGCAACCTTGTAGTTGTTCGGCTTCATGTTAAGGTTGTCGTGCATTATTTCTCTTTGCCTGATTTTAATTTTTCTTTGCTGTTGTACTGCTATAAAGTGCACAGCAGCAAATAGATTGCTACTATTTCAATTTTTCTTTCTTTGAATTGGTATTGTACTCCATCAGTGCAGATGATATTCGTAATGTCCCAGAGCAAAGTTATATCACTGACATTTCCAAACAGTGTTCTCTCTCCGCCTTTAAAAAAAAAAAACACCTTTTTTTTTTTTTTTTTTTTTTCCACAAAAGGGCGGGTATCTGCAACACTGCCCCCAGAAGGCTGGGCCTCGACGTGCCAAGTCGGGCCACCTCGTATGAGCATGTCTCGGAGTCCTGCTTGGCCCGAATCGGCTGCTGTACCAAGGTCAGTGAGCACACCACCCTTAACCCTGTGCCTCAGTCAGAATGCCGATTCTGTAGTCGGTCAAAACAGTGGCACTAGAGGCAAACCCTAATTTAGTACAGATGTTTAGGTTACCCTTTCATAGACCTGGTGACATTTTTTATGCCAAGAAGCTACTTGCTTAAAGAGAAAATTGCTGCTGAAAGGGCTCCATAGTTCCTTCTGTAATTCAAATAGTGGCAACGATTGGTTTGCTTAAAGGGACAGACAACCGCTTAGAACATGAATCAAG